>NC_139248.1:27223147-27656292 GCF_977018435.1 Lepisma saccharinum
GGTAACAACAAACTTTAAACTACTTCTCTACATAGTCACCATGTACATTTAAGCATTTGTCATAACGTGTGACGAGTTTTTGTAACCCAGCTTCACATTCCTCTGCCGCCAGTCCATTGAGTTCCTAATCACTGTGAAATGTCTTTCCTCCCAAAATCCTTTAGTTTTGTGAAGAGATGAAAATCTGAATCAATTTCATGAAGAATTGTTCGTGAAACATCAGGGTACTGTTCACTGATTTCATCCAGTGTGACTCACCGATCTTTCTTGATGAATTCGTCAACTTCACTCAGCAGTTCGTCTGTAATGACAGACGGGCGCTCGGAACGTTCGTCATCATGGACGTTCACCTGCCCCGAGTTAGTTTCGACAACAGCGCCGAACAGACGACTCATCAATAACATTGTCTCCATAAACCTCCTTTAATTGACGGTGAAAATCGCATGGTCGCACATTCCTGGCGTTGAGAAATCTCATCACAGCCCTAACTTTACAACTGGCGACGTTTTCAATTTTTTGAACATTGTAAACACTCACATAAACAATAACTGCAATGACAGCGCTACGAAACTTTGCACACACTGAGGAGACCTTGAACAGAGGCTACCACCCCGTCACTAGCATTCCACACGGCACAAACAAGTACTAGTTTTCGGATGGCCCTATATACTTACTCTACTTACTGTACCGATGATGCTAATAATGATATTTTTTTAGCATTTCATTTTTTAGGTTCACTATAACTCATGCGCATACATTCCAGTACAGCAAGGCCAGCAGTGCAAAATACATTATTTTTACTTAACTTTTTCTCTAATTATTTTCCACCATCTCAAAGGAATGAACTTGTAGTCCTCCCGGCCAGTTCGTTTGTATTCGAGATGGCAACCCTTAGTGCCATCTTGTGGCGATTTTACAAGACATCCGTGTATTTCGCCCAGCACTCCAGGGGAAGCAAAATATGAAAATGGGAATCTGTGACCTTGAACCATCCAACAACAGACCAGCTTCTATGCATGATAATTTCACTCCCAATCAGCAGGGGCTGAAATGCAGTACTATCAGTAAGGTCTGCTGCTTTAGCTACCATAGTGTTGCAAATTATACGGTCAAATGTCTACTTACAAAAATTCTTTGTACCAGTGGCATTGCCCGTGGCAGATCAGTAAAGCATTATTTAAAAATTATAATTAAAACTTTGGAGCACATTAGAGACGCAAAAACGAACATTTTTGACAGAAGAATAACATGTTATCCATGAGCGTGATCGTTTCAAAAATCTTTTGCAAACGTAGAAAGCAAAGGACATTTTTATCAAGAAATGACATGAGTTTGCAAAGACAGAGAAATACTACTTTCACCTTCAATTAGCCACTTATTAAATATCACTTTGAAGGTAGAAAGACCTTAAATATTCTTGAGTGTCTTAAGTTTTCTGGTGCTGCTTCTCAAAGAATAAATGTCACCACATGCCACTGCTTAAACTGAAGTCGAGGGTTCACTGTATACGAAATATGTAATATGTACTTGGGTTGCGACTATCCGAATGTTCAGCACACACCACCTCACTACATCCA
This sequence comes from Lepisma saccharinum, assembly GCF_977018435.1. Lineage (NCBI taxonomy): Eukaryota > Metazoa > Arthropoda > Insecta > Zygentoma > Lepismatidae > Lepisma > Lepisma saccharinum. Next base: position 27,224,725 of record NC_139248.1, read on the forward strand.
GTGTTGGCTGTACACTGATATAATTATGGAAATAAATGGGTCGGGCCTACTCCACTCAATCTCAACCCATCTAGAGTACCTACCTAGATCGGTTGTTTTTCCTTAGCTTTCGTTCCAAATTTTGCAAATGTTTCCAACTCATTCGCCGAATAAATGCCCATACCAGCTGGAACATAAACATCTTGCTATGGACAAACAGCTGGGGTTTCCAGTGACAGCTACTACTACATTCCACATCCCCACTTCCCCTCCTATTTTTAAGAGAGAGACAGCGAAACAAAAAAGCAAGGAATTTAGAGAATTGGTTTCGATAACCTGACCGTTAAGGGGAAGGCAGGAAAAAAAGATCGAAGCGGCGCACTTCAAAGCGCTCACGTGACTTGTAGTTGACGATCAAGACAGAGATGTCGTGTGATACGGTCTGCTAAAGTTTACAGCGACAAAACAAGTCGCTTTTCCCTTATATGAACGATGATGTCGTGATTTACGCTGCTGGCGGATAACCCTTGGCCCCCGACCCGGCGACCTCTCAGCACGAGCAAATGGAGAATTGCCTGCAACACATTCGCCTGTCTATTTTGGTTTATGCGTCTGCTGCATGTCTTAATGCAGGAATGCAAGTCGGCGAGGACCAAGGAAATGGAAGCTGAAATAACGGGAATTCAGCTGGCAATGAAAGTGAAACCAATACTAAAGGGAGACACACACACCTACACTTACATACATACGTATTCTCTTCCTCATTTCTTTCTCTCCTTGTATTTCTTTCTATCTCTTTTCCTTTCCATCTTCTTTTTCTCCTTTTGTTTCTTTCTCTACCTACACCCACGCTCAGGGTCTCCGAGATTGAAGAGTGGGGTTTGGCGAGGTTATTGTGAGTGATACGTTATACGTTGAGTTTGTCTTTAAGCCCACTTTATGTACAAACAGTGTAATCGGGACTGAACCTACAATTTGAAATGTGCTCCGAACAACTATGTGCCTCCATCGGGTATCGAACCCGGAACCTTTTGATTGGAAGGCTTCTTCTTCTTCTTCTTATGCGACTGTTGTATTGTTAAGTATCGCATTAAGCCTGGCTTTTAAGTGCGGTGCAGGGAGTTAACTATTGGCGTGAAATGGATGTGTCTTCTGCAACTCCTGCCATTATCTTTTGGAGTTTCATCAGCCTTGTAGACTCACTCCCTTGTGTAGTTTACCAAGTGACTGTGTACATTTATTTCGCAAGCTATAGTACGGAGATTGTGTGCAAAGAAAATGATCTCGGAAGACCATCGCGAAAGCCCTGCATTATATAGAATAAAACGGTGTCGTCCACCATCGAGTGAGTATATTTTTTGGTTTCCAAACACGCTTGAAATTAATAATGTTGAACAATTTAGTAAACCACAAAATATTAATTTCTAAAATGGAACACTATGGGATAAGGGGTAACGCGCTTGAAATTATGAAATCATACTTATCAAACAGAATGCAATGTGTTGAAATTAGTCACGAAAGAGAAGGAAACGTAAGAAAATACAAATCCACTCTAAAGACATTAAAATATGGAGTTCCCCAAGGATCAATATTAGGCCCAGTACTTTTTCTTTTGTACATAAATGATTTACCATTTAATATACAGAATACAAAGATTTTGTTGTACGCAGACGATACTAGCGCAATAATAAAGGGAAATGATGTGAACGAGTTAGAAGCCAACATTGAAAAAACAATGGAAGAAATGAAATCTTGGTTTGACAGTAATAAATTACTATTGCATGAACAAAAAACAAATTACGTGCTATTTCACACAAAACAAAACAATAAAATTAAAGATGTAGTAAAGAATAGCCATCTTCCAGTAATATTAGTTAGAGAAACAAAATTTTTAGGAGTTACTATAAATGAAAATCTAAATTGGTCAAACCACGTAAAAATACTTGTTAAAAAACTAAATTCCAAAATATTTGCACTGCGGTTATTAAAACAAACACTTCAAACAAATTCACTAATTCAGGTATATTATGCAATGTTTCATTCACTAATAAATTATGCAATAGAATTTTGGGGGAACTCACCGGCAAGTTTAGAAGCATTTAGAAAACAAAAGCAAGCCATTAGGATTATAGCAGGTATAAAGCCTAGGGAATCGTGCAAAACGTTGTTTAAGAAATTTAAAATATTAACGCTCCCTTCTCTGTACATATATGAAATGTCATTATATGCCAGAAAAAATATTGCGCTGCGAAGTTCAATAGAACACACACATGACACCCGAAATAAACAGCTCTTAAAGCCATACTTCACCAGGCTAACATTAGTTCAAGAAGGACCCCAACAGATGGCAATTAAAATATTCAACCATTTACCAAATGATATAAAAGCCGAAAGTATGACAAGTTTCAAAAATAAATTAAAGAAACTATTAGTTAATAAGGAATATTATAGTGTTAGTGAATATCTAGATTGTAAATTATAGAAAATTTGTAATTATATATTTTTCTTTTATATGAACTGTACTGAACCCTCCAAATACCAATGTATATGGTTTATATGGAGTAATAAAATTGAAAAAATTGAAAATTAAAATTGAAATTGAAATTCAAACAATGTTTTATTCACACAGATTACAGTACGTTTTCTACTACTCAAGGATGTTCATTTGTCCGTTCATCTGGGTTCATGCAGTGTGTAACGGATTAATTGCGATGAGCACCATCTGTTGAGCAGTTGTTGACTTACAAGGTCTTTGCTTTTAAAGTGCAACCAGAAAGTGCTCTATTCCGCATATCTTCCTCCCACGCTTTCCAAGGTTGCCCAATTCATCCGCAGCTCTGGGGCAACATGTTCCAGAAGCGTCCATCCACCTGAAAAGTCATTGCGTCCTTCTGAATGGATGCCTAGGAATGCCTCTGCGGCCAGGAACAGTGGGAAGGTGGAGGAGCACCCCACCTGCTCTGCAGTTTGGGAGAAGTTATTACGTGTTGAACCGTCTCCTTTCGCCCCCTCCTCCAACCATCTCCCGCCTTTGGAATGCAGAGTCCAAAAAATCTCTTCACTGATCGCCGCCGCGGTGTTGCCACGTCTCCTCTCTTACCTTTTAAGGCCTGGGACTTTTCACCTTTCAAGTCGACCACACCTTCGTCGGTCCTTGTTTCCCCCTTCTTCTTCAACTCCTCTGGCCAGGTGAGATGGGTGGCGGCATTGCCAAATTTCACCACGTCGTTTTCTCCCCCTCAGCCGTTGTGAATGCTTAATGTTCGTCCGTCGCAGGGACAACGATACTTACCATCATTGTTTCGTTCTCTCTTTTTATGCTTAAAACTGACCTTGGTTTCTTTCCCGGTCATTCACAACCTCATTCATTCATTATTGTTGATTTTTTTGTTGTTCTTTCGATCTGTCAGCGCTCGCCTTTTTCCACTTCATGTGTCCAGTCATTTGTACAGTCGTACACCCAACAGCAAAAGTAATAGTAGGCGAACTGTCGATCATCATTTTCAGTTTGTTTTCCACAACGTGATGATTACAAACAAATAAAAATCGACGTGGCCAATACGCCATCGGGGTGGCACTTAAAATTTATATATGAACGGCTGAAGTGTGGACGACGTAACAGGCTGCGAGCCAAAAGAACCAGATTCAAGCCCCTTTTAAGTCATGGATGTGAATCATTGTCTTTGCCTCATCACCCATTTCGTTAGTTCATCCTAATCGTCGCGATTAACCCAAGGAATAGAAAGACTGCGTCAACTAATCGAAAGATAATGATCTCGTAGGACAGATCTTGGATTTAGGACACTCTGTACAGTCACGGACATTTATTTGTTGTTGTTGCAACAATCGTATTGACTTTCAATGAGATCATTACAAGCCAGAAGTGTTCATGACTGTACAATTCACAGTGCAGTCAGTACTTCTCCGATGGCATAACTGTTGGTCAAGACTGCGCGGTGAATATTCTTGTGGACGGAAGGGACCCGTGTCGCCTGCCGCTTGTCACTTCGGTCTGGAAGGTTTCGTAGGGAGTTTTCAACAATCGAAGGCAGCAGATGAGATTCACAACGCCCTCCCGGTTCTCTGAAATGCCCGCCCGGAGCAAACTTTTCTGAAAGAAACACTGCTTGTGCGGCCTACCATGCTTACAGTAAAACCTGTCTATCCCGGAACATGATGGTTCCGAGCAAAATTTTCCGTGTTAACAGTTTTCCTTCTTATACAGGGTTGACTTTAAATACAGTATGGAGTGCTGCAGGAAATAATGGAAAGACAGATTTACATTTCGCATTACTTATAATGTAGAGTACTAATGCATGTACGTACATGAATAAAAATGCGATACAGTCGCAATAAGCATAGCAGAGATTTCATCATATCATCACTCATCCCCATCTTCGCAAATTAGCCAAAAGTTGCACTAAAAGCGAAGTAAAATGGACACTCACAAACATCCATACCCATGCTAGGATTCCAACCCGGGACCCCTGGCGTCGTAGGGCGATGTGCATAGAGGGAAAGAGAAAGATTGAAAGATGGAATAAGAGAGATGAAGATAGATTGAGATAAAAGTTAAGAAAAAGAAACAAAGAGAGATAACAAGAAAATTAGAAAGATGACGAAAGAACAGGAGAAATAGACAAGGAAAGGTGGTGAAAGAGAGTAAGAGATGAAAGAAAGAAACGCATTCGTAACAGCTATGACGATCGACAATATTACCGATAAGCGAGTGGTAACGGAGGGGTGTTCCACCCACTTACAGTATTGCATTGTTTTCTTGCGAGCGAAAAAAATAAAGGAAGAAATTTCCGTCTTACTGACAATAAAAACATCTCGTTGGTCTTTAATTTCCGCGTTAAGGAGGTTTCCGCGTTCTGACGACCATTTTTCCGTATTTACAGGTTTTCTTCTTATAGATGTTCCGGGATATGCAGTTTTTACTGGTACTGTGTGAAACGTTTGCTGCCGATTGGCCCCTTCCCAAGAGACATGTGTCGCCTGAGGCTCGTCGCCTCGGCGTGAATTTTTCCCTTAGTGGTAACTAAGCATTGCCACAAAATTCGGATAACAGATATTATCCGATATACGTTTCATATGCGACGGATAATCCGAATATCCGGACAGAACAGATTTGTTGAAGCATTTGTAGAAAATCCGTACAGTGAAATACAAGAATGACGATTAAAGAAATAGCCCGTAAAAACGGATAAACGATGAGACTGTTCGGATAATGCACACATTCGGATATCCGGATACTCTGTATATCCGGATTTCGCTATCCAGCGTAATAACATCGTCGCCTTGTAATCCAAGGTGTCCCGGGTTCGATACCCGGTAGAAGCACATAAAGAGGTTCGGATATTACTATAAAAAAAAAAAAACTGTCGGTCCAGTTCCCGTTAGCGTGTCTGTGCATAAAGTGAATTTAAACTCGCAGCGTAGTCGAGGTGACTTTCGCAATGACAAAAGCATCGCCGAGAAGCGGTTGGAACTGTATCACACGACGACTGAGCGTGATGCGTAGAAGACAAACGGAGATTACATAAGCCGCTTACTTAACATCCCGCAACCTCTGAGCAGAAGGTCAGGAGGTCGACTCTCTTAACGACATTAACATTGCAAAGGCGTAGTTTGCGGAAGGACTTTGCCATGTGGTTTCTAGTGATGCAGAGCCGGGGGATAAATTATGCAGATTATCTGCCAACATCCATTCACCATGACGTTTCAACTCTTATTACAACCACTTTGAATATTTTTTAATCTGTTTAACCTTGTTCGTTTGACCAATGTCTATATTTATAATTTTTTTTTTAATATAGAATCTGTGTGCACTGAACGTGCCAATCAGAATATTCAAAGGCGTTTCTGAGTCTGATGCACACCCCTCCGAAACTTTTTGGTGTGAGATTTTTTTTTGGACAAGATTGTTGGTGAGGGGAATTTCCTTGTCCCTCTTCATAATATTATTTTTATTATATGATTGGCTTTCTTTACCCATTACCTGTATTCGTCGTCGCCTTGTAATCAAGGAGTCCCGTGTTCGATACCTGGTGGAGGCACATAGTTGTTCGGATCCCACACACAGAACCCAAAACGTGTCAATTGACTCATATATTTTGATTTCAATAACACATGAACGTGCATAAATAAATTGCAAATGATGCACCTTTTAGTGTGTCAAAATACACATAGGAATGTATTAAATGTTATTTTTATGAGATTAAGTTCCGTGTGATGCAATAAAATGCATCAATTTGGAAGATTAGACAAGGTCATTTCGAATATATCAAAATTACATATTTAGCTGTGTCAATTGATGCATTAAAAGTGAAGGTCTGTTATCTTCGAAATGATCTTGTCTGATCTTCCAAATTGATGCATTTTAGTGCATCACACGGAACTTCATCTCATAAAAATACCATTTAATACATTCGTATGTGTATTTTGACACACTAAAAGGTGCATCATTTGCAATTTATGCACGTTAACGTGTTATTGAAATCAAAATATATGTGTCAGTTGACACGCTTTGGGTTCTGTGTGCACTTTAAACTGTAGGTCGATACTAAATCCCATTATCTGTATTTATCCTACCCCATATTACATTGGATTTGTTGTTTTTAAGTCCACTTTGTGTACAGATAGGCTGATTGGAACTGGACCTAGGTTTAAAGTGGGATCCGAACCACTAAGTGTCTCCACCGGGTAACGAACCCTGGACCTCTTCATTGTATCCAATTTTAGAATGTCGATCTAATCCCGATTATTCTATCTGTGCATAAAGTGGTCTTCAAAAGAAAAGATACCTCAAACTCGACTGATTCCAACAGGACACACACAAGCATCAAATCTTACCCAGAATTACAATCCGGAATAGTAGCACGCTGTGCTAACCATTACACCACGGAGATCGCCAAGGACAACCGCGGCTCTGTTTCCAGTTCGGTCCTGCACTCCTTTTTTGGGGAGGGTGGGAGTTACATTTTACATACTTCACAATATTTTTACATACTTCACAATATTTTTACATACTTCACACATTTGCTATACAGTTTATAGTATCTTACAAATTTGGGAAGAAAGCGTAATCATTTTCACATGTATGGGTTCGCACACATTACAGCTATTTTACACATTCAGTGTGTAGATTTTATGGATTTACATGTTTTGGTGCGAGAGATTTATTTGCTTCCCAGTTATTGTTCCAGCTGTGTTGGTGTATGCATTTATTAGGACAGGTCGACGAAGGTAAGAAAACCCTCACAAACTCACGAAGTAAAGTGGGGAGGCAAGCAGCTGATTGCTCCATCCACGTGAGGTGCACAAACATATTAGCTGCTAGTGCATGTTTGGTGTGCACTCTCTTACCAGTCCATTATGCCTATTATTGTGTCCCAATTCATAGATGCCGGGCTTGGTGGTCACCGCAAGATGTTTCGAAGCCAGAGATCCCGGTTCCAACCCTGAGAAAGGAATGGATGTATCGTTATTTTTGTCACTTCATCTATTACATTAGTTCATGGTTCATCCTCATCTTCGTGATTAACCCAATAGGTGGAAATGCTACCGAAATGGGAATGGTTATGCAATAATGTCGGACTTGAAAGGCTGTAGAACAATGGAAATGCGCAGATAACTACTTTGTTTCGTCGAGGAGCGAAATGAATCTTGGTACAGTATATGTAAAAAATTGGGTTATTTTATCCGATACCAAAACTACATAAAATCAGGGTTGTTGAAGGTTCAGGAATTTTAAATAAATTCAATTCCGGTCCAGAAGTGAAAAGCAGCAAGCGTAAATGGGTTCTGGACCGAAAAGAACATTTTTATCTGTATTTCAATTCGGTCCAGGAACCTTTTTTCCCGATCAATTTAAATACGGTCCAGGAACCTTTTTCCAGGAACAATTAAAATACTGTGTTGGAACTTTTTTCAATGAAACAATATGCAGCGTGGACCGAATTGTTCGAGATAGAAGGTTCCGGTCCTGCAGCGGAATAGAACCTGGACCTTTAACAATCCTGCATACAATTGCTTCTTCCAAGAACAAAACTGTGTACAATTAATTCCTCCATAGACCAAACTGTGAAAATTGTCTCTCCCAAGAACAAAACTTTATCAAATTATGTCTTCTAAAAGCAAAACTGTATATCAAATGCTTTTTCCAAGGGTAAAAAAAAAAGTAAAAAAAGGAAGTAAAGTGTTCCCCTGTGCATAGCACCACGCCATGAAGGCGTATAGGGGGTGTGGGGGTAACGCCCCACACTTTCTTGATCCGGTCGTGAGTGGGGGTGATGTGATCAGCATCACGCCCCTGACCGCCTTTACCCCCCAGGGTTTCCCCCAGGTATCCATGTTATTCGACGCTGGGTTCCCGGATTTGAACCGGCCGGGGATCGAACCCGGGACCTTTAGCATGGTAGTCAGACGCGTTACCGACTGAGCCACCGCGGCCACCCTCCAAGGGTAAAACTAAATACATATTTTTCTTCCAAGGATAAGAATTTATAAATATATTTTCTCAATGACTAAACTGTATTGATTTCAATGACTAAACTAAAATTATATCTTCCAAGGAAAAAAAATTTAAATTTCTCCCAGGGACAAAACTATGTACAATTATTTCTCTCAGGGACGAAACTTTAAAATATTATTACTTTTATGGTCAAGGCTATACAAATAATTTCTTCTCACCATTCTCAAAGTAAACTGTTTATGGAGGTTGAATCTGAGGATACAATCACGTGTCTACTTATCAAAAATGTATATATGACACAGACAAAATCAAGAGCTTTCTCGGTGACATCCCTACGTCGTCCCTGCTGTTATAAAATACACATCGTCCCTCTGGCAGTGACGAAGGAGACTTTGCATGCAGTAACAAGGTTCACGTGTAAATGTGCTTTCCACTTAATTACAAGAATAAGCCCCACTTTGGCACTCTGTTGCACACAATCTGATAACATCGTGCTCCGCGTGACTTTGAGATTGTCGTTCTCGGCCAACAATTTGCCTGTCATGATTCCTGAAGGGTGTTTCAGCCGTGGACAAGGGAAAAGCCCGGAACGTACACAATGCATGGAGGGTGTGGGCAACGTCGTAAGGGGTTAAATAAGAATCATTAATCTTGATTTTGCTGGGGTCAGTGAGCACAATGGGATGAAAAAAAGGGTATCATTTAGTGCGGTTAGACCGTTTTGACCCCAAATGGAGTTGGGGCGAGAAAATTGAGGACGGAAAAGGCTTCTTCTTGTCTGGGAAAAAAAAATCCCTCCCCTTTTTTGGTTCCTGATTCGGCTTGCGTGACCAGATATAAAAAACTCGGAGCAGCGGCGGGCGTTAATAGACCAGGTCGTTCCCCCTTTTGTGAGATTGTAAGTCACTCAAACTGGAGTAGCATCTTTACTTCGCAGTGGAATTATTATAAATATGGAGAATTATAATTTTTGAATATATTTACGTACTGCTTGAGTTCTAAATGCATGTTTCGTTCGAGGTCTGTCTCAAGGCTTGAAATACGTACCTAATACACACACTTAAAGAACATGTACAGTAGAGTAGAGTCCGATTGCATTCGGAACATCTCCAGCTGACTGCACGATCTAGCCAGCGAGCCTACGAGCACTGTACAGCGTGATAGCTATAGGCGCAGAGTAGAGATGACGTCAGCGGTTCACTTCTTGATTGGAGGCGTCGGGAGTTATGACTCGCTCCCAAGGTGCAAGCGCAGAACGGCCAGAGCTGTTACGGAAATAATCTTACTCTACTGCTGAGACTACTTTCGCTCGCTCATACTCGATCGAATATCCCACGCTCGATGTATATAATCAAATATCATTTCAATGTCACAATAGAAAATGTCGTTGAAATAGATGTAACAATCCACCCTGGTAGTTTCAGCCCATAATCATCTATTTCATTTTCATAGTCACTATATATTGGTAACATAGACGAAACTAAATTTTAAAATTGAGATTATGACTACGTTCACTTAAGTTTTTATGTCACTGAATTTTTCACTTCACGACCCATATTTGAGGACCTACAACCACAGATAAATTGAGGTATACTTGTATAGGTGTGTTTCACCTACGTCACAAACTGTTGCATTGTGGGATCGAGCAGCCATGATTGTGGCGGGTTCTTGTAAACATTCGGAATTCAAGCGGACGGGCGGGACATTTGAACCTTGTTTACGATGGTATACTTTGTGCAATATTAGGTTGTTTAGGTCTAACAGGCACTCACGTTTGTCCTAGAATTTACCGAGAAAGAACAGAAGGTGTAATTCACGGCATAGAATTTTCCGATTGTTGATTAGAATACGCCGTCGCGGTGAGAATAAATCGTGCCAACATTAATGAACAAAACAGACAGTACAGGGCGGTGGGGTGAACATTTCTTTTCAGGTAAGTTCATATATCGCATTTCTCCGTGACTTTTAGTACCAATAGATTGAACTGCTGTTTTTTTTATCATACTTGCAAGTAGCGTTTCCATGCTATTGTATTCTTTGGTAGAAAGTTGTTGATAAGTTTGATGATAAAAATGATAACATTCTTTCATCTTGATAATTGCACGCTTGTACTTGATTATTATATTTCATTCATTAACACAAGCTGTTATTAATTGTTATGCCGGTAGTAGGTTTTGCGTACTGTCAGACAAAAGCATTGCTTGGTTAAAACATGTTAATGATATATCAAAGTATCTCAAATTGATTGATTTATTTCGTTTATTTTACTTCGTTTTTCTGCTATATTTGGCTAGTCGTTAAGATCAGTCATGCCCAGGCCGAGATTCGAATCCGGGACCCTTAGCATCGTAATGCATTGTGCTAACCACTCCGTCACTGAGACCTGCATAGATATCCCAAATTGTTAAAGCAAGGAGTGAAATTACTGTTTTTGAACAACTCAACAATTCAAATTTCTGCGCTTGAACAAACGTTAAAAGGAAACATGGAAGATAATGGCTGTCTCTTGGAATTTTCAGTTAATCTGTACTCAAGGTCGTCGATGACCACTATCTCCCACCCCGAGCGGGATACATAGGATTCCATGTAGCTGATTTAAGTAAATAAAAACAGGTGAACTAGAGTTGGCCTTTTCGTTGCATTTTTATGAAATGTTACCGACATTTTACCCAGTACTAACAAACGTACAGTTGGCGCAGGTGTAACGAACGCTACCTGGTGGGTATTTCCTTGCAGACGACAAACAGCTTTGCCGCAAACATGGCGGCGGTGCGAATCCTGACGTTACTTGAAACCAAGGTCCGTCGAAGCCCACTTTCCCCCGCTCTAGAAGGTCTGGTCATAACCGGTCTTTTTGTCAATCCCCGTGTTTACAACTTCGGCAGGGGTTCTGTGACGTCATCAGCATGATACTCTCTGCGTGTCTGCTATTTTCAGCACTGTAAAGCTTGCAACGCTCTTGTTTTTAAGAGAAAAAACACATACTGAAGAGCATCGCAATACAACTTACACAGAATACATGAAAGTAATGGTGTATAGATGAATTATAAGCATGTAAAAGCATAAACTTACCCACGGCTAGTGTTGGAAAGAACTGGAAGAAGAGCAGCTCTGGGTCCATTGTTTTTGTTTCATGGCATTTCTCCTTTTTATTTCTTGGGTCCTACGATTCAGATATCGAACTCTGAAAAATGTTCTTGCTCTACAAAACAACTTGAGCATCTTCGGATCTTCATGGGGAAACCTATTTTTCAGAATTTCCAACAGACTGCTTATTACTTTTGCTCTTCGATTTATTGTTTTTCCGTGGAACTGCCGGAATATTCCCTCACACTCTTTTATAACTTGCATCAAATGAGGAGAAGGAGACACAAGGCCACCCCGTGACAAAGTTTCTATCCATCCTCTACCCGATGAATTTGATGCACAAATTTCACCAGCTTCGACATTCCTACATTTTCTTGCGATATAGCCCGCAACATACCGCAGAGCCTCCTTTTCTTCATTTCTCATCAAGTAAAGCATGTCACTGTTTTCATCTGGCAAGTCTACAGATGATGACGTAAAGGTCACTTCTTGTCTTTGGTCAGTTGTTTGAGAATCGACGAGACCATCAAACAATGAAGCAAGCATCGTGGTCTCCCCAGCATCTTCCACAGGAGCACTCCCCGGGTGAGGGAGGCGGCAACCTAGTATCAGTAAGCGCAACCTGTGCTTCACTTCTACCGGTAGCGGATTGTTGTAAAAATTCCCCATCCCACGAAGTTGAGAGAAAAGGTTCTCCAGAGCATCTTGGTTCAGCTTTCTGGTAAGAATGTATTTCAAACCTTTTGATTTTAAGTCATGGTATAATCCTCTTAGGCTGCGGATGGAGACAAGAAATCCTTGTTGGAATGGAAGAAGATTGCGTTTTCCCATAACTCTTGCCTCTGATATTGCTTTCTCCATTTCACTAAGCACTTCCATTTGTTCGTCATAATGTATGCCAAAGCCACATTTGATTTTATTGCTAGAATTCAGTGGCACACCTGAATTCATGCCGTCAATAAAATTGTTAGTGAGATGGAAAAAATTTGCCTCAACCTCATTCTCTGGGAAGACATACTCAATAAGAGCAGCAGTGTGCCTGGAGAAAAGTTCCATTGTTGGCGCAACCCTTTGTCTGTCGTTCTGTTACACTGATATGTGCATCCAATTTAACTTTGGAGCAAGCCTGAGTTCGGAAGAATCCATTTTGAGTATCCTTTCTATGATACTTTTCTTCATAACTGTTTCATTCCACTGGATCCCATTATCGATAAAATGATTCCTCAATAATTTTATTAAGTGTGGCAAATCCGCAAAAACCCAAATTTTCTCCCCTGACAATGGAACTGAAAAAAAACGGCTGCTCACAATTGACACTAAGATCGTTCCATAGTTTTCTATTACTTCCACCTAGATCCGAAACTATAGCGACTATTTTATACCCAGCTACCCCAACCATTGATATAATATCAAACAACAAAGCCTTGGTCATAGCCGTATCAAAGTTATAGTATACTGGCTGTTTCCATTCACCTGTCAATCCTCGAAGCATTGCAACCTGAACATTTCTATGGGGACCCAAAACTCTGTCATTTTCACTGTCGTAGCACACTCGTCCGTTAACATGCATTTCATCAAACAACAGGACACACAGTTTTTCCACTTCAGTCAAACACTGTCCCTGCTGTTTCATAATATTCAAAACTGGTGCAAGAATTCCCGGTGGGAGTCTCAATTTCTGCGCCCAGCGACGAAGTGTTGCAATGCTGGGTAATGGAATTCCGACCTCTGATCTCATGTGGGTATACAATCGTTCACTGATCGCCCTTTGTGTTAAAGCAGGAATTATATCTTCCTGTTTCCACCTCTGCTTTCTATTCCCCTTAATTAACATGTTGATTTGCCCTGGAGTAAAGGTTTTGCTCAAAATTTGTCTCACTTTTTTGTTCACGATAGTTTTCACTTTCTTCCGCTCCCTTGTTTTTAAAGCCACTTTTGACTGCAATACCTTCTTATACCTTGCTTGCCATTTTTGCAAATTGATTTTAAGGTTTTTAATTTCCTCATGACAATTATTTATATCTGTCTTTAGCTTTTCATTTTCCCCACGAAGCACTTCCAGTTGTTTTGTGTTTTCGATTTTTTCACTTTCTATTGAACAAACAAATGACAACACAGATAAAGGCTTTTGTTCTTGAGGTGGCACGCTGCTGTTCACTAATAATTGTTCACTTACCTCAGAGAGAACCCTTTTCCTAGCACATCTTGCCTTTGCACGTCTACTACGAACGCTGTTGTCGTCACTGACCTGCACGTGTGTGACTGGAAGTAACAATGTAGGAATGGCATCTTTCTTCAGTCTCTTCTTTGGTGTAATTCCTAATAATTCCGATTTTAAATCGCGTTCGTAACATTCTGGTGAAAAATGTGAAGAACAAATACTCGAGTTAGCAACCTGAAATTTGTCTTTTCGATACAGTGGCGTACGCAAGGGGGGGTTACCGGGTTTAAACCCCCCCCTTGAGCTCTTGAAATATTATGGAAAATGCTGTAGAAAAAATTAAAAATGGCTAATTTATCACAGTCAAAGATCTGCGACAGTAATAATAATAATAATAATAATAATAATAATAATAATAATAATAATAATAATTTGGATTATTATTCCCATGCAGCATGAAGAAAAACACAACATTCCAAACACAATCTAAGCGGCCGCAAAGTTCAATTTTGCAATTTTCTTTTGCAAAAAGTCGCGCAGTGACTCTTGCGAGAATTGTGAAAATTCCTTGCTTCGTCCTTATTGCAAACGTTCTTCCCGGTACTGATTTCACATCCCCTTGTGAACTCTCAAGTGATGCTGAGTCTACATCCACATCATTAAATAATGTCGAAGAAGTCTTTTGTGAATCACCTAGAAGGGATAAATGTGTTGGAATGTCTATAAACTTACTTTACAACGAAAACATAGACTCAGTGGAATTTAGCAACATGTATTCTCGCGCTTCATCATCACCCTGGGTGAGTTCCATAGGTAAAGGTAATGTAAATTACCCCGTGTATATAGCACTGTGCCATGAAGTCACACATAGTGGTGTGGTGGGCCCCAGAGATTCTTGATCTCGAACTATTTTGCAGGTGATGTGATCAGCACCATGCTCCGGCAGCCTTCATCCCCCAAGGTTGCTCTCAGATACCCATAGGCTGGGTGCGGAGACAAGGCTGGATAAATTCCAACCAATTCCGGGAATCGAACCCGGATATCCCACGAAGTTGTTAGACTAGACCAGCGCGGCTCCTTGAATGAGTTTCATATTTCGATTATTTCAATAAATTTAATATATTTGCTTGTTTTTATGGATTTTCTTAACACTTAAAATGTCTCACTTATCATATACAAATAACCGTTGACTAGACAATTATTTTGAAACAAAAGAATTGTAATTTTGTTCTATTTCTTTCATAAATAGCAGCTGCATTAGTAGTAATTAAACTAATTAATTAATTATAAGAATTATTAATTAATTTATTATTATTAATTAATTAAAGTATAATAAAACAATGGTAATGTGAATTTGTAGAAAGTTTTCGAGATAACACCCCCCTTGATGAAATCCTGCGTACGCTACTGTTTCGATAACATTTGCTCTCCCAGATTTTTCGGAACTTCTCGTTGGGAGGAAATTTATGGTAAACTATATCAAAATTTTTAGTTTTCCTGAGATAGTCTCGACATGTGCTCACAGCACAGTTAGCCATTATTATTATCACTCACATTACAATATGAAAACACAACAAAATGACTAAAAATACACGCGAATACACGAATACAAGAGCAAGGAAAGAACACAGAAACACGTTTCCCCTGCTAAAACTAGCGGATACTAAACTTTCCCCAGCGACCTGTCATGTCTATGACGTCACAGTTTTACAACCACCTCCGCTTGCTCAAAAGGCGCGTTATGAACGGACCTTCCAAAGCGAGCGACAAACACAGGTCAACGGACCTTGCTTGAAACCTACCTACTACTGGGCTTCGAGCGTATTCCGCTCGTTTTGCCTGTTCGAGCGTTATTCGCTCGAGCGAAGCTGTCGGTTCCATACGCTATCTATAGTGGAGCCCAAGTTAAGAGTTCAGTATGGGCTGTAATGGGCTTTTACTTTTGAGATCACCACCCCCAAACATGTGTGTTTCTGTCAGAAACAAAAGCCGTTAACATTCGAGGAGAAAATAATAAATATGCAAAAAGCTGAGGAAATGTAAGGTTTTGATGGTCTGTACCTTCTTTTACAATTCAGACCATTCAAAAAATGCGCTTTCCTTTTTTGCGTTAACCGCGATTTGGGGGGTTGAAAATAACAGTCTTCCGCCTGTTGCCACTCGCTGCAAACAGGTGTTGGGAAGAGGGAAGGGGGCGGGGAATGGCCAGGCAAAAGTTCGTGAATAGGCTTTCGTGGGGTCAAGTGGTTTCTTATTTGTGTGCGCGTTTTCTCATTTTGGGTAATTCTCCGAAAACAGGCATATTGTATGCATTGGCGGATCTAACGGGAGACCCCCGGTTCACTTGCTCTTCCCAAAGGATGACTAAGTATTATAAAATGTAATGATAGCATTATATTAAATAAAATGATCGGGCAGTTCTTTTCCAGATAGTTAAAATAATAAATCAAGGTTTGACGCAAATGCATAAATAGGGAATAGATTTATGAGATACTTAAAGTAAATATAATCCGAGACTTGTTGCATGCAAGGCAATAACGTTAACTGATGGACACAAAGCGAGATTTTAGATCGAATATTTCCGACATATGTCTCTTTCTTTCTGTAATCATTGCTCACACAAATACAACAGAACTTCATCTATTTCACACCTCTACTAATAATTGGTTAATTGAGTTTTGAATCGACTTTTATGCATAGATATGTTAATTGGGACTGGACGTACGGTTTTATGTGAGATATAAACCACTATTTGCCTCCACCGGGTGTCGAACCCTAATCCCTCGATTAAAATGCGACGACGAGGGGGGGGGGAGATTTGCTTTGGTGTATGCCGGTATAATGAACACGGTTCTATATCAAATGAGACAGCGCACTGAAAAATGTGAAAGAGGCAGTGGTAACGTCGTCGCCTCGTAATCAAAGGGTCCCGGGGTCGATACCCGTTGGAGGCACATAGTGGTTCGGATCCCACTTTAAATTGTAGGACCAGTCCCGATTAGCCTTTCTGTGCATAAAAGAAATAAAAAACACTGCCGACGCATGTGATAAAATAGACAGCAAGACGTATGAAAAGTAGATATATTCGGAGAAAGTTATTTTCAAATCTTCCTCCACGGACCGTCATTATTCTGGACCAACAGCGGCAAGAATGAACAGCTTCCCACCAAGTCATGCATTCTTGTATTGAACAGTACCCGTTGACCACTAACTTTTGTTGCGGCGTGTACTACAGCAGACGCTCGATGCGCGCTGGAGCTCTCTTCTACTGCGCACCATGCGGCAACATTGTCGCCATAAGGCCCATACTGAACTCTTAAGTTGGGCTCACCAATAGCGTCATCCATGCGAACTATTAGACGCTCGAACGAAAAACCCTCGCTGATATACATTCAAGAAAATACTTCCCCCATAGAGCCTTAATATCAGTAGTCTAATAGGGGAAGTAAGTATTTTTTCCTACAAGCACACAACACTTTCATAGCGGTAGAACCAAACTTTTTTTTTTTTTGTAATAATGCTTTTCCGTTCGACGCTACGAAACGACGGTACGAATCCTCGAAGATTGGGATTGTATCCTGAATATATATGCAACCCAGTAGCACAAGCGCACAATTGTCACTAATACATTGACTTTGTAATTACTCTAAACAAAATATATGACTTATTTGTAAATAATCAGGTAGATTTCCGTTTGGAATGTGTAAAGAACTCGAACAGTAAAGTACACTTGATTTAGTTAAATTTTCATATATCACACCAAAGTCTCGGACCAGATCAAAAATCTCTAACACCAAGTCTCGATTTCACAGAGGTCCGTCTCGTCTCGTTAAGTCTCGAAGGGCCTGATCTTGTTCCGGTCACAATTTTTACAAGGCTGTTTGATTTCGGTACCATCCGCACCTTATTTATTCTTTCGTATCATAATTTCATTAAAAAAAATATGCTCGTAGAGAACGACATAACACCTTGTGCATAGAACTAATTTCATAAAAAAAATCCTAATTCTCTCGCTTGTGTCCGAGTGTTGCCATATTTAATGTTGAATATTACGTATCTTCATTGGCTATTTACAGTTTTCTCTTTCGTGGTGATACCCTCAGTCTGTACCGAATAAGAGTGACGGAGACGTGTTTATGACGTCACACATTTTAGCAACGCAAGGTTAGTATTACATCACTTCGGTCGCGTAGGGTTGAAAATTCGACAACAGCGCCAGCGGGGTTTCGTCGTTTTGATCGAACTGTTGCTACTTTGAAAGGTTTACTTCGTAAAGTGAGGATTTTCTTATTTCTAGAAATAACTTTCCACCATTTACAATAAATGCAGATAGTAATTTCGAAGTAGTGACGTGTCAACATATTCTAGGAAAAAATCACTGTTCCTGTGAATGATTACTTTCCATGTTGTTTCTTTGGTACTGTAACTTGAGTAATGATTTCGCGGTCCTTCAGGAAACAAATCTCAATAAATGGTAGTATAATTCTCAACATCCTCTCAAACTAGCGTTCGACATTAGTGTACGACCGGGCTGGAAGATGAGAGAATGCAAGGAGTGACATCTGACGACGAGACGAGGAAGAAGCGGATGTGTCAAACACGACAGGGTCCGCCATGAATTAAAGGGCGGGATTGACGTCGTCCTTGCAGGAACTCTGTTGGACATTCATTACGACGGCCATTGTTATCGTATCATCCCATCATCAGTCACCCTTCGAATTCCTATGTCGTTACTGAAGGGGAAAAAACTAACGACAGAGTTGCCAGATATTTTTTGCACGTTTTCAGCCCGTGTTTTATAATGAGACGCTGATTCTAGAAAAAACGGGCAGCAGATGTCGCTTTTTCAAAAACGATGTAGTGGAGGCAATTTCGTCGTACTCTGTCCACGTCTATGTTCTGTTGTATGGTCCAGTGGCGTACTTAAATGGGGACTATTGGGCTCGAGCCCCCTTCCTAAATGCTCTCCAAAAAATAAAATAAAGATATCATCATGACTGGTTGATTTATTCTTAATTTTCTCTTTGTATTTCTTTCATTTTACCTTGCTTTTCTGACACTTTTGCCAAATCGCGACGATGAAGATAATTGATGATGAGATGAAAGGATAATCACAAACACACATGGACAGGACACAATACAACCCCTATAGAAGATTATTCTGGATCCAGACGCCTGAACCTCGTTAGTCTGCGAAATACAGTTCTAGGTGTACTGCGTGGAAGAGAGATTGCTATTTGAGTTCCTTTGCGAAAAGGCCTTACACCCGGATACTTTTGAATTGTCAGCAATTTCCATTAATTATTTCGTTTATCCTTATTATGTACAGTCACGGACACTTCTGGGTTGTAACAGCCCCATGGATTTTCAATGGGATTGCTACAACCCAGAAGTGTCCGTGACTGTACATAGATACATACATACAAACCACATATCCGTCTTACGTGTATGACACACAAAATAATAATTTACGGAAAATACTGTTTTGAATTAAAAGTGTTATTCTTACCCCCTCCCCCCGAATGTCATATGAAATTCGAGTCCCCCACCATTAGCGTACACATGATTTTGTTTTCGGATATCACCTTAGCTTCTTTCTAGCTAGAGACGAAATAAACTATAACATATTTTGCAGTTACAGTTTTTAACCTTCATTTAAAACTTTTTCAAAAACAACAATTTTAATCGGGGGTCATTTTAAGGTGAACTTGCATATTTCATTTCCCCACATTATTTACTGCTTTCGGTTTAAAATTTTGATTTGCCAAAAAATTCTGGATGGGCTGTAGCCATGTCAGTTCCCCCCTGCGTACGCCAGTGTACCCCAAAGCTCTGGATTCGAGCTACAGTGGATTATGATGCAACGGAAAAGAATGACATGAAATTTGCGCACTGTATTGCTACTAAGAACCGCTACTTCTCGTACCAAGTAAATGCGGAACAGGCTGACGAGGGTGGAGATAGATCTTGCAACGTCGCAAAAGCTTATCTGAATATTTTCCTTGATCGTTGCGACGTGGAATAACTTATGCGGCATGGAATTCAAACCGAACTCGAATAAACAGAAGATAACCGTTCTCCCATTGGTCTGTGGTCGGGACGCCACCCGCAGAGCGCGGACCTCGGAGAAGACAAAAAGAACGAGGAATCCTTGAGAATGAGATTCAGAATGGAAGTAGAATAGCCTTTATTGCTAGGATTTCGGCTCTTTTTTTTTAGATGTCCTTGCCTTCTTCTCTGCAAGGCACGTCTCTGCAACAGTGTTGCCAACTCGAGCATAACGGTGGTTCCCATAATCTGCATGAAAAATGTAAAAGTGAGGGAAACCAAGTTATGAGCTGAGAAGTTAGGATATTTTCCAGCCTTTTTTTTTTTTCGCAGACTGGTCAGCGTAGCGCGCTGCCACGTCAGAGGTTTTTGATTCAAATTCTATAATTGTGTTTGTCACGTCATCTAGAAGATTAATAGCTCAATATTTTATACTTTATAAGATTATGAATTACTTAATAGATTCGTCTGAAGTGTTGCAATATTTTAAACTTAATTTTAAGCCAATAAATTTTAGGTTTTTGCTTCCTTTTTTTATTAATAAATCGAGAAACAATATACATAAATTCTTCAGTTGTTATCAGACTATGCACAAATTATAACAACCTTGTTCAAAAGGGAATTAAAGTAGACTTCGCGCTTCCTTTTATAACATATAGCTCAATAATAAAACGACATATATTGTCATTGCCTAATCATTAAATTCACAGTAAATTTGATTGAAGCTGTGTTTGTATTATATTATTTTTATCGATACTATGTATTTAAAGTCATGCCCTATTTACTCTCATATAGATTTGATATTTGTACAAATTGTGTAATTAATCTTGGTGTTCCTCGACTATTGTTCGATGTATAATATGTTTGTATCTGAAAGTATTTAGCAGTACTCTGTTGTGATTGTACTATAATGTGTTTGTATTTTGTTCTGTTACTTTGTGTAGCATACGTATAACGGTCAAATATTGAGTGACAAGTAATTAATCTAATTGCCCGTTAGTAGGAATTAATTGCAATTGGTATTATTAATATCCGTCGCGAATACAGGTGTCTAGCGAACTGCCTTAGCCAACACTAGCTTGCTCAACCACCGTTTTTCGCCCGAATTCGGATTTACATGCATTCTTATGGGAATAACAAGAAAAATGCAACTTCTAAACCAATGGACCGAATTTGATGAGATTTCAACCAGCGGAAGAACACATCATGAAAGTACTGATTCCAAGATTTGAGCCTTATCAGAACAGAACTACGGGAGTTATGAATTATTAAAGATTCATCGCTGAATTGAAAGGGAGAAGCTACCCTACTGAGATGCCTTTGCTTTTCGTGACTGACTACAATGGAGGAAGAGTTAGCCTAATCTCTGCGCGAGGGGCTGCTACCAAAGGTTAAGGACCGGAGTGAGCATTGGCCAGGGTAGGAGGACAACGGTCAAAGCACCAGAAACAATAAACAAGCACCTGATCATAGAGGGTAGCGCGTCACTACGTTCAAATCTGGAATAAAAGGGATGATTTGGAACAGTTTTACACAGTTTTGCCTACAATCGCCACCGGAGTGTGAGCTACGCGCGACCGAGCTGCGAGTTGCAAGCAGACTCGAGGTCTGGATTTGTTTTCCTCGAGTGAGTGTTTCAGAGCCATGGAGTAGAGCAGAATAGAACCAGGGGATCCTTCTCCCCCTCGCCGTCAACGCATCCGTGCACATACGTGTGGTTATGTGAGAATAACGCCAGACACGTCCACCTGTGTCAATCGTCCGAAACAACGTCCTAAGTAGTGAAAGTTAATAACATTTGATATCCATGTGAAACCGCGAATGGCTCATCGCGTATGTTCGTCTCATCGCCCAAGTCGCGTATCTGTACTTACGAGTGACCGCGAAGAACTGACCTATTATTGCGCAAGTTGTCGTATGGAGTCGACAGTGAACGAGTGAAGCCAGGATCCGATGAGGCCAGATGGAGCCGCCGACTGATCCACTTTCGCCAACCAGGATAACCGCGAGGTGCAACGATGGAGTGTGGGGAGGCCTTCCAAAACTGTAGGACCACTTTCACCCAACCCAGGTCAGAGGGAATGCAGCGAAGGTAAGATCCAACCATGTGCGTGTGTGAGAGAGATGACGACAATCTACCGCGAATCTGCGTAAATCAAATCATTGCTTAACTTAAATCAGTGCTATGGCATCCCTAGACATCTGTTTTCCGGCGGAGTAATCAAATGTTAAAGATGAGAGTTTATGTTAACAGCAAACAATAGTTCATTGAATATATGTATACCTTCAGAAAAGATAGAAGGGGTCCGCACAAGGAACCATTATTCACTTTATACTTAAAATCCTAAACGGTAAATTGTAAAAGGCAATGTAGCCAAGACATAGCAAGAGTATGGTCAAAGTAGTAATTAATCTAACCTTTGTAATTGTCATATTGTCGCCATATGCCATGGAATGAGAGTATGAATGTGAGATCGAGTGAAAGAGGGCAAGATGTAATGTGTATTTATCTGTGCTTTAATATATGTGTATATTCAGAAACACCGTAGTATTATGTAACGTCATTTCAGGTATTTAAAATCAAATCCTCCTAGGTTTATTCTTGGTAACACCGACTGTTAGGCACTTATCCTGACCGTATTATATTTCATGTAATGTTTAATTCGCCCAGCAGGTGAGGCGAGAGATTCTTCGATGTTGCGTTGCTAAGCTCAGCTCAGTTGAGTCAGTTGAGTTAATTAGATTATTTATTAAATTAGCAGCCCGTGACAAAATATGGCGCCCTGACATTCGACGAGTAGGCAAATAAGATATGTAGGCATATAAAAAGGCGCCCGAACAAGCGACGAGTAGGCAAATAAATATGTAGGCATATAAAAGTTGCCCAAACAAGCGACGAGTAGGCAAGTAAAAAAGTACGCCGAACAATCGACGAGTATGTGAATAGACAAGTAGGGGTGTAAAAGGTAGGCCCAAATAATCGACGAATAGGCAAATAGAAGAGTAGGCAAATAGGAAGCAAATAGGAATTAGGCTCGTAGAACGATGTTACAGGCAGGCTAGTAAGGAACCTGGAGGTCACGAGTATTCTAATTAGTTGCTTATCTACTCAATGTGAATTTTTATGAAGTTTGATTGTAATGGTTAACAATCAGTTATGTCTATTACCCAAGGGATTTAATACTTGTTGCTAAAGAGAGTTTTCAGCCTACGAATGTCTACGACAGGGTACCAGAATTTAACGCTAAGGGGGAACTGAGATTTTTTTGTTAAATTAAATAATTGCAACCTGTAACTGAAAATCCTGATAAGAATCTATAAAGACGTTTTCATTTAAAGTATTAATGTGTAATTTGTACGGTGATTTTAATTAACTGAATATACAATCGATGTGTAGCTAGAACCATTTTGTGTGTTTTTTATGGTGTAATAGTGAAAATACTTTGTCGCGACTATAGCATTTATCCATAGCAGAATTATTAGAGGATTTTATTATTTTATTAACAATGGGCGTTATTAACTTCGGACGATAAAGGACAAAAGGACACGCGTTATGACACGGAAGCAGGTGAGGGGTGCGATCCCCGGGATCTGAAACCAGAAACCAGGAAAAGAATTTTGATATCTTTTTCCTTCGGCGATAGCCAGCCACGAGAAGAAGAAGAAGAAGATTGGCATGCAAAGAACTACTCGTCTCCGCCAGAGATTAACGAACAATACCATGGACCGCCCAGGGGCTGAGAATTCTACAGATGCAGGCGCTTCGTCAGCCGGCAACGTTGATAAGGATCTAGGGAAAGATCAGTCGGTAACAGGGTTGCCAGTTCCAGAGAAGATGGACGTGCAGGCCATGTTCTCTCAGCTAATCAGCTATATCCAAGCCAGAGATGAAGAAAGAGAACAGAAGAGGAAGAGAGAAGAAGAAGAAAGGCGGAAGATAGAGGCTGCCGAAAGGAGAGAGCAGGAAGAAAGGAAGGAAGAACGCCGAAAACAGAAGGAAGAAATGGAAGAAAGAAGAAGAAAAGAGTGGGAAGAAAGATGGGACCGCCGTTTCCAAGTACTGCTATCCGAAAATGACCGAATGAAGGAGAAAGTACTTCAGTCGGAGAAGGAATGCGAAAGGAGACATGAAGAGACAAACATTAATGTAGTCACAATGGAGAAAGATCTGCGTGTAGAGTTACGTCAGGTTCAAGAAACTATTGGAACGCTGGACGCAAGAACGACCGAGAATCAGACGGGCATAACCAGCCGATTAGAACGACTGGAAGCGGAGACACGTGAATTGAAGGATTTCCAAATCACGCAACGGAGAAGAAATGGGGACGAAGAGATTCGCCGATTGGAGGCAACGTCCAGGGATGTGAACCCAACTCCTTTGCTCGTCGCAGCAGACGTGACCAACCAGCTGACCTGTCAATCAGCACCAACTTCCTTGGATCGCCAAGCAGCGCGTGACGTCATCGGCCGGAGCGGGAGCTCGCCGAGCTTGAACGCTTTCGCCCAGCAGGAGACACGCAGTGTTTCCAACCCGGAGTCGAATACTCGAGGAATATTCTCAAAGGTCAGCATAGATCATTTTCAAACGTACAACCCCGATCACGACGAGATTTTACCGTCAATCTTCATAGGGGACTTCAAGAGAGATTGTTTGTTGTACGGTGTCGATAGCCCAGACTGCTTGAGGCTAATGCGAAAATTACTCAAAGGGAGTGCAAGGATCTGGCTCGAGCAGCGGAATCCACTATTTAATAGCTTTGAAGAGTTTGAACAAGCATTTCTGCAACAATTTCAAGGTCGCCAGCTAGTAGAACGCAAAATCACTTTGCTTAGAAATCGCAGGTTTGATGAGAGCCAGAAAATCACCTATAAACAGTTCTTTTGGCAGCGAGTGAGTGATTTCCACGCCCTGAAGCCCGGAATTGAGCCAGTTGAAATGTTAGCCGCAATACGTGCAATGTTTCCGCATTATGTGCAACGTCAGCTAACCGGAGACGCACTTTCCAACCTGGACACGATGTCGATGATTCTTTGCGATTTGGACGCGCTGGAGCAAGAGAAAAGAGCATCCTGGGAAAACAAGAATCACAGGAGAAAGTTTAGAAATTTTGATGAAGAAAGGCAAGAGGGATGCCCGAAAGTAAATTTGGTAACAAACGATAGTCGGAGACAGAACTCTGGGAGGAACAATAGAGAAGCTTATCCCCAGCGAGGCCAGTACAGCAATCACCGCCCACAACAACAACACTTCAGAGAGGATAGAGATGGAGAAAACGCGAGATGGCAACACTGCCGGGGTCAAAACAACCCGAGTCAAGTTGAGAGGAATCGTGCTGTGAATGCGGTTAGAACAGTCGTATCCCCACAGACTGGTGCTAATTTACTTGATTGGAATAGACCGTCTACTAGCCGTAACTTGGACTCACTCTCCCCAGATTACCAACCTGGACGAAGTAGACTGAGTCAAGAACAGCGATCTCTGGAGCAGATAACCGATATTCAAGGTCCGACGGAAGACTAGAAGACTCCTTTGCCAGTCCGGCTCATGTCAAAGGAGACACTGAAGAAAATATTGCACTAGAGCCACCCCGATTGTAAAGTAAACAATAGGAAAATTAGAGATTATTTTTTTTGATATTAAAAGGCAAAAAATGTAGACCTTTCTTATAATTAATGCAAGAAGTATGCAAACATATGTGTGAGAGGGAACAAATTGCAAATCAAATAATTACTTATATCTTATTTAGCTTATTATTCAGTATCCACTTATTATGTATAAAACTACAGGGTGTATCCAAAGTTAGTATATATGTGGTAATATGCGTTGAGATTTTGATGTTAAAATGTACTTTATTTTGTATTCTTGTATACGTTATCATATTCGTTTATATTCTCATAATTATAGTACAATTGCAAAAAGTATAACTTCATTCTAATGTTGCGTTAAAAGTTATACAGTCCAGGGTTCGAGTCCCTATTCAGACGCCTAAGTGTGCGATCACTAACAAATATCATTGATATGTGGTATGAATTTTTTCCTGTCACTCGCAAGTTCGCTCTGAAAAAATTTCATAATTAAAAGGAGGGGAATGTTATAACGGTCAAATATTGAGTGACAAGTAATTAATCTAATTGCCCGTTAGTAGGAATTAATTGCAATTGGTATTATTAATATCCGTCGCGAATACAGGTGTCTAGCGAACTGCCTTAGCCAACACTAGCTTGCTCAACCACCGTTTTTCGCCCGAATTCGGATTTACATGCATTCTTATGGGAATAACAAGAAAAATGCAACTTCTAAACCAATGGACCGAATTTGATGAGATTTCAACCAGCGGAAGAACACATCATGAAAGTACTGATTCCAAGATTTGAGC
Organism: Lepisma saccharinum; assembly: GCF_977018435.1. Lineage (NCBI taxonomy): Eukaryota > Metazoa > Arthropoda > Insecta > Zygentoma > Lepismatidae > Lepisma > Lepisma saccharinum. The sequence goes on from NC_139248.1 coordinate 27,250,853, forward strand.
CTTATCAGAACAGAACTACGGGAGTTATGAATTATTAAAGATTCATCGCTGAATTGAAAGGGAGAAGCTACCCTACTGAGATGCCTTTGCTTTTCGTGACTGACTACAATGGAGGAAGAGTTAGCCTAATCTCTGCGCGAGGGGCTGCTACCAAAGGTTAAGGACCGGAGTGAGCATTGACCAGGATAGGAGGACAACGGTCAAAGCACCAGAAACAATAAACAAGCACCTGATCATAGAGGGTAGCGCGTCACTACGTTCAAATCTGGAATAAAAGGGATGATTTGGAACAGTTTTACACAGTTTTGCCTACAATCGCCACCGGAGTGTGAGCTACGCGCGACCGAGCTGCGAGTTGCAAGCAGACTCGAGGTCTGGATTTGTTTTCCTCGAGTGAGTGTTTCAGAGCCATGGAGTAGAGCAGAATAGAACCAGGGGATCCTTCTCCCCCTCGCCGTCAACGCATCCGTGCACATACGTGTGGTTATGTGAGAATAACGCCAGACACGTCCACCTGTGTCAATCGTCCGAAACAACGTCCTAAGTAGTGAAAGTTAATAACATTTGATATCCATGTGAAACCGCGAATGGCTCATCGCGTATGTTCGTCTCATCGCCCAAGTCGCGTATCTGTACTTACGAGTGACCGCGAAGAACTGACCTATTATTGCGCAAGTTGTCGTATGGAGTCGACAGTGAACGAGTGAAGCCAGGATCCGATGAGGCCAGATGGAGCCGCCGACTGATCCACTTTCGCCAACCAGGATAACCGCGAGGTGCAACGATGGAGTGTGGGGAGGCCTTCCAAAACTGTAGGACCACTTTCACCCAACCCAGGTCAGAGGGAATGCAGCGAAGGTAAGATCCAACCATGTGCGTGTGTGAGAGAGATGACGACAATCTACCGCGAATCTGCGTAAATCAAATCATTGCTTAACTTAAATCAGTGCTATGGCATCCCTAGACATCTGTTTTCCGGCGGAGTAATCAAATGTTAAAGATGAGAGTTTATGTTAACAGCAAACAATAGTTCATTGAATATATGTATACCTTCAGAAAAGATAGAAGGGGTCCGCACAAGGAACCATTATTCACTTTATACTTAAAATCCTAAACGGTAAATTGTAAAAGGCAATGTAGCCAAGACATAGCAAGAGTATGGTCAAAGTAGTAATTAATCTAACCTTTGTAATTGTCATATTGTCGCCATATGCCATGGAATGAGAGTATGAATGTGAGATCGAGTGAAAGAGGGCAAGATGTAATGTGTATTTATCTGTGCTTTAATATATGTGTATATTCAGAAACACCGTAGTATTATGTAACGTCATTTCAGGTATTTAAAATCAAATCCTCCTAGGTTTATTCTTGGTAACACCGACTGTTAGGCACTTATCCTGACCGTATTATATTTCATGTAATGTTTAATTCGCCCAGCAGGTGAGGCGAGAGATTCTTCGATGTTGCGTTGCTAAGCTCAGCTCAGTTGAGTCAGTTGAGTTAATTAGATTATTTATTGAATTAGCAGCCCGTGACATACGTACTGCCATTTTTATCTTTTTTTCTTTTTTTATCTTTTGCTTTGTATTCTGTAATATTGTAATTCTGTAGTTTTGTAGTTTTGTAATTTTTAAAATGTATATTTAATCTTTATTATAAATGTTTTTAATATGATCCTTTGTAATTGGAACTATTGGTTCTGTTAAGGATCTTTTGCTAAATAAATAAATCTATTTCTCGGAGCGTGTCCGAAGTAGAATTGGTCGCAAAATCCGGATAACGGAAATACGAATATCCGAATATCAGATTATCCGTTATCCGTTTCTGATGCAACGGATAATCTGGATAATACCAATAATATCGGACTAAATGGATAATACGGATAACGGTCTAAATGAAAAGTCGAATATCCAACCAATATGGATAACTCGGATATCGAAATATTCAGATAAATCCGAATGTCAGAATTTCCATTTACTTTTTCCGCCCTCTCCGATTGCATAGTTATAACGTCGTAGTCTTCTAATCCAGGGGTCTCGGGTTTGATCCCACTTTAAACTGTAGGTCCATTCCCAATTAGCCTATCTGTGAATGAATTTAAGTTAATTAAAATTAAGGAAATAATTACCAAATAAAGGTTCAAAATTATGATGAACGTAAGTTCCATAAGCATTCTTTCCCCCACGTCTCAGGCTGCATGTCATCGGGGCAAAAAACTGTAATGTATTTTAAACTGTATCTATCTCATTTATGTTTCTTTGGCACGACGGAAAACTTTGTGCATTTATACTGAAGTTAGTAGTGCAGAGATCTGTCTAAGGCAAAACAAAAACAAACAAACAAAAAAGAAGTTAACATATAAAGAATTTGAGGAGAATCCGTAAAGCGGATAATCGTACTGATTGAATGACAGATTTGTTGAGAATGCGTAAGGCAGAAACACGGACATAACGAATGATAGAATATACGGAGGGTTCGTAAAACGAATAAACTGTATAACAATTCGTATATCCGGACATTTAGGATAACTCGGATATCCGGATATATGGATATATAATATCTTGATATTTGAAATGTGAGTAGAAAATTTTCCGATATCGTGATAAATTTTTTATCCGAATTTGGTCATCCCTAGCGAAAATTGGCAAAATCATAAGAAAGGGGGCAAGGAGCCCCAGAATATCCCTTCTCCACGCGGATATATACATTCAGGAGTACAACTTTATACTTGTTTTACAAAGACAAAAAATATTGTGTAAGGCTACCAATTTTGTACTGGGGTCCGGAACAAAGACCCGGTTTACAGGAGGTGCTAGACTTACAATTTATTGTAGAAAAGTGGTAGTGTATTAGAGTACATGCATTATTTAGTAATAGAAATAGAAAGTTAGTAAAGTACATCGGCTCCATTAAATTTTTACATTCTTTACATTCTTACCTGTCGTTTTGCTGTGCCGTCGAAGTTATCTCAATGGAAATGCTCCCGGACATTTCAGTTGCCACTACTTCCACCAGGTGTCAGTTCAAACGTGATCCACTCCGCTCCGGGCTTAGGCAAGGAAGCAGAAGGCAGACACCAACAAAACATCGTCATATGATCCATCTTTTTACTACCTATATTGAAAATGTGGCTTATAATTTCTTGGATCATCTTTTTAAACACAGTGTTATTGATAAACTGTCTAAGTAGCATTGAGTTTTACATCGCATATTCAATAAATATTGCCTCTACAAAAAAGAGTTTCAACATGACACTTTTCATCACTTTATTTGTATGTTCTTGGTTGTTCTTGGGTTGATGCGTTGATATTGCTGCAGACGAAGAGTGGGTAAGAAAATGGCTGCCGAGTGTAGCGCTAGAGAGAGAGTTGAAACCAGTGGCGTATATTGAGTTCAAGATCTGGGCTATCTCACCATGCCACGTGGTCCTAGGCTATGAATAGAAATAAGTTTGCCAACTCATAGGAAATCAAGTTGCCAACTCATAAGAAATCAGGTTGCCAACTCATAAGAAATCAGGTTGCCAACTCATAGTAAATCAAGTTGCCAATTTATAAGAAATCAGGTTGCTAACTCCATACACACTGTATCGGGAATCTATGGAGCAAGGCTGCGCATAAAGGTAGAAAAGGGGAAGAAGCAAAGCAGTGAGGAAACAGTAATATATCGAAATTTAGACTGAGGATACTCGAAAGAAAACGAAAAAAAATAGCAAAAAAAGAAGAAAGCGATACAAAAGTCTCGTAGAAGACAGAAGCATGGGGCATCAAGTGAAAATACATTACTCATGAAATCAGAATATAAATAGTGTATCTGGCAACACTGTCCTGAACGCAGAGACTTGCGACCTTGCGGCTTGCAGATTCCATAATCTTTTCAGTAAGTCACGGTCACGCTTCATTTGCCCAGAAGAATGCCTCAACGCCATGCGTTGCCTCTCGCAGTCCATATACTCGGCGACGAAGCAGCGTTGCCGATCACTGCCCTGCTACCACTTGTATCCTTAGCTGACGACATTGGCAGCCGTAAAAACAATTTGCGATAAGGAGCCGCTATTGGCGAGAATGGGTCGGTGCTCCGAGGCGTGCGAAAGTTGTTTTATCACCCTTGTTTGGGCACATCACGCCACCGCCATAATTTCCCCCAAGGCTGCTTGTTAAAGACCGGAATCGGTGGATGAGGTCTTCGAAGTGACAATGACTGGGTCTGTAGCACGCCGGTGGTTAACTAAATAATAATAATAAAGATATCAGAAGCTCAGCCTCTCCCCCAGGCCAACGGAGCGTTTCTCCCTCCCCCGGACAAAGACATAATCCCCACAAAGTATTTCAATACGACAGCGTATCTACTTGATTATGATTTGTTGTTTTAAGTCCACTTTATGCACAGTAAGGCTAATCGGGACTGGACTTACAGTTTATAGTGCGTTCCGAACCACTTGTGCCTCAACCGGGTGCGTATCTACTTGAGAGCCACTTTTCTTCATCTAACGGATTAAATGTGGTACACCTAGAAGCAAAAGTGACTTGGAACCAGTAAAGTAAAATAATCACTACATATATACAGGGTTACCCTAAAGGAAATATACATTTTAAATTGAAATTTGTTTGTTACATCAGAAAGCATTTAGTATTGTTGCATAGAGAAAATTTTCAATTTTACGACCTCCGCTTTTCGTTTGTCCTTGTGACGTCAGCACGTTGTTGCGTAGTTACAGTCTTCGTTTTCAGCAATACCTAATTATTGTTGAATTATAGTTCACAAACATATGCATTCTTTGAACTCATTTTTTAAAAATTAATCCATTGTTGGAAAATTATTATCAAACTTATTTTGTTTTAAGAAATTAGACAATTGCAGGGCAGTGGTATGATTGAAGGGTAAGGGGCGTATGTCTATACGGAGTGTCCCAAAATAGTGTTTACACTTTTTGAATTTGAAGCTGCAATATGTACAGTGTCTCTCAAAAGTTTTAGGACAACGACATTTTAAACTAGGCAACCCAATTTACACAAGGTGTTGGTGGGTTGCGTGTAGAGTTAGGCTCAATTTCAGGGTTGCCACATGCACAATAAATATTTATAAAATACGCGAAAGAAATAAAAACAAGTATTAGTGTATAAAAAGTATGTAAAATATCAATATTATATCGCAAGTGACAAAATTCTTTCTGAAAGAAAAATAATAGGTTTTCTAGCATTTCATCGCTGATGAGTCTACAGAAAGGAGAAGAGGTGAGAGAAAACGAGAGGTGACAAAGGACAGGAGAAAGAGAAAGCGAGAGGAGAAGAGGAAAAGTAGAGGAGAGGATAGACGAGGAGAAGAGATGTAGTGAGGAGAATGGAAAAATATTCTAGGAGAGATTAGGAAAATGAAGCAAAGAAGAGAAAAGAGAAGGAAAACGAGATGAGAGAAGAGTGGAGAGTAGAGTAAAGGAGAGAAAAAGAGAAGAACGAATAGAAGAGGAGAAAAGTGCGTGGTCGGAAATCTAAGACAGGAAAGGAGATACGAGGAGTGGAGATGAGTGGGATGGAGATAAGATGCGAGAAAAGAAGGGAAGGCGATATGAGATAAAAGTAGAGCAGAAGGAAGGGAGAGAAGAAGGAGAAGGAGAAGAACAGAAGGGACTGAAGAGAAGAGGTAGTTGCAGAAAATATCGTCTCAGAGTCAAGAATTGATGCATTGGTCAAATTATCGACATGAAACATTCAATAACATTTTGAAATGTATTGGAGAATGTATTAAATCGGTGCGAAATGCCTTTTGACTTAGTTCAGAGCAAGGTAAAATCTTCCATGTAACAGTTGGGCTGAAAAGTTCGTAGGCTAACATAGTAAAAAAAATTTTTTTGACAAAATTCGATTTTATTATTCAATATAGTTGCCTTGGAGGGCGATACAACGATTATAGCGGTCATACAATTTTTCGATGCCATTTTTATAGTACGATTTCTCTTTAGCCTCAAAATAGGCCTCAGTTTCGGCGATTACCTCTTCATCAGTGCTAAATTTCTTTCCAGCGAGCATTCTTTTAAGGTCTGCAAACAGGAAAAAGTCACTGGGGGCCAGATCTGGAGAATATGGTGGATGGGGAAGCAATTCGTAGTCTAACTCATATAATTTTGCCATCGTTTTCATTGATTTGTGACACGGTGCATTGTCTTGATGAAACAGCACTTTTTTCTCCTTCAAATGGGGCTGTTTTTTTCGTGATTTCATCCTTTAAACGCTCCAACAACGCTATGTAATAATCGCTGTTGATGGTCCGGCCCTTTTTGAGGTAATCGTTGAATATAATACCATGCGCATCCCAGAATACTGATGCCATAACCTTGCCAGCCGACTGTTGCGTCTTTCCACGCTTTGGATTCGGTTCATCACGTGCAGTCCACTCGGCTGACTGTCGATTGGACTCTGAAGTGTAGTTATGGAGCCATGTTTCATCCATTGTAATATATGGACGGAAAGATTCGTGTTTATTACGGTTGAATATCGCTAAACATTGCTCCGAATCATCAAAACGTTGTTGCTTTTGATCGATTGTGAGCACTCGCGGCACCCATTTTGCACACAGCTTTCGCATGTTCAAATATTCATGCACAATACGTCCAACACGTTCCTTTGATATTTTTAATGTCTCAGCTATCTCGATCAACTTCACTTTATGATCATTTAAAATTATTTTGTGGACTTTTTTGATGTTTTCGTCGGTAACAGCCTCTTTGGGGCGTCCACTGCGTGCATCGTCTTCGATCCTCATTTCGCCTCGTTTAAATTTAGCAAACCACTTCTCAACGGTTGATTTTCCTGGTGCAGAGTCCGAATAATGTTTATCAAGCCAAGCCTTGGCTTCAACAGTATTTTTTTTTCGCCAAAAAGCAATGCTTTATTTACACACGAAATTCTTTTTTATCCATTTTTTCACAATAACAAAAGCTGCTTCACTCACAATGCTATATCTCACGAACTAATTATCCGGCAGCTGTGAAATTTATACACGTATCTTTTGAAGGTTAGTACTAAGTAAAAATCACATGGATTTAACGACATCTATGAGTCAGCCTACGAACTTTTCAGCCCAACTGTTAAGATCTTTGATTTTACCTGCGATTATACCACTAAAAACATGAATGTAATTTTAATATTTATAAGAATTATCCAATTTTTGTCCACTTCTCGGTTCGTTGAAATGGAGATTTTGTAATTTAATATTTCCCGTCACCCCATCGTTAATTCCAAACTGAATCATTCCGTTTCACACGGGGTGAACAATGAACACAATGGGATAGGTCTAAAACTTACGAAAATTTTCTGCCAACGGAAGGGTTTGAACCTACGACCATCAGATTGACAGTCCTGAACGTTAAACACTACACTACAAGCTTTCGCTCCTGAAAGTAAGTAGAAGGAGCTGACCAATGTGAAATGTAGAAGCAACTCTCCTCCTACATGTAATGTGCAAACAATACTTGTTTGTAACAAAGAAAACGAAGGTAGTACGACTCGGCGAAAACATTTAATGGAGAATTGCACATAATGAAAACTTTTCATTCGATATTTGCGGAGGTATCCTTGCATTGAACTCGAGTGGGGAATAGGGGTAAAATTAGTATGTCCTGAATTATCACAAATGTAAATAGTTATTTCATTAATATTTGTCAGTGTCTTTGAAGCACTACCCAATTATCGTTAAAGTATTATAATTCACGATCTTATACATGAAAATATCCCTTTGAACGTGTGTCAATTCATTTATTTGTTTATTTTTTTTATAAATTCCATTTGCAGAACAATGTAGCTACTATACACTGCTATTACAATTAATGTTGCGATGCTCTTGTTTGTAATAAAAGGAGAATTAAAAAAAGAACACCTCCTAAGGAGGATCGAACCTGGGACCACAATCAATGGTTCTAAGAACTCTAACCAATACACCACACCCTTACTTTCGATTAAAACAACAATTTTTAAGTATTCTGTCTCTCCAATATTGTAAATGAAGTTGGGTATACATGTGGTTGAACTTTTACTTTAATTTTGGATTGCTTTCTTGTAGTATAGCAGATATCTTCGAGAAATAATTTTCGAAGTGATGAAGAAAAACGAGAATATTGGTAGTTGTGAAAATGCGAGTTATTTCTTCTAACTTATTATTGTGATTAGACACTATTAATGAAAAATATCTAGAGGCTTGAACATTGCAGGACGATGTTCTTTTCCTGTGATACTGCAACAGACGAAATGCTTGTTTCCTGACGCAAATCTGGTGTTCAGAACAGTCTTATGAAATATATTTGCTGTTGCGTAAGGTAACACGAAATAATTACACCGTTTCCGAACTACCAAATCTGCGCAACGTTAGACGTAAACAGGCGGAAAATTTTATTCTTCACACTTGACAGTATTAGTCAAGAGAGACTCGTGGGACACTGTGTTAAGGTGCTGGAGTAAATCCTTCTTATTTTTCTTCCTCGAAGGACAACAATTTTTAAAGTAGAGCAACAGTAGTTCCGCTCTTTCTTATTTCTTTTAAATATATATATATATATATATATATATATATATATATATATATATATATATATATGAGAGAGAGAGAGAGACACAGATATTACAAAATAGTTCAAATAGTGCGAGCGCGATTCAAAAGTCATGATAATTCTATGTTTAGAAAATAATATATTTATAAATTAAATGTTGCGTACTAGGAATTATTATTACAATAAAGAACATGTCTAATTGTGAGTTAAGAAAACAACAATAACAAAGAGACATTCTCGCATCACGATTGCAGTTCGAAAAAGTCGGGTCAGGGATTGAAAGTAGCGCACTGTCCTGACTAAATCGGTGAATCGGACGTCTGCTAGCCTTGCATTATAAAACTAAAACCATCCAATATGCAGCCTGAAGACCATGGACGTCCGCAGGATTTTTTCCAGGGAGGGGCAAGGAAGGTATTTTTTTCCAGGGGGAGCAAAAAGTCACATTTTCCCCCAAAAGAGTGTTGTTCCCTAAAAAAAAATTGCTTAAATTTGAATTTATGGTGTTCATGCAATAATTAACACATATTATTGCGGCTAAAATGAAATTTTATGTGTGAAATACATAATTTTTGGTTGACTTTCATTTTCCAGGGGGGGCACGGCCCCCCTACCCCCCCTTCCGGACGCCCATGCTGAAGACTTTTGCGCAAGAAACAGATTCATTTATGTAAGAACAAAATTGAAATGTTTACACATTTCTAAAATCGACGATGTTATTTTCGTAGTTATTGATAGGTTAACATTTAAATATTTCAGGGTTCGAAGGGGCATGGCCCCCATGCTCCCCCCTGGATACTGGCCTGACGTTAGTGACGTAGACAGTGGGAGAGAAATTTTGGAGAATCTTTGTATTAAATTTATTATTTACATCCACCTTATCCTCAGATAGGTTTATTTACAAGCGTGAACTTTTCATTTAATAGATAATATTTGGTTTTAAACGACGGGAGAACATTGGTCTAATTTTCTTTCTTGCTCTTTTGTGAGAATATATACTTCTACAATAGCAATCGCGTTAGGAAACGGTGAAAAAAAATGTCTTGGTTTTCAAAGGCAGACAACCTTGGTAGCGTAGCTTGCTCGCGTTCAAAGTGACTCACTCACGCTATTCAAGGCCGCTTCTTATCGCAAAACATTGTCAGTCGATGCACCCAGCAAGTTACGAGTGACCAGAGTCGAATTTTAAAGAGAATCTGAAGAATGATAGATTTCATCAGAGGCGATTAGGTGGGCACTAGCTCAACATGCAATAGTTTAAGTGATAATTTCTGACAACCAAGAAACCTTATTGAATAAGTATTGGGATATTAATACGCGTACCCGCTCCTTTTTAACAATGTAAGCTCGAAGACAATCTGTATTCCATTTGTTTGTATCGGCAACTTGGTCAACCTGAGGTTATTATAAGGAACTATTTCCTAGATGTTCATGTAACCGTTACAAAATTACAAATAAAATATATTCACAAGCTTAGATATACTAACAACGAAGAAATAAATTCAGAGTTAATTTTCAAATGTGTATAGAGTAATTCTAGAAGTACAGAGCTATATCAGAGTATTGAACTTCTTTTTGCAGGATAACGTTTACAATATTGACGCGACAGAATACTTAAAAATTGTTGTTTCAATCGAAAGTAAGGGTGTGGTGTATTGGTTAGAGTTCTTGGAAGCATCGATTGTGGTCCCAGGTTCGATCCTCCTTAGGAGGTGTTCTTTTTTTTAATTCTCCTTTTATTACAAACAAGAGCATGGTAACATTAATTGTAATAGCAGTGTATAGTAGCTACATTGTTCTGCAAATGGAATTTATAAAAAAAATAAACAAATAAATGAATTGACACACGTTCAAAGGGATATTTTCATGTATAAGATCGTGAATTATAATACTTTAACGATAATTGGGTAGTGCTTCAAAGACACTGACAAATATTAATGAAATAACTATTTACATTTGTGACAATTCAGGACATACTAATTTTACCCCTTTTCCCCACTCGAGTTCAATGCAAGGATACCTCCGCAAATATCGAATGAAAAGTTTTCATTATGTGCAATTCTCCATTAAATGTTTTCGGCGAGTCGTACTATTTACCTTCGTTTTCTTTGTTACAAACAAGTATTGTTTGCACATTACATGTAGGAGGAGAGTTGCATCTACATTTCACATTGGTCAGCTCCTTCTACTTACTATCAGGAGCGAAAGCTTGTAGTGTAGTGTTTAACGTTCAGGACTGTCAATCTGATGGTCGTAGGTTCAAACCCTTCCGTTGGCAGAAAATTTTCGACCTATCCCATTGTGTTCATTGTTCACCCCGTGTGAAACGGAATGATTCAGTTTGGAATTAACGATGGGGTGACGGGAAATATTAAATTACAAAATCTCCATTTCAACGAACCGAGAAGTGGACAAAAATTGGATCATTCTTATAAATATTAAAATTACATTCATGTTTTTAGTGGTATAATCGGAGGTAAAATCAAAGATCTTACATGGAAGATTTTACCTTGCTCTGAACTAAGCCAAAAGGCATTTCGCACCGATTTAATACATTCTCCAATACATTTCAAAATGTTCTTGAATGTTTCATGTCGATAATTTGACCAATGCATCAATTCTTGACTCTGAGGCGATATTTTCTGCAACTACCTCTTCTCTTCAGTCCCTTCTGTTCTTCTCCTTCTCCTTCTTCTCTCCCTTCCTTCTGCTCTGCTTTTATCTCATATCGCCTTCCCTTCTTTTCTCGCATCTTATCTCCATCCCACTCATCTCCACTCCTCGTATCTCTTTTCCTGTCTTAGATTTCCGACTCCACGCACTTTTCTCCTCTTCTTTTCGTTCTTCTCTTTTTCTCTCCTTTACTCTACTCTCCACTCTTCTCTCATCTCGTTTTCCTTCTCTTTTCTCTTCTTTGCTTCATTTTCCTAATCTCTCCTAGAATATTTTTCAAATTCTCCTCACTACATCTCTTCTCCTCGTCTATCCTCTCCTCTACTTTTCCTCTTCTCCTCTCGCTTTCTCTTTCTCCTGTCCTTTGTCACCTCTCGTTTTCTCTCACCTCTTCTCCTTTCTGTAGACTCATCAGCGATGAAATGCTAGAAAACCTATTATTTTTCTTTCAGAAAGAATTTTGTCACTTGCGATATAATATTGATATTTTACATACTTTTTATACACTAATACTTGTTTTTATTTCTTTCGCGTATTTTATAAATATTTATTGTGCATGTGGCAACCCTGAAATTGAGCCTAACTCTACACGCAACCCACCAACGCCTTGTGTATATTGGGTTGCCTAGTTTAAAATGTCGTTGTCCTAAAACTTTTGAGAGACACTGTACGTTGAGTGTGTGTGAACGTGTGTAGGCATTCTGTTGTTTTTAGTTAAGTTACAGGCCGCTAGGTATTAGGAATTAGTGTACACAGAATGGCAGAGGTGAGGAATTTTCTTTGGAGCAACATAAGTGTTGCCCAGGGGCCCGTCAAGCATCTGAGCGACACTCGCTGAGCAAGATTTTCGCTCGTTGAGCAGACACATCATTTGCTTGACGCCGTGTGCTCATTGATCAAAATATCAGTGCCTTTGAATAATCTGTGATCAATGTGGCTGCGTCGAGTGGACAAGATTTCGGTGTTGAAAAGGCTGTTAATTATGGAAATACAATAGTTGATGTGAACAAAACTATAGAAATTTTCATTTCCACGCCCTTGCATAACTTTCCAAAACTACGGTGTGTATTTAATATTTTTTCTTTCGAATAAACAACTTTTTTTTAATACAATTGCAAAAACTGGAATATTACATCAACTTATGTTACTTGAACTTCCTCTGTAATTACGATACATCGCAAGCCGTTCATCATAAATATTTCATTGTTCATTGATCGCCACCCCGCCATCATCATACAGTTTCCCCTCTTCATCCCCTTTGCCTCACGAGTTCGAAACACAAAAAAGGCTATATTCTGTGGCTGAAACCTGTGGCCATCCTGTGGCGAGAAAGGTTCAAGTTCGCTCAGCGATCAAGTGAGCAGCGCTCGCGGAGCAACGCCAACGTTGCTCGCTGAGCGCTCAGATACTTGACGCGCCTCAGATCTCTCGATGTAACACCATTAGATTTGTACATCTACGATACTGTGGAGAACGATGTGTTCGCCACAAAGCCATGGACACTGGATGACGTGAAATTCGAGTGAGGTTACATGTTCTCTTCTCGTGAAAGCCATATCTGCTGTCTGTCGATCTGTCCACATGGTGCATATCTATGCAGACGATGTTGTAATAAGTGCACTCGTGGTCCCCGAAATGACGTATCATTCATACCCCGGCACGGGGCCAGACGTCATTATGGGTACGGGAAACCGGTTGTGACTTTTACTTACGATCCAGGTTTTTTTAGTTCGGTACTGAGACGGTCGTTTATTGTCGTACTAGTGCGAGGCGGGGATAAATACCTTGAAATGTTACACTTTTCGGTTTACCTTAGATATGTAGACAATAATAACACACTAATAGCATTATACCAGATACCTGGAAAAACATCAAATGATAACACTGACGAACGGTAAAAAATATGAATATATTGTATCAACAAAAAAAAATATTGGAATCAACAAACTGTTTACATCGCCTCCTCACTCACTCTCTCTCTCTCTCTCTCATTCGTACTTCTGAGGAATTTCACATGTGAATATATATATACAAATCATGGATCTGATCAACATACCATTTCCTTTTTGTTTGAACCTTTACGTGAATTTAGGTCATTAGTCTGCCCGCTCCTGTGCTCTTTTAGATCAAATATGCGCCAGCCCTCGGAAAGCAATTATCAAAAACAATTGGGTCGGCGTGGTTAAACCTTTCGTTCGAGTGAACGCGCACATCAAGTCGTAAGCACGACATTTTCCAAGTTTCTAGGACGGGGGTAATACACACAAGCCTCTCTCGTCCATTGAGAACAAATACATCATTACATAGTGATGCAAAACTTAATCGGCTCCAGCTGCCGGAATACACAAATCAATCGTCGGCGCGAGCAAAAATTACAACAAAAACCACTATGCAATAAATAATACTACACTCGCACGACCTTGCAATATAAAATACGCTTTCCACAAATAAAATAGGCTAATCAGTCAACTATTGACTAGCTAAATGACGCGACGGGGCGGTCGGTTACACAAAAATGGAGCACACTTTGACAATTTACTAAAATTTAACGTAATGGAATGGAGCTTCTAACTCTGAATGCAGACAATCAAGTTATTACATATGAACATGAAATTACTTTTTATATAACATTACTAAAAAAATGTCAGACACGGAAGTTAGGTTCGGGGTTCCTGAGTCACTTTGCAAATAAGTGAGACTTTGGCGTTTACGGTACGGTGTTGATACAAACAATACATGCTTACATGGACATAGACCATCTGAAGAATACTCTACCAGACTCTGCTACATCGTGTGATCGTTCATCTTTCCTGGATACGGGAATTTGCACAAGGTTCCTTTGCGGCGAAAATGTTCTTCGTGGTCGAACGCGGCGAAGGATGATTGCGACTATATTGGGAACTTTCACTTTCCTAGAACGTCGCGTGTCTCTCTTCTCACACGCGTCGGCTGTACGTAGTCATGCGTCGGTCCGGAATCTCTCTAGTGTGTCGGGCATCAATCAAACGTCGTCCTGGAATCATCTCTCTCTCTCTCTCTCTCTCTCAATTGGGCTTCTGTCGGGCGCTGATCTGGAGTCATCCTTCCCTCTCTCTCTGGTAACGGGCTTCTGTCGGCCGTCGAACTGGAAAAGTCCTTCTGGACGTCGGGCAATGTTGGGCTTCGCGGCGCTGTGTGTCGGTCGTCGGTCATTGGCGTTGGCTTCACCGGATGGTGGCGGTGCATCGTTGCAGTCGTCGGGGAAGGCGACGGCCTCCATTCCTTATCTTTTTAGCCGCCCATTTTTGTGGTAGTCCACGCTTGAAAAAAAAAAAAACCACCGCGTAATGCTTCACCAAATAAAGCGCACACTGGTAACTCGCTATCGGCAATTCGCTCATGGTACGTAAGAAAAACAAAGTCCACGGAGACAAAACAATAGTTACACGAGAGTGTAGCGCGGAGATGCTCTCTCTACAAAATCCGGGTAAAACTGTGTGGTGAACTCCAAGTCCTGCAGATTTATACCAGATTCAAAATTGTCCGTTGAAAACATGTTAGAGTGGCTTGGCTTTGGTTTCCGAAGAGATGGAAATGACCTCTGTCCATTGTCTCGAAATTCGGTCACAAGGCGCATCCTCTGCTCTTGCTAGCTTGGGCTCCAGCTGATTTTCCTGGTCATCCGTGAAAAATAGTTTCGGCCTACCGCGGCGAATTCTCCGTTGGTCCCGACGAAAATAAGTCTTCCCTTTCTCCGTGACGACCCGTTTTGGTGCAAATATGCCAAGTACTTTGCCGTATTGACAGTTCGGCTGTCACTCAGAAAACCCGTCTCCCAACTCCCGACGTCTGGCTCGGATACAAATTTTTCCACAAAATAAACCAAACCTCACACTTTACATTAAACATAATATGAATCAATAAACAAAAATGATTAACATCGAACGGTGTTTTTTCACACGTCACTGGATACCGTGACAATGTAATTCAGCCAATGATCAGCACGTGGCATCAAAAAAGTTCATACTTGCTGTTGTTAGTGTTCCTGTTATAAACGTTCAAAGAGTGTAAGCATTATTTTGGGACACTCTGTATTATAGGCTCAAAGTTGAAACATGTAAGGTAATGAAAGGAAAGCTTTACCTAAATGTGCTTTGTTTTGAACACAAAGAATAATACGTTCTTGTTTGTGCTTGTGATCAACAAAGAGGCTACTTAAAACGTTTTTTTTTTTTTGGAAGGGGTGAAGGAATTGCTGTGTTGAATACAGCCATTTTCCTCCAGGGGGATAAATGAAACTATTTAAGTTTAATTAGGTATAATTAACTATCATATTAAGAATGTTGTACTTATATGTACAGCAAATTAAAGCGTCTAGACTTTCTGCAACATATATGCGGATGACATCATCAGTGAGACTTTGTGTGGGTTCCTCGTCCCTTTCAGTCAGTGGCGGAAAGGGGGGGGGGTTGCCCCCCGCCCACTTTTCGCCAATTTTGCTCCTGCACTATGCTAAACCTTATCGACCAAGGGAAACTAAGCTGACCTCCCCCCCCCCCCAGTTTTGGAACCTAATCGCCGCCACTGCCTTCTGTTGACATTTTCATTCGAGCTTGAAGCGAATGCTGATCCATACTCTTTCTTAATTAAGCAGTTATCAAAACGGACAATAATTTAAATTCGTTCATTATTTTGAATCAGTGCTTACTACTACAAAAAAAGCCAGAAAGAGAACATTCTACGTTAAATTATAGTGAATGGAAGAAAACCAAAGTGAAAATGGTTGCTAAATTTCTTAGATATTTTTCCGAATTCTCTGCCAGTTTGCTGAAATTTTCGGGGGGGGGGTCATTTTGAGTACCGGAGTACCCTTCTCCCAAACATCCCTCGAATTCATCACTGAGGAACTGTATAATTGTTTTCTTATTAGAGACGATCAAACTGGTTAAAAAGAATCTGAATCCACGTTTGGTATGCATGTGTGTTGACTTGTTTGAACAGCCGGGTAATTCCAAAGAACCTTGCTTTAAAGAGGTTAATTCGTGATATTTTCTGCACTTATTTGTCCGAAATTGAAATTCACAGTTTTTATTCCGGAAGTGAAAAAACAGTCACTTGAACTGAAATAGTGAGTACAATTCGAGATTTTCACTGCATCGAGAAATTTCTAAAATTTCCCTCACTTACCTTTACCCTAACTGGAAATTTTTTCAGTCCCGAACATCAGGATTATTAATATTTCCTTCCCAATCCCGTCCCTCACACCTCTAGTTAGGGCAGTCAACATCGTCCTAACTTTTCTTTTGGAAACGTTTTCCCGTTATCTTGTTTGGCATGGCAGTTAATTGCTGTATCTGACAGCCTGTAAACCGCAGAAAACAATATTATTTGTTATGAAATATCGCTACAATTTCAGCATTCGAGTTACATGTACTTGTCCCATATATCTCGGGGGCAAGTACCCTCCCTCCCATGTCGAGAATCGAAGCTGAGACCTTTGGTGAACCATCAACGTCCACGGCCACCGGGAAGGTAAATGAATCATTTGGTGGAGAATGTCGGTTGCTGAATTAATGTTGAAATGCAAATAACCCGGCAGCCCTTACTATAGTTCTTGTCAAGTGTTACGGCGACGCCCTACATGCTGACAAGGGGAGCGGGAAAGCGACCAATCCAGCGCGATAAGAAACTCAGCAGCCTGCAGGTGCGCGCAGCACTTCCTCCCGCGACGTGGTAACTCTCGGCGCCACCGCTGTTGCCTGGTTGGTCTGCGAAGTATTCCCCTCTCCCCAATTCCCTTGCCAGCATGTAGGCCGCCAGCCGTAACACTGGACAAGAGCTGTACAAGCCACGCTCGATCTACCATAAGGAAGGAATTCGTCTCAACAAATCTTCCTTTCACTTTAACCGTGTCCACTCATTCATTGCAGACGCGCGCTGAAGACCATAAATAAACACACGCATCCCAGCTTCACTCAGCAGTACAGGTTCTCCTACTCACCGCTTCCAGTAAATGATGGTACCTTTCTCGCTGAGCGAGGTCTTCCACACCTTCAACCGGCTCCTCGACACGGTTGCAGGGGCGTACCGGGTTTTTAATTTTGGGCGTGCCGCCGCTGCGGCGAAAACAAAGGCAGTTTGCTTTGCAGGCGATGTCTTTCAATTTGTCCACGATGGCAAATTATGTTGCCGTTATACAAATCACCCCAGCTTCAATATTCACTTCCTCAGCTTCTACGTCTTGTCATTCCTGCGACAATGTGGGCCAATTCCTGCACAGTAAACCGACCTCCGTGGGGTAGTGGTTTTGCACAGCGCGCTGGAAATAAAAAGCAATCAGTTTCGACCTGAATAATTGGTATAATGTAATACCCTTATTTTATTAACTGAGACCAAAGGATCGGTGTACCCGTATTTCCATACGTGCACACTAGTATCAAGATATACATATATCATCTTCCACATTTATTATCATTATCGAACATTCAGCACGTCTCGAAATCCCCGTCAGTTTCTGAGAAGCCAAGCAAAGGTCATTTGCCTTGCCCACAAAAGGCGACGGTTATATTTACGCTTTCTCTCCCAGAAGCCCCTTTGTCTCCCCAACGTGAAATATTTCCATTCTTCCCTGCAACCAACCCCCTCCTCCACGCCAGCCAATAGAAAGTGGACATGGACAAAAACCCCTAACCCAACGGTGAATTTTGGCTGTTCAGTGTGCGTCTATAAGCTAGACAGAGGACATCGGTGTTGAGAATTCAGGTGACAAGTGTGTGTCTAGAACTTGTACCGGAGAATCTGTTGTCGAGAAGTGGCGAATCTGTGTTGAGAATTTAAGGTGACAACTGTGTGTCTAGGATTAGTACAGAAAAGTCGGTGTCATGAAGAGTCTGCGTTATGAAGTCAGTGTCCGTTAGTGCCCAGAGTATTGCAAATCACATTTAAGTTACGATGAACGGGATAGTTTTCGTTACAAGATAAACTGTATCTTTTTACATATAAAAGTATATATATGTAACTGGTCAGCGTGCAGAAGACAGATGTGAACTGTGACGTGTGCTTCCGCGGCCTGATATATATGTAGGAATCGTCACCGGAGGGCAGTGTGATTGACAGCACGGACAGTTGGGACAACCAGGCTCCCTAAGGACAGACAATGGAGACATCAATACACAACGCCAGGACATCAGTGTAAGTGCGACCGGAATTGAAATTAAGGCGTGGACTTGCAATCCTAATATCATGTAGAGATTCTTAACATAATACATATTCACATATCACAGTCCATGAATCAAATCGCTATAATTTCATATGCAACCCCATCCTTTTCCCCAATCTCAATAGTATTTTTCTATTTGTTTATGTGCACCGTGCAGGTACAGCCGGGCATCGAACCCTGGACGGCTTGGTCCCCAACCGCCTATTGTTCGGCTTCAACCAAGCGGCCCAGGGGGGAAAGAGCTAGCCTGTACGGCCACATCGGCATATTACTGACAAAAATAAGAATTGGATAATTCCTAAGTTAAGTGAATATATTTAAGAAAAAAACTGCTAACTGGGATCGAATCCCGACCTATCACCACTTATTATCATAGTCGCAATAGGTCAAAAGTCGCAGAAAAGCGACACTAAACAACAAGAATCAATGCCGGCCTCCGTGGGGGGAGTGGTTAGCACAGCGCACCTCGATACCATAGGTTCCGGATTCGAATCCAGGCCTCGGCATGGGTGCTCTTTGTGTTTGCCCCTTCATCAATTTCATCATGTCATCACTCACCCTCATCTTTGCGATTAGCCAAAAGTGGCAGAAAATCTAATTAAATTAAATGAAGTCTCCACGGCGCTGACCGAACTATTCTCCTTTCCATGCTTAGACGACCCTCCGCTTCCCCTTTTTCCTGGGGTGTAAGAGGTGACATTCGCTGAAGGCACCCGAAAGTCAACTTCACCTTCACGTAGTACATCCCGGTAACTGCAATATTGCAGATCAACGAGGCTGTGGCGTCAGGACTCACAGGTAATAAACTAGTAAATGCTCTGTTGAGCTTGTGTTGTGTCGTCCGCGTATGTGATTGTCCCTTCATCCATTTCATCGTATTACCACTCATCCTCCGTCGCGATTAGCGAAATTTGGCTCTCAGCCAAATAAGTCGATCACTCTTGCAGAATCAAGAACGAACATTCAAAAAGCCAGGGAGGAGCAAATGCCTCCCTCTTTGCTTTATGTGGCGGCGCCTATGTTACGAGTCCAGGTTTAGGGATTTTCGAGACGTGTTACACGCTGATTGTGCCTGACGACGGACCCAGGCAGTGTTCTTGTTCCCTTCACGACTTACAACCTTCTCCGAACCAAACCCGACAGAGACAATACACATACAGCATGTCTGGACCGTAAGACAAACTGTACTGAAGCCCATTCGTTTTTCCATCATGTCTTCTTAGAACGTGCGACGTTAATTGGACAGACACGCTTCTTGTCTTATGTCCCAATTAATAGTCTCGGCTGGCTCTGTATCTGGCAGGCAAACGTCCTCGGCTCGATCCTTGGCGGTAAAGAGGAACCAACCTCCCCTTTGTTGCAGTGGCGTATCCAGACAATTTTGAGCTAGTTTACCGCAACAATTCTTATTTATTGCATATAGATAGATTTATTTTCTTTTTGTGCGACCCATAGGTTGTACGCACTACATAGTTTTGATTTTTCTACAATATTTTGTTACATTTAGTTTTATTTTAAGCTGTCTCTTACTTATTTTGTCCCCTATATACACATTATTCCCCTCCCTCAAGAGTTCTTCTTCCAGTCTTTCTTCTTTCTTCCTCGCCCCACTTCTCTTTTCCTGCACTCTCACCAAAAAAAACGCATACATTTTACTTTACACACATTTACACTATAAAGATGGCTCGAATGGAGCATGATCACTCATTTCGCTGGCTTCTCTAATTGCTTTCCCCCGCCGTTCTCTTACTTCTCCCAGGTATTTCCCCACTTGCTGTCCCGCTTCCTTTATCTTTATTCTGTCGTCCAGCACTTCTATCACCTCCCTCCCTGCTAAGTTTTTCATCCATTTGTCCCTTAGGTTACGTGTAGAAGGGCAGTTCAGTAGGATATGCTCGTCCGTCTCCTCCCCATCTCACAAAGAACATATCGTTTCCCCTGCTTCGTTTCCTTTCTTAGTTGTTTCCATCCCCCTAATCTGAACCATGCCAGCGCGCCTCTTTCATTTTTTCCCCACAACCTGGATATATTTCGTTTACCCCCATTCTCTTACTCTTAGCTGTTCCCTGTTTGAGGCATATATGACACAGAAGTCAGTAATATCTATATTTTTCATAAAATTACCATTTTTGCTTCAAATTGGACCTAGATTTCACTGCAACAAGGGGAATCTCCTTTCACGTAGCAACACTGCCTCTGCCAAGCGCGGCACAGACACAGAAAGGGACAAGCAGCTTTCTCCCGCCAACGCAGTTTTCAGCGGTGGAAATGACCATGCTGTGTTCGTAACTAGACACGCGCCCACGTTTTCGTTGACTCCCTCGCCCTCCCCGCGTACAATCAGGGAGGAAACCGGTCGTCAGAAGGGTGGGATGGAGAATGATCAGTGGCGTACAAGAACCAATCTTCAAATTCTTTAAATAATCATAAGCCATGGCGTAATATCCTGCGGGCTACAGTGCCCATCTACCGACTACCGGCCTCATTCCCACATGCTTCAGCAGAGGTGGGCGATCGGGGTGACGTGCGGTCAGCACGACGAACCCCCCAGCTGTCGTTGTAGGTTTTCCATGACCGGATTAAGCTACTCATTCGTAGCTCCCCAATTTCCTCACGATGGTGGGTGACCACCAATCCCTTACGCAGGCCGAAATCCCAGGAGACTCGAACCTGCGCGCGTCCTGTAGCCGGAGCTCAAACCACACAGCCACGCTTCAGGACAAGTTCTTTAAATAATTTACTTAAATCCTGATTTAGAATCTTGTTTTAATAATTTACATTATGGGTGTGTGAGACAGCGTTTCTTTGTTCGGGGCGGGAAAAATTCGCAATTTCCCGACACTGTGGAGGAAATGTTGAATTCTACACGCCATTTCCCATTAAAGGATTTTTTTCTGGAATAAAAACTAACAGTTTCCGAGAATTTTGAGACACGTCCAATGCAGAAACATCGAGAATTTACCACTTTTACACATGTTTATTTTAACACCATTAAGCCTTGTTTCCATGATATGAATAACTCAATATGCTTCTAGCAAGGTCTTCTTCAGACCATGCAGCAAGTACAAATGTAACAAGGTACGAAACAGGACGATATATATACACAAACATTACTCCCCTCCAGACTATTAGAAAGTTGTTCTGGAACATTCTAGCAGGTGGCTTTCCCTTGTCAACTGTACTTTCACCTGAAAGGCTAAACATTTTCTTCCATCTGGAATGTGGCTGGACTCTTTATCTCACGCTCTTTTTCCTTCATTCTTCTTCCTTCTTCTCTCCTCTTTCTCTCTTGTCCTTTCCACTCTTTCTAACACCTTCTTCCATTCTTTGTTTAACTTCAGTCCCCCATTCCAGTTCATTGTGTCTTCTCCTCCTTTCTTCTCTATTTCCTTGGCTTCCTTCCATTTTCTCACTAGTATTCTCTTCTCCCTTCCTATCTGCTTAGCCTCATCCCACTCTGTGTCATGTCCTGTTTCTCTCGTGTGTTTAAATATCGCATTTCTCTCTCTCTTAAGTCGTACATCGTCCCTGTTTTATTTTGAATTTTCCGACTACTCGGGATCCGGAAAAATCGGAAAATCATTTCCTGAGATCGGGATTCGGGACGACAGGAAATTTTTCTCCCGATACCGTTATCGACTTTTAGGCATCCCGCGCACCCCTAACTTACATAACATATATATTGAATGAGCAACAGAGAGAATACGTCAGTGGCTCGAACCTTGGCGGGAATGAGGAACCAGCCTTCCCCTTGTCATCTGATTCGTGTCAGTGGGTCGGAACGGAAATGCTCTGGAGCGAGGAGATCTATTTTGGCATTGCGTTGTATCACGGCCTGATATGGAGGATGCGGGGTGACTTTCATGAAGTTCTGGCGCCGAACTATCTCTCCGTCGGCCCTGGCGGTAGGATCAACCGAAATTCATGCATCTTGTAGTCAGTGGCGGATCCAGAAGCTACAGTTGGGAGGGTCGAATTTCAGTCGGGTACTTCAACTCTCCAAGAATCAATTTTAACCATAACTTCCACCGTTTTATGTAAACAACAGTTGCGGCGATAAAGGGAGACGAGGGGGCAGTTCCCCCCCAATATTTTGCTACTTTTGCTTTCGCACTGTGCTAAACCATATTTATCAAGGGAAAGCATACTCTCTTTGGCCCCCCCCCCTCAGTTTTCAAACCCAATCGCCACCACTGGTAAACAATATATCTTACTCTGAACAGGAATCAAGCTGACTTCCAAGTTTTAGTGATTTGCTGTACAAAAATAAGTGCCCAGTACAGGAATAGATGGCTATTGCATGTCGTTATCATAATTTCTACATTGCCAGGGTAAAGTGAACGATCCGAGGAGAAAATAAAAACCTATTACTAAGAGGTCTCGGATTCCATTTCCTTTGAAGGCATATTGTACAGTGGTTCGGTTTCATATTTAAACTGTAGGTCCAGTTCCGATTAGCTTATCACGAGGGTAAAGTGAACTTAAACTACAAAAAATATTCTCAAGTCTTTTAATCCTGGTGATTAACGACAGAACATTTGAATTTGCAAAACGTTTAGACAGAATAATGTATCTAAATACCTAGTAGTTGGGAGGGGCAATGGCCCCTATCGCCCTCCCCGTGGATCCGCGCCTGCTTGTAGTAAACGTTATGAATGCCAGACTGCCCCTTGTTGTTTGCCGTACTCTTACCCCCCTTACCCTATGCCGCTCATGAAGTCATATCAAACGACGTCCATTCCACAGAAAAGCTACATACATCTCTGATATATATCTTGCCAGTTTCTCTACATAAAATCATTTTTATGAGACTAAACCTGTACCCGCCTCTCTTACGGATATGCTGTGTGTGTGTCATTTCTCATATCATAAGAGATCGTGCTTAAGAACATGACGTCATGCTCCCAAAGTGATCGTGAGTTTGCCTTATGCCATGAAGCCTGCAATTTAAATTCGTGATTTTGCAATATCTGTGCAAAGAGTGTCGGCGTTAAATCAGCATCTTTTTTCAGGTCCTTTAATCTCACCAGCGACGGCGTACATGACTGCAGGATTCGTGACAAATGTCAAGATGGAGTCTGCTGTCCCTAAGTTATACGCAGACGACTTAAATTTTGTTGTTGTTTCTTCTTGAATGAGTAGTAAATTTAATTGATATGGCTTCCTTTTAAACATTTGCCTCGCGAAACCCACGATTAGGGCTATGACCAAAACGTGCTTGATGGTTTCTGTGCCGTAGAAGGAGAGTTAAAATTTAATACAGGGTGTCCCAAAAATGTATAAACGATTTTGCTTGCGGAGAGGACCTGTCAGGCCATGCATTCAAGAGCAGACGGGATGATATTTTCATTTCAGTGAATCCAGGTACTTCCAGAGACAATTTCAGTAGAGATCTCACTGGAAAATGTCTATAAGATTAGACATTTCTCTCTGTCTCTCTCTCTCTCTCTCCTCTATCCTTCTCGATCTCTCTCTTCCTCCCTCTCTGTCCCTCTTCTATCTCTTTCTTTCTTTCTCTTTCTCGCTCTCTCTTTTCTATCTCTCTCTCAATCTTCTCTTTTTCTCGTTTTCTATTTTTATCTCTCTTTCTCACTCCCTTCTCTCTTTCTCTCTCTCTTCTCTATATCTCTTTATTTCTTTCTCGTTCTCTCTCTCTCTCCCGCTCTCTATTATCTCTCTCGTCTCTCTCTCCTTTCCTCCAGACTTTCGCTCTTTTTTGTCTTCACTTCTTTGTTTTTATTTTACTATATTTCTCTCTCTCTCTCTTTCTCTCTCTCTCTCTCTCTCTCTCTGTGTGTGTGTGTGTGTGTGTGTGTTAGTGTGTGTTTCTCTTTATTGAGTAACTGCGTAAGTAACTAACATCTGTACAAAATCCAATTTATCATGGGAATTATGCAGGAGCGTATATTCCAGGCTAGCTACTCTATCAGCGAATCCTGAAGTCTAGAAAGTATAATCCTGAAGAATAATCAATAAGAAACTGTGAATTAACATAATTTCAAAGAGAAGATAATGGCGATTCTGAAGTTGTCAACTTGAACTCTTAGGAGTTGGCAACCTGAATTCATAGAAGTTGGCAACCTGAATTCTTAGGAGTTGGCAACCTGAATTCCTCGCAACCTGAATTTTTATAAGTTTGCAACTTGAATTTTTATAAGTTTGCAACTTGAATTTTTATAAATTTGCAACCTGACTACCGTTGGGATGGCAACGTGGCTTCCTTGAAGACGTCAAGAATGAGCTTAGTCTTTTCCCCTCCTCCATAGCCTAGAACCAGGTGTCATAGTGAGCTAGTCCAAGTCTTAGACTCAGCATACGCCACTGGTATTATGATACAACCAGAGTTACTTTTTTTTTAGAATAAAAAATCGATAAATTGGTGCATGGAAATTTTGGAACGGAAGCTGATATCCCACAGCAGAATCTTTCATACGGTGCAGTTTCAACTTTGACTGCTCTGAACTCTGCATTCTGCCATTTGATATGTTGTGAGCTAAGCTCTTACGCATCAAAACACGTAACATTTATCAAGTAGAGAATGCTTGGACCACACAGAAGCACCAGGAAACATCTTGAACTGTTCAGTGAGCGGGTCATGCCCCCAGATTATTTGTTGCACAAATGTGGCTTATCACGAGCCATAAATTTGCTTTTGGAGAGCGGCAAGATAAAGCATGAACAAAGGATTCTACATATTCCTTGGCATTCTTCTGCACGTGGTGCACAAGTGTGTGTGTGTGGGGGGGGGGGGGGCTGTACGTATATATTTGTGTACGTGTGTTTTGGTTATGACGGTATCAAAGATGGTACATTGCATGTACAGTCACGAGTAAAAGTGCGTTGTAACCATTCATTGAAGACAGATCAACTCATAAATTGACTGTTGATTACATGATCGAAAGCTTAAATAATTTTTGAAATACAAATTGTATTATACCTACAACCCACTCTATATTAGTAACAATTGATAGCAACAGAACTAATTCCAAACACCAGAGTTCGCATTAATGTCAATTGTTAACAACAAAGTTTGCATTAATGGCAATTGTAAACGACAGAGCACACACTAATACCAATTGTTAACAACAAAACTCAAATTTGTGCCAATTGATAGCAACACAGCTTACGATACTGCCAATTGTGAGGATCAGAGCTCGCATTAATGTCAATTGGCAGCAGTTGGCAGTTGTTAGCAAGAAAGCTTGCATCGGTGGCAATTCTTAGCAAGAAAGCTTGCATCGGTGGCAATTCTTAGCAACAAAGAATTAATTAGAATTAGACATTCTCTATTCATGAGCGAAGTTCAGCCTGTGGCTGCTCTACCAAAGCTCGCATTAGTGCCAATTGATAGCAACAGAGCTCGCATTAGTGCAAATTAATAGCAACAGAGCTCGCATTAGTGCCAATTGATAGCAACAGAGCTCGCATTAGTGCCAATAGATAGCAACAGAGCTCGCATAGGTGCCAATTGATAGCAACAGAGCTCGCATTAGTGCCAATAGATAGCAACAGAGCTCGCATAGGTGCCAATTGATAGCAACAGAGCTCGCATTAGTGCCAATTCGTAACAGCAGACCTCGTATTAGTGCCAATTGATAGCAACAGAGCTCGCATTAGTGCCAATAGATAGCAACAGAGCTCGCATTAGTGCCAATTGATAGCAACAGAGCTCGCATTAGTGCCAATAGATAGCAACAGAGCTCGCATTAGTGCCAATTGATAGCAACAGAGCTCGCATTAGTGCCAATAGATAGCAACAGAGCTCGCATTAGTGCCAATTGATAGCAACAGAGCTCGCATTAGTGCCAATAGATAGCAACAGAGCTCGCATTAGTGCCAATTGATAGCAACAGGGCTCGCATTAGTGCCAATAGATAGCAACAGAGCTCGCATTAGTGCCAATTGATTGCAACATAACTCGCATTTGTGCCAATTGATAGCAACAGAACTCGCCTAAGTGCCAATTGATAGCAACAGAACTCGCATTAGTGCCAATTGATAGCAACAGAGCTCGCATTAGTGCCAATAGATAGCAACAGAGCTCGCATTAGTGCCAATAGATAGCAACAGAGCTCGCATTAGTGCCAATAGATAGCAACAGAGATCGCATTAGTGCCAATTGATAGCAACAGAGCTCGCATTAGTGCCAATTGATAGCAACATAACTCGCATTTGTGCCAATTGATAGCAACAGAGCTCGCATTAGTGCCAATAGATAGCAACAGAGCTCGCATTAGTGCTAATAGATAGCAACAGAGCTCGCATTAGTGCCAATTGATAGCAACAGAGCTCGCATTAGTGCCAATAGATAGCAACAGAGCTCGCATTAGTGCCAATTGATAGCAACAGAGCTCGCATTAGTGCCAATAGATAGCAACAGAGCTCGCATTAGTGCCAATTGATAGCAACAGAGCTCGCATTAGTGCCAATTGATAGCAACATAACTCGCATTTGTTCCAATTGATAGCAACAGAACTCGCCTAAGTGCCAATTGATAGCAACAGAACTCGCCTAAGTGCCAATTGATAGCAACAGAACTCGCCTAAGTGCCAATTGTTAGCAACAGACCTCGCTTTAGTACCAACTGTTAGCAAAAGTACTCGCATTAATACTAATCGTTAACAACAAAGCTCAAATTTTGTGCCAGTAGCTTGCATTAGTACAATTTGCTAGCAACAGAGGTCACAATAGTGTCATCTGTTAGGAACAGCAGCGCTCTTATCCACTTGCCTTGTGGCGACACGCCTCACAGGTTGACAGTTCCGCCACTGTGCTGATCCATTTTATTCTCCTCACAGAATCTTCCGCGCCTCCAACATCATCTCAGAAATAAACCTCGACGCCGAGGAGAAAAACCAAAGAACGAGGGTTGTAAAGAGCTCACCCGCTGAAGCTCCTTGATCGAGAAGCTGCCGTGCATGTAATGAACTTTGCAACCCCCGAAGAGATGCGACGCCGGAACGCGGTTGGAAAAAGTCAATACATCATTCTCGGCGTTGTGAAAGGCTTTTAGAGAACATTTCACGTTCAGACTCCTCCGGTGGAAAAAGTGTGGCATCTAATGCATTGCTGTCGGCCGGGCACACCGTTTAGGGTGGGGGGAAGCGCCCAAAACGAAGAGACGAGTGGAAACTAAGCAAAACTTCGTTCTAGCATCGTGCTTGGAATTGCTGACCTCGTTCCAAGTCTTGCCTTGAGATGAAAATACCGATCTCATCCCAGTGTATTTGGGGAATGTTATTCATTCATCCATTCATTCATTGTTTTCTGCCCAAGGGCAGGTTTTACCTTGCAACCTCCATGTTGTTCAATCTTGAGCCCTTCGCTTTCTAGCATCGTACGACCCTTTTATTTTTAAGTCGTCAAGCATTTGGTATCTTCTTCTTTCCCGGATCTTCTTTCCCTGGACCATTCCTTCAATACCATCCTTTAGGATACAGTTTCTTCTCATCCACTGACCCAACCAATTTCTTTTTCTCTTCATGGTTATCTCCAGCATTGATCTCTTTTCACCAAGTCCTTCATTTCTCACTTTTTCTGTCCATTTCGCCCGTTCCATTCGTCTCCACAGCCACATTTCTAGAGCTTCCAGTCGCTTTTTCTCACTTGTTGTCAGTGTGCATGTTTCCTCCATACTAGCTATACTCCATACAAATCATTCCATTAGTATTTTCCTCAGTTCTTTGTTCATAGATTGAAGTTTATACGTATATAGAGGGTGTTCACAGGATTTTTAATCTCCTTTCAAGAACCGAATAGCTAATGAGGTTATTGTTCTTTGCTTTCATACACTCTCAAGATAATACTTTTCCCCCTTTAGTTCACTTCAGTAGTGTGACATGGCGTCAGTTTTTGGTTTAATTTGCCAAGACAAAATCCATAGTTCTGGTCTAACGTAACTTCTGCGTGTGATATGGTACGTGCAGCTATAGTGCTAGTTTTCTAAGCATCCCAAGTTCGGCATCTTTGACAGAAGCCCAGAGGAAGCCGACCAGACCCGTATCTGGTTTCGAGCCACCACCTGTTTTTCGGAAAAGCAATGTTGTCACTTTTGCCTTCAGTGTTTACACATCCATTCATTCACTGCGATGTTATACTCCCAAGCTCTCCACATTGTGTAAAAAAAATAGCACAGCACAGTATCTCTAAAGAAACTGAGTTGGCAACATCTCATTTACTCCACAACAACTGTCAGTTCCTAAAACGGACGCTATTGGTGGGAAAGGTTTCAGGGGAGGATTTACTGGGCTCCACGTGTACTTGGTATATGGTTGTAAGAGGGAAAACTGATCTTTCGGAACTTTCTTTGAAATAAAGTGAGGTTGCTTCGAAGACCAGAACTATACCATCTGTAGTGGCGTGGACCGTTCCAAGGATGATTATTGGTGCATTAAGGGTCAAAACGTGTTAGTTGTAACTTTTCCAGGTAGGTGTATGGGGTCTTATTCCTTGGCCACCTCATTCTCCTAATATCACACCCCTGGATTTCTTCTTCTGGGCTTACAACAAGAATGCAAGGAGCCAGACGTCAATGTCTTGGCACCGTGACTAACGACATGCTTCAACTCACTTCGCATTAGATGAAGCACCAGTTGAGTTTCCATATCTTTAGCGCCACAAAAATGCAAAGAAGCCTTCCTCCCCTCCTCCTTCCAAGGCTTTTAGTTTGAGCACAGATAAACGTATTTAGGTAAATGTGGAACTAAGGGAGGAAAACCTCTGCGCTGACCTGCTGGGAATTGCCCTGCGCAATAATTTTCAAAATAATCCGCTGAGAGGCGCCATGCGCACTCATTCTTCCACTTCTTCTGACAACAAGAATAAGAGATGGCGCTGCTAAATTTCACCCCTGTCGATGGCTAAATCTGACGTCACCAGATCCCCGGAGAACTTTCACCTTCGTAATACGCTTTTCTGTGGTTTGAGTTTTAAGCCCACTCGATGTACACATAATCTAATCGTAACTGGTTCTTCATTTTAAAATGTACGCTAAAGTGCAATGCGAACCACTATGTGTTTCCACAGGGTATAGAACCAGGGCCCTCTCGATGTCAAGGACAATGCGTTACCGCTACACCATCGGGAAACCTCAACTTCTGGCTCGTACGGGAAGAGATGTAGCACCGAATGACTTGCATCTTCTCCAGGACATATTCTTCGGCTTTCAGCGTGCACATAAAATATTCCCAAGTGAATTCCTGGTCTGGCGTTATATTTAATGCCTTTGATGTTCTCGCAGACAGCCTCCGTGAGGGATGTCGACCACATGGCTCTCCCAAAGCGCCGTCGATCGACACCCGCTGCATATTAACATTTCTTCGGCATGTGAACTCCGCCCCTCTGCACATGGCGGCGAGGAAACACACATTGCACGGAGCCATTTTCTTCCTTTCCAATGCCGTCGATAGATGTCTCTACTCTCGCTGATGGGAATCATCAAGCACATCTGCTATTTTGGACGAAGATATTTTCTTACCGTGCAAGAATTAAATGGTTTCTTTAATCTATTAATCTATACTCTCCAGGCATACCCAGAGATATGTCTACTGTGGTTATGCTTTTGCAATACATGAATACTTCTCATAACAGACGTCTCTAAATAACGGATATTTATAGATATTCATAGGCGTCCGGAAGGGGATGTATAAAAATTATATATTTACACATAATTTCATTTCAGTCCCAGTAATTTATGTTAATTATTATTAATTCGTTAAAGGAACATGATAATTTCAGACTGAAATAGTGTTTTTTGAGGGGCATCACTATTTTGAGGGAAAATATGCGACCTTTGCCCCCCTGGAAAAAAATACCTTGCTTGCCCCTCCCTTGGAAAAATCCTGCGGACGTTCGCTAGATATTTTGGTCCCTTAGGCAAGATTGTGGTGTGCCTCCCCCCCCCCCCCTGCAATACAAAGAGCGACATTTTATGTGCATCCTTCGATATTTTCTTATCGTGCAATGGTTCGTAATATTTACATCCTACAACTTTTGAAATGAGGAAGCAAAGAACAACTCATTAAAAAATAAAGGTTCGTGGTTTGCATTTCTGATTAAAACGTTTAGCATATTTAAGAATATTCAGTTAAGTATTAGTGTTTGAACAAGATATCTAAAAACGTATTATTACTACTACTGCTTTGTAAAAAAAATCCAGCAGTGTGTTACCAGAATTTCAAAAATGTTGTAGCCATTATTTTATTTTTCGGTGGCAAGTTCAGAATGTCAGTATTTAAGCATGTTATAAAATACGATCCATATACGGGGAAAGTCTGCAACTTCATATCAACCTTATAAATCAAAAAGGAATTTTCGTCACGTGACCGATTATTTCGCAATAGCATACACTTTTCAATAACAAGCACTTTTACATTCACTATTGTTGTCCGTTATAGAGAGGTTCTACTGTAATTTACTTGTATTATGTCGTCTTTTTACTTCATTCGATTGAAGTCATCGTACGTACAGGTAACAGAATAGAGACATTCTTAAGAAATTTCGCTTTGGACAAAAGTAAGACAATTAATGATCCGAGACGAATTGAGTAAATGCAAAGAGAAGCTGTTTGTTGGGAGCGAGTCTAGAATTTGTTGGGAACGAGTCTAGAAACGTATGGATTTTACTATGCTCTTGTGGCGAAGTACTAATTTCGTTTTACGAGCGAGGGGACTCGGACCAAACGACATGGACACTAAGTAGGACGTTTCAGGAAGTAAACTTTTGTGTTTAATCTTCCCAAATAGGTAATTGCAATTGTGGAAACGGAAAACTTTTTTCGAATCGTTTCCTTGCTCTTGAGCTTCATATCTCTCTCTCCATCTCCCTCTCTCTCTCTCTCTACCTCTCTCTCCCTCTCTCTCTACCTCTCTCTCTCTCCCTCTATCCCTCTCTCTCACCCCCTCCATCTATCTCTCCCCCTCTCACTCTCTCCTCTCTCTGTCTCCCTTTCCCCCCTTCCCTCCATCATCTCTGGACTGTGCATCCATCTCTGGATCTCTATCTCTGCTTGCCTACATGTTCATTATTTTCTCTATATCCATCCACCTCTGACTCTTTATCTATTCATCCTATGGCTGTCTGTCTGTCTATTCATCTCTGGTTTTTTATCTGTACATCTCTCCCTCTTTATAACCTCGATGGCGCAGTGTTAGCGTCGTCGCCTTGTAATCGAGGTTCGATACCCGGTGGAGGCATACCTTCATTCAGATCCCACTTTAAACTATAGGTCCAGTTCCGATTAGCCTTACTGTGCATAAAGTGGATAAAAAACACCAACTCAGCTCCTCCCTCTTTATCTATCCACTTCTGTTTTTTTGTATATTCATTTTTGTATTATTTCCTTTCTGTTCATCTCCGGCTTTTTATCTATCCATCTGTAGTTTTTATGTATTCATCTCTGTATCTCTCTCTCTCTCTCTCTTCTCTATTCATCTCTGACTTTATTTTTCCACCTCTGGTTCTTTCTCTATTCATCTATCTCTCTCTCTCCATATATGTCTGACTCTCAATTTTCCTCAGACTCTTTATCTATCCACCTCTGGTTCTCTATTTATTTCTGTCCCTCTCTCTATAGCCCCGGTTTCTCTGTGATCTCTGGCGCGCTCTATTTTATCTCTGGCTCTATATTTATTATTATCTCTCTTCTTCTCTAGTTGTCTATCTATTCATCTCTGTTTATCTATCTATTCTCGTTCTCTTTATTTCTTAGTGTTCTTGTTTGATTCTTTGTGTATATACGGTATATATATACACACACACACACACACACACACACACACGTATATATGTGTGTATGTGTGTGTGTGTGTGTGTGTGTGTGTGCTTTGTCTCCCATTCTCTTCTTATTTTCTTGATCTTCTGAAGTTCATTATGTGAACAGAAGTAACCAAATATACCTCATGTCCAAAAAAACATGCATACCACTGCTGAATATAGACACAGAAATAGTATCCACATGCCAAATAAAAACTCGCATTCGTTTCTGTAAAATCTGGAGAAGCTGTGGAATTCGGTCGCGCGCTTTGCTCTTAAAGAATACCAAGAGGGACTTTTCCGTTGTTCTCTAACTCTCCGTCCCATTCTTTGTACCGCTGGCAGTCTGATCGTAAAATCAAGGAAGTAAAGATCGTGAGATGAATGTCCCATTCTCCTCTTGCGATAATAAGAGAATGCGTGCCGCAGTCTACGCAGTTTCATCCAGCCTCGGTGTCCTCCTATAAAACCCAGTGTTTCTGTTTCGTGGGAAGTGTTTTGGAATTCAAGCACGCGGTTGGCTCAGCCTGCTACCAAATGAAGTCAGTCGTGCATATCACTCTAGAATGCAGAATGCACACATTTTTCCACAGTGATTGTTCAGCGTACACTGTTTTGTTTCAAGCAGACGTTGCACAACAATGATAATGTACGAGACTCAGAATCCCACTGCAAACTCTGGACTACACTCGTGTACTCTGTCTCTGGAGCAAGGTCGGGCATAGCGGCAGAGGGGAGGAGGGAATCGAGTGGGCTGCTACGAAGGCTGGTAATTGCAGTCGCCTTCCCCCTCCACACAATCCCGTTCCCTCTCATGTGTTCACGTCGCTATTTGCACAGAGACTTGTTTTTCGTTCTTCTGCTCCAGAGATGGCTGGGACAGGGTATAGTATTGATTTTGGAAATTCAAAAACTGTCTAGACCTAAAACATTAAGGGGACCGAGTTTAATATTTGGATACGTGAATTATCGCTTTAATCTGCAGTTTTAAAGTAAATTAAATCACAACATAAAAAGTGATAATGTGATAGACTTGAAACCGGGGTGGATTCATTTAAATAAGTAATTTATAGAATAATGTACATAAGGATTTTGTAGATATCAGAAACACTTTTGGTGGAAGTACATTACTCTCGTAATGATTTAATGATGATTTATTAGGTTCTAAGATAGGAAAATAAAGGGAATGAAATAAATATCTGTACTGGTGGGGTGAAGCTCATACGAAACGAAATGTAAACGCAGGATTTCTCTTGATTTAAAATTCAAGAATTTTATGGGCCAAATTAGCAAACATTTTGTGTAAAAAAAATATACATGTTAAGCCATACATAGTGTCAATATCATTAAACTGTAAAGAAACATGGCAGCTGATATTTTTCGAATTACACTGGTCAACAAAATTAAACTTTGATTTATTTTTTTTGCATGAAAGAAGGTTTTTCTTTTAGTTTTCGAGCTGCTGAAGACGAATCTGAACTTGGTTTTTGTCCTGCACCCTCAGATTTAGAAATAATGTCAGTTATAGTATAGTATAGTTTAGTATAGAATGAAATCGCAGAGCTTCATGTTGGCGACCTTTGTGCTCCTCTCTAATTATTCCAGAATCACAAGTGATAACTCGTTGGAAAGCTTATGGAATACAGAATCCAACGAGGTACATTTGGGGCCCATCACACCCAATTTGTAGAAGAAGAAGAACAAAAGAAGAAAATTGGAGAAAAAGTTAATTTTTGGAGAACTTGAGGTATGTTTGCAACACTTACATTTGCGCTACGCAAACATAAACTCAGTAACACACACCCTATACATTAAGTTGGCTGACTGAAGCAGGACGAATATCAATGAAGAAACATATGTAAAGTATACATATTGCAATATACAGGGTGAGTCAAAAGTCCCTGACCACCCCTTATAAAATGAAAGGCAGTGTAGATTGCAGCAATTGGTCATGGTACTAATATGTTAGGCCTAGGGGGAAACTTTTTGGTGCATGTCACTATTCCTTGTATAGCTACCAATTCAAGTAGCTTTTGAGATATTGACACTTTACAAGAACGGACAGACAGACCGACATACACGACTGTTGTATAGATGTAGTTTTTGTCTGTTTTCTCTATTTAACTAATAAAAAGCACAATGTCGTGTGTTCTAGCTATAACAATGGATGGAGACAATTGTTTCGTGTGTTACAGTTTCCTTGGTAACAATGTATTTCTTTTATCCAAATTGTGAGTTCTAAAACTAAGAATGGGATTGAACTAATCTCGGAGAAAGTCCAAGGCATCGCTCGAATCCTTATAAGATGTAAGCTAAATGTAATATTGAGCGTTCATTACTGCTGTAACTGCAAGATGATCTGCATTCTGAGCATCGAAAAACCACCTAAAATAAGAAGGTAAGATTTTTCATCTAGTGAATGCCACTGTAAGTCCGCTCCCGTTTAACCTACCTGTGCATAAAGTGGACTTAAAGTCTCTCCTGTACTCATTATGAGATACAATTTAAGACATGTATTTCTTAAATAGATGTGGTACATGCCAAAGTTAACTATGCGTCACAAGAAAGAAAATTGCTGTTCCTGGCAACCACCCGACTTGTGAAACCCAGAATCTCTTACTTATTAATGCTCCTGTGTTTTTATTTTTTATGTTGAGTTACGAACATATGAAATGATCTAGACAGGAAAGACAAGTCGCCAGTGTTAGAGAAAAAGGAAATTGAGTATGTCTATTTCACAGCCAAACGAGTACACGAAAGAGCCAGACCTGGCTCCAAAGGAGCTAAGTTGGCAACAGTGCTCGCAGCCGCCGCAGACGGGAAAGCCTCCCGGAAACCCTCCCTCATGCCCTTAAATATTATATTAAATTCCCTCGTATCTACCACCTGTACCCTCCCAAAGATATGAGCTTGAAAGCGCTTGGTGTGTACCAATACAGTTGAGACTGCTTTATACGTAACTCAGTTCTACGTAATTTTGTTTTGTACGTAAATTACTGTAGGTACAGGCAAAATATAATTTAAAAACGTGTTAATTAAATCTTATTTGTAAGTAATTTGGTGTTATACGTACTAATTTTCATAAAATACAGTTGATTTGTACGTGACCAAGCTACAACAATGTCACAGAAGTGATAGTTTTCAGTTGATACTGGTCGGTCATTGAGAACAGAAAGAGGAAAGTTACATGATTGACCAGAAAGTAAAATTTACGTGGGAAGTGGACGCTAATCCACATAAGACTAAAAGTCTTAAGCATCGCTTACACCACACTTTGCACAGTCATTAGTGAAAGAGATGTTATTTTATTCATTTTTTTAAAAATTTGATAGTATAACTATTAAACTATAGTGTCTAGTGTAGTATTTCAGTATCAAAGTGTTCACTAAAAAAATTGCAAATTTAATGTAAGTATTAATGAATCAAACTTTTAGAATCGTTAATTTAGCACATTACGACAGAAATAACCTGTATTAAAAATATCATGTTCCTCAAAATAGATACAGTTAGAGCAGTGGCGTATACTGATTCCAAGATCTGGGCTATATCAATATGTCACGTGGTCCTAGGTTATGAATAGAAATAAATTTACCAACGCCTAAGAAATCAGGTTGCCAACTCATAAGAAATCAAGTTGCCAACTCAAGAAATCAGGTTGCCAACTCATAGGAAATCAGGTTGCCAACTCATTAGAAATCAGGTTGCCAACTCCAGAATCAGCATCTTCATCTCACTGATATGAATAGTATTATTTACAATTTCTGATCGATTTTTCTCCTGAATTTTATTCTCTAGACTTGAGGCTTTGCAGATAGCCTTGCTAGCCTGGAATATACGCCCCTGAGTTACAGTATTTTAATATTGATATTTCACGTTATCTAAATTTGATTTGTAAGTAATTCTTAGTTATACGTACTATTTTCTCTTCACCTTGACATATGCATATCTCAGGTTCAACTGCATTTGTGTTAAAGCTCTTGTCAAAGAGAAATACAGGGTGGTATTTCTTCAATACAGCAGATGACTCAGCGATTTGGCTCTAGATTTTTGAAATACTGATACTATAGCCCAGGGTTTTCCAAACGTTTTCGTTTCACGCCGCCCCTCAGTGTTTCAACATTTTTCCGCGACGCCCAAGTCTGAATGTAGGCCTATCGAACATTTACAACACTCAGTTTCTTGCCTTAAGTTAAAAGATAAACACATATTTCAAATTCACAAACATTTTACACATAAAGAGTACGAAATAAGCCCATACGAAGAAGTGTCATTTCTGTGAAAATATTAGAACACTTCGCGGCGCCCATGTACAGTCAGAAAACTAAATGCATCATATCGATTGATGCACCAGAATGCATCGATTGATGCAGTAAAGTGTGTTTTATGGCTTCTTCAAAGGATCAGATTCACATTTGATGCATTGGGGTGCATTTTTGTATGTCGTGAAAGAAACACCAAAGTGCATCATTTGATTCAAGTGAGGATTTCTTTCAGTCGAGATGCACTTCAATGCATCAGTTGATGCGTTTTGATGCACCTTAATGCGTTTTGATGCATATTTTTTGATGATGCACTTAAACGTTTTGTCTGAGCTACATAAACCTTCCTGCATCCAAAAATATGCAGGAAGCTGCATCAAGGAACATCAACTGATGCATTGAAGTGCATCTCGACTGAAATAAATCCTCACTTGAATCAAATGATGCACTTTGGTGTTTCTTTCACGACATACAAAAATGCACCCAAATGCATCAAATGTGAATCTGATTCTTTGAAGAAGTCATAAAACACACTTTAGTGCATCAATCGATGCATTCTGGTGCATCAATCGATATGATGCATTTAGATTTCTGTGTGTAAACCAGTCACGGCGCACACTTTGGGAACACCACTGCTATAGCCTGTAGATGAATCGTTGGAAGAGTGCGAGAACGGAAAACAGTGAAATACACTACACATCTTTCATGCAGTAAACATTCAGAATCAACATATTCATGAAACAATAAAGCTCAAGACGATTAGATGAGAAGTGAGGTGAAAATTGACATTAGCACATAAGTCTCTAATATCTTTAGGAGAAGCAAGATGTCCGTGCTTGGTGTAGCCTACCATATGACTGATCCAGCACGAAATAGACAAAACCTCAGGTACTCAGAAGGTCAACGCGTTCATTCTCTCAAACGTGGGAGTTATCTTCATTTCACGTCATGTACTCTGCATTTCATTCGTAAGTACAGAGAAGGGAAAAGGTAAGCAAGCAACAATTACAACTTCTACTTTCCAGTGCCAGCGTATAGCACCGGTAAGGATATATAAGCTAACTTTTCAATTCAATGTACCATTACCTATGTTCGCGCAACTCCTAAAGTTTGCAACGAAATTTTAGATAATACCATGCTACTCATATTTGCTTATTCCTATCTTGGATACTTGTGGCGCATTTCTACATCTTGGTTAATCGGGACGACGAGGATGAATGACAAATTGATGGAATTTATGACGGGACACCCACAATGGCATATTCATGCCTTACCAGAATACGAACCAAGAACCCTGAATTACTGGTAGGTCGTGCTATTCACTGCGTAACAAAAAGGTCAACAGTAGGAAGGGAGTTGTGTTTGGATCAGAACACCTCTTCCTCTTGGAGCTGAGGGTAAATTTGTCGCCGCAACCTAATTGCGCACACTTTAGATCCAGGATTGCGCACAAATCTCACTGACCTGGTTTGCGCACAGATTTTGATCGAACGTTGCCACTTTGATAGCTTTAATGTCTGTGCGCAAAACTGTTTTTTTTTCTTTAGACGAGAAGAGAGAGAGAGAAATTAGAAATAAAATAGTAAATCTCTTAAGGAGTAAATAAAAAAATATATTTTGACCAGTAAATGTAGCAAGTCAAGATAGGTTAGGTTAGGCAAAACAGCAAAACACGTGTAAGTCCAGACACACAAAGAAACACAACAGAAGTGAGAACGGGTTGAGAACAATTTACATCTGACAACATCGCCTCATTTTTTTGTGCGCAATCCTGTACATTGTGACAGCTTGTCAACGGCTTATCAGATACCACTGATAAAACCGGAAAAGTGTGCGAAATCCGGCTGTAGCCAAATTTGTTCCATGTTCCTACGCATAATGCCATCCAAAAGTTTTGAGTTTCGTTGTGAGTCCACTTCCATGAACAGGCAAGATAATTGCTGTACCTACAATTTAAAGTGGAGTCAGAAGCAGTTATCGGGTGTCAAACCTAGTATTCAATTATTACAAAGCAACGACGTTACCACTACTCCATCGGGGAGACCCTAGCAGCTAAGAGTCTTATGTTGCCATTCAAAGCAGTGAATTTAGTGACTTCTGGTCCCATCGGACAGAACAATGCCATTTTTCAAAGTGCTTGTTCTTGTTTTCAAATTTTTCTCTGCAGTGCTACTAAGCAAACATGCTGTAACTTCAGGTTGAAGTAGAGTGTAGTTGCTGAAACGCAAATCTAGTTAATCCTGAAATTATTTTTAATTCACTAGTAAACACGTATTTATCCATGTTTCTATAAATTATATTGAGTTGAGAAGAGTAGAGGAGGACTCTGAGCAAGGAATGAAGTCGTTTGTTCGACAGAGACGTACTCCGTACGACCTGATGTGAAGAAGGAAGATCTTCAAGAAGTATGCAATCACGATGTACGGCGAGGCTCATGAAAGCAGATTGATTAGACAGACAACCGAGGGACTACTTCTGGACGTCTGGGGTTAAATCCCCCATGAGAGCTCGTTCGACGCATTTCAATCTTTCAAATATTTGACTAGAAACGATTCAAGCACTGTAACTCTATTTGGGGTAACATCCATTGACGATAGAAGAAAAATACGTGAATATTATATCGTTCGCTCAGTATGGCTACATACATGTATTTCAGTCTGGGTGAGTGTTATTTTAAATGGACATTCTGATAAACCACTATCCTTTATTAACTATCAATTCCAAGCACACTTACATGCATCTTTGAGCATAAGTTTTATATATCCAAAAATGATTTCTTAATCCAAATTTAAAAAAAATTGTAATGTGTTTTAATAACATATTTTAAATAATATATAGTAATTTTCTCTTCAGAAAAAGTAGGAGATTGTGGTCATTAATAACTAACCTTACTTCATTCTTTTAAGATAATGCCTGATTTTAAAACGGAACGCCACTTTAAAACTTGTCTTTTTTAAATTACATAACGATTCGAAAATTGCATATACTTCCGATGAACTCAAAGTTTCCAGAACAAATATACCTATTTTCCATCTAGTGACGAAATTGTTAGTACAAATCGGCGCGAATATGGCATACATTTTATGACTTTATCGATTCTGGGAGGTATAAATTTTCCCTTTGCAGTTTTCATGGAAAGCTTCAAAGTTGTTTTTTTCTTGTTGCTTAATTTTCAAATAGTTGTAACAAAGCTTTTAGGTGTCTATTTGAAGATTTTTTCTTATTCTGATCCTGTATATCAATATGGATAGAATATTATTTTTTTCAATTCAAAAACATTAAAACTTATATTTGATGAATGGTATTCAAAAGTGCATTGCCGTGTTTTAAATGTAATGTTTGCATGATTTTGTTTTCCAGGGACGTTCAAACAAGTCATTTTCTTTCTAGGGGGTCAAACGAGATACATATTTTCCCCTACAATAGTCTTACGCCCTGAAGTAACACTCATTCAGTTTCAAGAAGTCATGTTCCTGCAACACCCTTCTAATAATTAACACAAATTAATGTGACTGAAATGAAACTATGTGCGAAATGTGAAATTGACATTTATTTTCCAGGAGATGGCCGTGTCCCCTCTCCTGGTCGTGCATGAATGCTTGTTGCCTCCTATTGATGAGAATGTAATTTGATACACTCCTCCAAAATTACCAAGAGTATTTGGTATATCATAAAGCTTCCAGCAATGAACAGTGTTGAATCTTTCTAGTCAAATACAGTCCGGGCCCAGACCGTATCTTTTCAAAAAGTGTATTAACCTCGGCCGAGGTTTGATTTTCAATTAGATACGATTATACAAGGATTGTCGAAAATTTTGTAGTTTTAATAGCAATTATACTAGTTCTTAACGATATAGTCTCGATTGTTTTCTATTTATGTGCAATTGTGATAATGAATTTGAATTACTAGTAAGAATGTCTTCTGTAGAATAAACATTTCCCACTCATTCTTGCAAATTGCTCTACGAATGTTTGAAAATTCATGATTAATTGAACAATAACATTTGTGCAAAGTTGCTGTCATCTGTTGTTTACAAATTAACTAGTGTTCATCCTGTAGAAGTTGTCACGCTAACTGGTTTAAGTTTATTGAAATTTGAATTACTTAATGAAAAAAATAAGTGGTAGCCAATAATCATGGTTTAATACTCTTTGGAACTGGGTACGAATTCCTGGAGAGACGGGGTGAATTTCCCCCACCTCCATCAAATATACCTACGTATATGAATTGACCTGAAGATCAATATATAGTGATGCTTTCAGATATAATAATTTAATAAAATTGGTGTGCTGATTAATGTCCTTGTGTGAACGGGTTCTTGAACCTCAGCTCTAGCTTGCGTTTCTTCTTCTTGTTGTGCAGGAATATTGGAATATTTATAATGCCTTTCTCTTTCATTTTGTCATGTAAACCTGCCTGATGTAAACTTCCCTGAACAGACCAGATGTTGAAAACAAACCATGGTAGGACTTTACCATAGGAAGCTTCTGAAGGTGAAATACTTCGAGGGCCATATCAAAGAAGAACTGGTCGACGAGGATTCCATTTCTGCGTACATGAAATAAATTTTATCCTATGTAAAGTGAACGGGATTACATTGCAATACTTGTGATTGAATATGTGGTGTTTATTTCAAGTTTTCAGAGGACAAAGAGCATCTTCTTGGTGGTTTTTGTGTAGCTTAAGCATAGGCATAATTGGCAAAAGTAGGGAGTCTAGAACAGTGACATACAATGGACCTCCCTGTAGCATTTACGCAACAGAAGTGCTATGGTGATGCTTGTAAAAAAAACATTCATGACAAATTATTATAATAGATACTACTTGGAAGGAAGAATTCTATGTATTAATTATTTAATTATTTTTTGTGCCTGATGAGCAATTGCATATTGATCAGTGTGCGAATTAAAGGGGGGAATGCCGGTTATTCCTCCCTACAAAAGCATTATCCCCGGCATAAGAAAATTGTTATTATTTTTCTTTTGTCAGTGATGTTTCAATCAATTTCAATGAAATTGAAAGCATATATATAGTATACCATTTATTAACACAATGTAACAAACCCAATGGAAAGATCATTAATGGTCCACCCATAAAAGATTTCCCTGCTCAAAAGTATGCAGCCTTGTAGATTAAAGAATGACACCATTCTGCAAGTGACCAACCTTACCAAGTCCAGACAACAGCATGCTGTTTTCCAGTTAAGTTTTCATGGCATAATACTGATATTTTACAAGTAGT
Organism: Lepisma saccharinum; assembly: GCF_977018435.1. Taxonomy (NCBI): domain Eukaryota; kingdom Metazoa; phylum Arthropoda; class Insecta; order Zygentoma; family Lepismatidae; genus Lepisma; species Lepisma saccharinum. The sequence continues at coordinate 27,292,515 of NC_139248.1, forward strand.
AAAGTGTTCACGATAAACTTGTAGGTTGGTTAAGTTTGAACTTGGTGAAATAAATTTGGTTTTCAATGTTACTAGTTCAATAGATGTTTTTTGTACAGGGTGAGTCAAAAGTCCCTGACCACCCCTTATAAAGAGAAAGGGAGTGTAGATTGCAACAATTGGTCATGGTAATAATATGTTAGTCCTAGGGGGAAACTTTTTGGTGCATGTCATGACAACGTCCGCCATCTTGGTGACCGCCATCTTCATTTCTGTAAATGGGAAGGGGGGCATGTGGAGTATGGTTTTGGGCTAGAATTTCACCAGGAATTTAGTAGTAAAGTCAGATTTATGAAAACTTTAATGATATGGAAGTTAGTTAAGTGAGAAGATGGCGGACGTTGTCATGACATGCACCAAACAGTTTCCCCCTAGGCCTAACATATTACTACCATGACCAATATTGCTGCAATCTACACTCCCTTTCATTTTATAAGGGGTGGTCAAGGACTTTTGACTCACCCTGTATATGGGTGACATGGGCCATTTTGTTCGAGAACACCACACGTGGTTTCTTGTTTATTAATGGACAATTTGCATAAATAATATTTGTTCTTTTAAAATTCCATGGTTATTTTGAACATGTAGTTTAACTGGTTTGAAAAACAAGTAATTTCAGATCACATGAAGCTACCTCTCATTCGGAGTTCTTTAGAAACTTCATGTAATGCAGAAAACTATACATTTTTTGCACGGCGTAGCAGTTTGTGGGAGAAGTGGGCCGGGGCCTCGCGCCCCGTGTGGGTTTATACGAAAAATGTAATAAACAGAAGAGAGAAAAATAGATGGAAAGAGCTAATTCTTGTGGGCAATAAGATTAAAACATTCTGGTTTCATCTGGCTTTAAATTCCAGTTAAACGTTACAATTTGAATGAATACGTGAAATCAGAGACGTTACGTAGACCCTAAGCCCAAGGGGGCCCAAAGAAAGTAAACATTATTGTCATATTTCTCATGTGAAACGTTTACGTGAAAATTCACGATAACTTGATTAGGCAGTTTTATCCATTTATTATTTTGTTGAATGAAACTCATTATGTCTTGTCTTTTCTCCTTCTACTTAACCTTACACTCCCGATTTTTATATGTTAACAATGAAGCATCTCCAACTGCCACGAAGAAAATGTGAGGCATTTAAATTCTTGAGTTGTTTTAAAGTGAATGAGGGCTTTAATAATATTAGTTCTTCGTCCCTTCCAACAGCTTCAGATTTCAGCTCACGGAAAACAGTAAAATACATTTTTAGGGTGAGTAAAATTATTAAATATAATTTTCGTCAGTAATTTATTATCATTATTTAAGTATGATAAATTGCTGATATATCCCAGAAGATTTTGCATCGATTCACATGGAGATTTAAAATTTAAACAACGGATCGGTGCCTCGCATTCTAATTTCGGCCAGGGCCTCGCGATATGTTGCTTCGCCACGGCTTACTACTTATGATAACATGTATAAAATTTCAATTAGGAACATTACTTTTCGTCAACTGGATATAATATTATTTTTTGTTATTCAATACATTTGTAATTCTTTATCTTCTTTGACATTAATTTCCTTTTCAGGACAGTTGCTCTTACGCCAATATTAGCGAACTTAACTACACGCAAGTTAGATAAATGAATACACGCTGTTATATATCTATTCTTTTACCTTTCTTTTACCTATTCATGTAATAATGACAATACAATACTGATTAATTTACATATTTTACAAATATTTTAATGTAATTTACTACAGTTATTATTCAATTATATTAATTTGAACATTATTATTATTATTACTGAGAAACCTCCAGAAATATATTTCTAGATGCTTGCATGTTCTAAAGGGCTCGTTACTCCCCTTTTGTAACTTAATATAACTTTTGGATAAATGGATATTTCCCCCTAGGCATGGGGGTGTGAAGGTGGTGACATGTAAAAATAATCGAAAACGACCGATATTAGTGTGAAATCCATAGCTTTCGGGGTCGCTAAGGTGAATAGTGACACTCCCCAATGCCATTCCATTCGACTACAAGTTCATCACCTATCGGCATGGGGGGTGAGAGGGGGTGAAAAGTAAAATGTCGAAAATGACCTACCTCTCGAACGCCTGGAGCAATTTCAACCAAATTTGGTACACATGACTTACAATCTGGAAGGAAATACTGTTGGGGTAAGACACCCCTGGCACCCTTAGGGGTGGGAAGGGGTGGCATGTAAAAATAATCGAAAACGACCGATATTAGTGTGAAATCCATAGCTTTCGGGGTCGCTAGGATGAATAGTGACACTCCCAATGCCGTTCAATTTATTTGCTCCTGGAGGTGAAACAAAAAATGTTTGTAATCAAGTTTTGATTTAAATTAATATTATAGTGAATCTGTAAATAAAAATTTAGTTACATTTTACACTATAGTTACAATTCATTATTTTCCTGTCTAATAGAAGATTAAAAAAAGGTAAAGTGCTCCCCTGTGCTTAGCACCACGCCATGAAGGCGTATAGGGGGTGTGGGGGTAACACCCCACACTTTCTTGATCCGGTCGTGAGTGGGGGTGATGTGATCAGCATCACGCCCCTGACCGCCTTTACCCCCCAGGTTTCCCCCCAGGTACCCATGTCATTCGACGCCAACGTTAGAAAAATTCCCGGATTTGAACCGGCCGGGGATCGAACCCGGGACCTTTAGCATGGTACTCAGGCACCTTACCGATTGAGCCACCGCGACCGGGATAAATAAATACCTGGGCAACGCCGGATAATCAGTTAGTCAATCAATAAAATTCTAGTCTAATTTCTGGTTCATTTAAAGCAGCAAAGTATCCGTTTCAAGTTTCTGGAGACAGTCAAGACTTTAGGAAAATCACATACTCTTTCTCGCTTCATCCCAATGGCTACCAGAACAAGGCAGAAAGATGCTCCATACTTAGGTTGGAGATTTCGTCTCTAGTCTTATTTGGATTCCTGTTTCGAGACTTGCTCTCTCTCTGTTGACACTTGACGTATTGTTGTGGAGCCAAGTTCTTCCAGTACGCATCACGTGCGTGGGTGGGCGAATGTTTGTGCCTGAATTAGCCCCGAGTCAACACGAGAGCAGAGGGAACCCTTGAAGTACATACACGTACGGCTTAACATCAGACGTGCCGTTTCGTTATCCACCCACGAATGGCCACGATAAACACCGAGGTAAGGAGAGGCAGAAGGAAACGTGGAGGAATCGTAAAAGAAGGAAGAAGAAGCGTGCATTGAAATGTAAGAGGGAGGAGGATAGTGAAAATATATCAACACGGGTCTCTTTTTTCTTATGTTCCTGCTTTAGTGTGGGTAGAGTGATATATGGAGGGTTCATGTGAATGAAAAGGAACACACGCGGTTTCTGAGATGCGTTTCAGAGGGAAGGTTGGGAAGGTAGTGCGTGTGTAACAGTGCGTACACACAGAAAACTAAATGCATCATATCGATTGATGCACCAGAATGCATCGAATGATGCACTAAAGTGTGTTTTATGGCTTCTTCAGAGAATCAGATTCATATTTGATGCATTTGGGTGCATTTTTGTATGTCGTGAAGGAAACACCAAAGTGCATCATTTGATTCAAGTGAGGATTTATTTCAGTCGAGATGAACTTCAATGCATCAGTTGATGCGTTTTGATGCACCTTGATGAGTTTTGATGCACCAGAATGCATCTTTTCGGATGATGCACTTAAACGTTTCGTCTGAGCTACAAAAACTCTGTAGCAAAGAACAAACGTTTAAATGCATCATCCGAAAAGATGCAGGAAAGTGCATAAGGAACATCAACTGATGCATTGAAGTGCATCTCGACTGTAATAAGTCCTCTCTTGAATCAAATTATACACTTTGGTGTTTCTTTCACGATATACAACAATGCACCCAAATGCATCAAATGTGAATCTGATTCTTTGAAGAAGCCATAAATAACACTTTAGTGCATCGATCGATATGATGCATTTAGTTCTCTTGAGTGTATCCTCAGATTTTATAGTGAGTTTTGAGTTGTTGTTTTAAGTCCACTTCAGATAGGCTAATCGAGACTGGACCTAGAGTTTAAAGTGGGATTCGAACCATTATGTACCTCCAGCGGGTATCGAACCAGGGATCCCTTGATTGCAAGGCTACAACGTTACCAATGCCTCATCGGGGAGGCATATATAGTATGTTTTGATTTATAACATTGGCATCATATGGACTTCAATGCATATTCTTATCTGAACTGATAGCATGGTGGTAACGTCGTCGCCTTTAAATCAAGGATTCCCGGGTTCGAAATCCGGTTCGGTCAAATGGTTCGGATACCACATTCAATTGTATGTCCAGTCCTGATTAGCCCATCTGTGCCAAAACTCTAACGAACTCAAACTGAACACATGCCGGCATCCGTGCCGGAGTGGTTAGCACAGCTTGCTACGACGCCGGGGGGCCATGACCTGGGTGTGGGAATTCTCTGTGAGTGTCTCTTCATCATTACATCGAGCTGTACTATAATGCGACCTTCCCGATGATGCAGTGGTAGCGTCGTTGCCTTGTAATGAAGGGGTCCCGGGTTCGATACTCCGATCCCACTTTAAAGGGCTGGACTTAGAAACAAAAATTGAAACAGATTCAAATTCAAACTGCAGTCTTGCAGGCCAAGGAGATTCTGCCGCCTGGACCCACGGTCATTATAATCCTCTCTAAGGCTGTGTATTGTCCTTTGTTTTGATGTGCTGAGTGCCTTGCCTCAGCTTTTCCATAGGTAAGGAGATTTTTGTCAGAGACACGTCTCGGTTTTACTTATGGCAAAGGTCTGGACCCCGTATACGTGGGAGGGATGCAAATAGCGTCAGTGCTGACGCACCCACAATTTTGAGGTTTTGGTTTTCCATCAACCAATTTTTCTCATCTTCGCGATTATCCAAAACTGGCACAAAAGCTACGCTAAATAACAAACATCATCTCAAAATCAATGGAAAGGATTCGCTGTTAAATTTAATTTGGTGGTGAAAAGACACGTACAGGCATGAAAGTAAGTTCGTGTATATCATATATGATATGATATTTATTGATATTGATACAAGCCCTTGGGCTGTGCGTATTCTACAATATTGTTACATAAACACCCCACCTTAAACATACACCCCATTGATCATACATTTAGAAACATTTATAAACAGAAACATTTAGAAATATATATATATAGGCGCGCGTGTGTGTGTGTACATGTATTATAAAAGGCAATATGGCCTCTTCTAATATTTGAGATTTTTCATTATCGCTACCTTCACAACACTGCACTACACGCCCGGCCTATGCCTGAGCCACTGTTCCGTATCTTCACTTTCACTGACCCCTTGCAGCATTTTCCTGCGCTGCCTCCAAACTGCATGTAAATATGAGCCCAGGGCTTTGATGTTTGCATCCGTTATATTACCCCTCTCCTCCCTAGATACAGCCTAGATTGTCTGCTCAATGCTGTCCCTTGCACTGTCCCCCATTTGCGTTGTCTGAGGGGCGCCGACCACACACACTCATGCAGGATGCGAGTCCTCCTCTCTTCGCCGCATAACGTGCAGATGACACGGCCGTCTGGCCCCTTACGTTTGTATTGCCTCCACCCCCCTAGCAGGAACCAGGCGAATTCACTTCTTTGCTAGTACGTACACGTATCAATGGTGTATATAATTAATAGAAGGGAACAGCTATAAACTTCGAGGCAATCGTGGGTGGAGACCTCTGACGGGCGACCTCTGAACTAAAGTTTTTCGTTGCGTCATCTGGATTTCCGGAGGGAAAGAAACTTCTCCGCATTTTTAATTCGTTTTCGGACATGTCGTCGTCCGGGAACACCGCCCGCCGTATCAAATCACACAAATCCGAAACTGCCGTACCAAAAAATTCCGTCAAGGGGGTCGAAACGTTATCGACATTCCGTAAAATTTCCTAATTACCCCTTTTGACAGTACCGTAACGTGCGATAATTCATTCGGCGCATGCGTGACCCGGGTTCATCTTTATTGGTGGTACGGTTTGTGAGGATGGCAGGAATGTTGATAGGCGATCCGACGCGATAATAAAACGTGGAGAAACGAAAAATAATAAATGTAGACAGAGAAGCCGGGTCATCAACTGAATCCAGCGGTCATGCGTTGCAGCGGACAAGGTACCGAAGTCACGTGACTCGCATGCAAGCGTGGTCCCCTCAGGAAACAATGTTTTTTCTTCTTTTTTTTCCCTCGACGGCGCCTCCCAATCCACCACGTGCTCGGCCTGACGAAAAGCAGCGAAAATTTCTGCTTTATGTGGCGATTGTCATGAAAATGTCAGCTTCCTGTGTTGGTAGGACCTTCTTGCAGAAGGTCGCGCCGCGCATAAAGGTAGAGAAGGGGAGAAACCGAGTGGACAAAGCGAAGCAGTACACGCTGCTGTAAAGGCTGGTATACTATGTCCCGGTAATCTGTGGAGCTAGCGAATGAAAACAAGTCACTCGACCAGTGAAAGCATGAAAAGGAACAGGATTGCTTGGAGGGTGAAAAGCGACTGCGGCTACCAGCCTCTTGCAGCAGCGTGTACTGTTTCTCTCAGCCCACTAGCTTTCTCCTCTTCTCTATCTTTATGCGCGGCCTTGTTCCAAAGATTACCGTGACAGAGTACCACACCCTCCTTTATAATCTGCGGCACGCATCCTGGTGGTGGCTGAAGCCGCGTATTCCCCTCCATGCACTCACGTCCCCTCTCAAGCATTGGACGTGTCATCTCGAGTCACTGCTTGCGTAGAGACTTGTTATCGTTCACTTCCTCCAGAGATTCCCGGAGCACAGTGTAGCAGAATAGCGAAGTAAATTAAATCAAATAATCCAATCATTAAGGTAATGAGGGACAATTTCGCACCAGGCATGTATTCATTTAAATATCATCGGAATGGTCTCTGCTACTAAAGAAAATCCACGCATAATTTGAGAGTATGAATTTCTCCCCATGTTGCAAGTGGAAGCGGTTTATAATGATGATTATTAAGCTAGATACCGTGTTTGAAAAATGTGATGAATACGTACTTACAGAATCCCATGTATTCCTTATGGAGAGAGAACTTCAAATTGAAGTTACGGCTAAACAAATGGGAGTTTCGACTATTTCTAGCGCAAATATCATCTTCAATGGATCCTTTACCCGATCATATATTTTTTTCCGCCATCGGAAGTTTGATATCTCCAAGGAAACGAGTAAAATAATTCTCCTATAAGCGTAATGTATTTCTCCTTGCCTCCTACAGCCATCCTGGCAGTGTTGCCAAACCTGATGTGCATAAAAGAGCTACATTTCACCAAGACCTAAAGATGACTTTCAAGGATCTAGATTAACGAAGGCTGCATAAATTGTCTCCTAGGGTAATTTAGGTGTCAGAGGGTTGGGGGCGCTGCTTTTACCGTTATCTTTAAAGTGATGGAAATGTATTCTTAGTTTTCACCGCCTAGATTTGGCGGCATTACCCATCTCAATAATTTTATGATGTTCATATGAAATCGAAAATAAAGGATTCCCGGATAATAATATTGACATCTTCACCTTAAGCCACAGCTCTATATATAAAAACACCTGGGGAGGAAAGAGGGGTGTGGGTGACGCAGCCCATATATGAATATCACGTCACGTGCAAAATGTACACTCATGGCAAAGGTTGGTCCTTATGGGCCGGAGCCAGTGGTGGCATCATGGTGGGGTAGAGGGCGGGTGCCACAGTTCACAGTAACGAGTGCACGAAAGAGCCAGATCTGGCTCCAAAAGAGCGAAGTTGACAACAGTGATCGACAGCTGTCCCAGCGAGAAAGACCTAGGAGAAAGTGTCCCTCCTCGCCTTAACCGTAGTTTACCCGAGGGGAGAGGGACTGCCAGGCCTACCACCACTAGTTTTTCCATTTTTCAACTGTGAATATTTTTATTTAAAAAATATAATACATTGCAGTGTTCCCAAGAGTGTTCCCAATTTTCTGTATTACTTTTGTTCATAAAGTCATGAAGGTAACATACATAGGAGGAAAATTCACATGATGGCCTCATCAGCCCCCTCCCTTCCCTTTGGATGTGTGTTCTGCCATGATACCCGTGCCTGTAACAATGTACTATTGGTTGATGTTGGTGGTAATTATTGTAATTATTATAATCAGCGTATAACTGCTAGTATTAGGCGCATCCAGAAAGTAAGTTTCCCACTCGCCCACAGGTGGCAGCCCTTGCGTATTGAAACCGGTTTTGCGCATGCGTGAGAGGCACATGCCCTGGCTAGTGAATGCCCTAGAAGACGCTTCCCGAAAGTCCTCAGTAGCGTCGCGGCAGCTTTTATTCCATCTCCCGCCGCGTACGAGGCTCGTTCGGTGATCAAGTTCTTGAACGCACAAAACATACAGCCGATCGAAATTCAGCGTCAGCTGTGCCAGGTGTATGGGCCAGACGTCATGAGTAAGCAGATGGTGCGTCGTTGGTGCAGGACATTTACTGAAGGCCGGCAAAATGTGCATGTCGATGCGCGTATATGGCTAGCCGCACTGCAGCCCTTCTGGACAGGTTCGGTTGAGAGGTGTTCGATCATCCATCGTACAGCCTGGATCTCGCTCCCAGTGATTACCACCTGTTCTTGCACCTGAAAAAGTTCCTGTCCGGTCAACATTTTCAGAGCGACGAAGAGGTTCAGACGGCTGTTATACTGTGGTTCGGCGCCCAGGCGGCGGACTTCTACGGCGCAGGTAGACAGAAGGTGGTCCCACGCTATGACAAGTGTCTCAATTCCGGCGGGAGTAATGTTGACAAGTAACTGGATAAGTGCTGTATCTGTGGCAATAAATCATTGAATGCAATAATGTTTCCTTTTTGTGCACGATCCCAGGGAAACTTACTTTCTTGATGTGCCTAATATACAAGAAAAAGCATTGATTTGTTTTCTGATTGATATTTAGTGAATTTTAAATTATGTGTGCGACACCCGTGCAATAATTGGTTCTTGCTTTTTATTAGCAATGGTAATTTTTTGTAATTATTATGTAACTGCATCTATATAAACAACAGTGGAAGCAGTGATTTAAAAAAATGGTTTCTTGACTTTTAATGAGGTACCCAACCCCTCCCTCAGGTAAGTACGTCTGGGTTTTGAATGATTGATTTTGTGTAATCGCGAAGATGAGGATGGATGAGTGATGATATGACGAAATTGATGAAGGGACACACACAAAGAACACCCATGCACAGGCCGGGATTCGAACCTTGGACCCATGGCGTCATAGCGCGCTGTGCTAACCACTTCGCCACCTAGGGCGACTTGTACGACACGGGTAAACTAGTGTTAAGAACTATGCCTCCACCGGGAATGAAAATCGTGACCTCTTTATTAAGAGAGAATGGCGTTGATCTTTATGATGATTTGTCACTGTGGGCACATTGGCTTAAAGAATAACTGATTTTTTAATTATTTTTTTTCGGTAGGGAAGTTTTCAACGGCGTTTACGTTTACGAAGATTCTCGCCATTATGGCAACAATACTCCAATAGTTACAGCAATTTCCTTCTCTCCTTTTAAACCACGGGAGCGGAACGGAACGATGTTTCCAGCCGAGCAGCCTAGCGGTGGGAGGGGTCGGAAGATATCGACGGCCGCTTCTCACCTAAGCCGTGACGTAACAAGGGGATTTGCATGCGAAGCCTTTTTCTTTCCTCGCACGAATCTCCGTCCATAAATCCTGGATAATCAGCCGGCCTTGGATGTGCCGGAGCGCCTTGGGCTGCAGAGGAGATGCGAGTCTTTGAGAGTCTGTGCGTCTGGCGGTGTCTCAAAGAGTTCTGTGTTTGCGTTCCCTAATTACAGGAGATAGGGAAGACTACGTGAGGTGTTCTTTGTGCTGTGCTGGTCTCTTGGAACTTCCATCTGCCTATTACCCCTGCTTCGCGTGAGTTTAATTTATTTTTACAATATAGAGTTTAGAAACTTATTTACTAGCTTAGTTGTACTGTTATTTAACCGTATTGTGCACCGAAACATTATTGTTGTTATGAATAATACGTGGCTTGATTTAGTTTCATCCTAGCGTCTATGTTTCCCGCGGGGCGTCGACGTGAATTGGGTTGCATATGCGTCAAGGTTTGCGATCTTGGCTTGCAAGAAATCTGACTTTCTTCTGCTTGAATCTTAATCATTATGCACTTCGGATAATATGGGGAAAGGACATTTTTTCTTTTCAAATATCGGTTTCTAAACCAATTATCATGCGTGCTTGTTAGTTTCAGCCATCTTTATACGTAAGGAAGGATGCAATAAAGGGATTTGAGTCGAGAAAATTGATATTTGTTTATATTTATTAGTCATTTTCTGTGGTGAAATGTTATGTATCCCGTCTTGCCCCACGTCGCCCTATATAAATGTTGTAGCGTACAGTAGCGCTCATTAGTGCAGTAGTAGTATTGTAGGGCGCCGTGTTTTGTTTCAAAATTTGTAAATGTACTCTTTCTGGTGTGTGTATAATACACTCTTATTTAAATTGTAAGGTGCAGTTGCTTTGACGATTAATGAATTATTGAGGGCATGATTGATATAAACAATACTACTTCCATTCGCGCGCACACACACACGGTATTTCATCCCTATTCATATTTTATCGATCAACTTGACCCCCCCCCCTCTTTCCCGAAGATAAATGCCGAGTTTCGTCTATGCCCACAAACAATGATTGTTTATTTTTTGGTATTTTGGTATTTTTATTCCCTTTTCTGCCACTTTTGGTTAATTGCGAAGATGGAGAGAGTGATGATATGCCAAGGCCGGGATTCGAATCCTGGGCTCCTGGCGTCGTAGCACGCTATGATAACCACTCCACCATGTTGGTCGGCTAAAAATAATATTTAATAAACTAGAAATCATTAGATGAACTTGATGGAATTTTATACATGTTTCTATTGAACTGCTAACATGGATTTTGGTGGTTGACAAATACTCTCGTATATTGAAGATGGTATCATTCTCTATAGTGGAACCACAAGGAAAGAAACCTGCGCAGACCCCATCGCGCTGGCGGGTGGGGGAAAAAAACAGGAGGAAGGAGCCTCCAGAGCGGCCAACGTCACTGTTGCCAGACCTATTGATTTCTCGGTAGGATTCCATAATAAACTATTGCTATGGAACCTCCAACGGCCAGCTTAAAAACACGTTTCCTGCTCATCTTACTTGAACATGGAGGGGAGATGTGGAGTGGAACTTCACTCAGCCGTGAAAAGTGCTGTTTGAACTGTGAAATTATGTCAAACGCTACTCACGAGCCTCCCCGATGGCGCAGTGGTATCGTCGTCGCCTTGTAATCAAGGGGTCCCGGGTTCGATACCCGGTGGAGGCACAAGTGGTTCGGATCCCACTTTAAACTGTAGGTCCAGTCCCGATTAGCCTTACTGTGCATAAAGTGGACTTAAAACACCAAATCAAAATCAAATCAAACGCTACTCAATTGTGCTAGGACATTATTTTATTACTTTTACTACATTACTATTTTTAGATGGCTGTATTTTATCCCACCCCAAAACTCTATTTCTATTTTAGTTATTTTACGTCGCTTTTGTGCCTCTACGGGTAAGTACGACAATATGGATGAATAAAATGCTGATGAAATGGATGAAGTGACACAAACACAGTGAAATGTACTTGCCTTACGAGGTAGAAACACTGACTTCGTAGCGTGGGCAAATTATGTTATACATGCATGTGTTTGTGGGTGTGTGTGTGTGTATTTCTAGCAGATGGGGAGGATGGGTGGCACCCTAGCATAAGCGTTGCTATCTTGAATTATTGAGGAACACATGCTGTCTAATTCACCAAATATATTTCACATACGTAATGCATTTTCTCATTATGGTGCAGAACGCGTGCCCACCCCTATCGATAGCTGTACACCGAACACCAACAGAAGACAAATTGATTTGTTATTGTTAGCATTCGACTTGAAAGATTGTGGAAAATCGCCGACAACGAAAGGCGGCACGTTAGCTTCATCTGTGAACACAACTTTCTACCATTTCCTGTCATAAAAATTCTTCGCGATAATAGAGGCATCACAAACCCCTTGTGTCGGTGCTGAGAAAGGGCAAATTTGAGGGTGTTTTCCACGTACCCTCTAACCGGAAAATGCAGAAGAGATGAAAGATGTTGGTCGGTTCCCTCGGGCGGTTTACTTTCTTTTGTTTGAAACATGTCCACTCCTGAAATGGAGATCTTCGGTTTATTTTCGCCAAGTTCAGAGTTCTGGGTTTAGCACCATTGTTACAAAAGTATCTGTGACGTTTACACCGTAAACAATGCGCGCCACTCCCCTTGCCCCCCCCCCCCAGTGCGCACGCCTATGCCGCCCCTTCGCCCCCAAGAACGTCGTTCATCCGCTACTATTAGATCATCGGATTTTGTAGCAGATCTTCTGGTTTCCCAAGGAACAATCTCCTGAATTTTTCAAATCTGACCTGGCAACACTGCCCCGAACACCGATAACGGCAGGGAAGTTGCGCGAACGCTTTGAACGGAAGGTTTTTTTTCCTTGTGGTCGAGCTATACCACCGCTCTAACTTTCTTCTTTTCCCCTTTCTCCCCCCCTTCGTGTTTCTTTTTTCTCCCCCCTCCCTTGTACTCTGTATCACCTTAGATGATAATAAATACCGTGTGACGTTCCATTGCTCAGTCTGTGAAGTTCTAACAATACCTTTTTGTCTTCTTCCGTAGGTGAGTTGAGTGATTGGAGAAATGAAGTTGAGGAGATCCCCGCGGGCGGCGCTGGTGCAGCAGGCGGTAAGTAGCCGAGTGGGGGCTTTCCCATTGACTCAGAACGAGGAAACCACCCAAGTTAATGGCTTATTCGTGCATCCCTTTCCTAGATCGTCGTCAGATTTCCGGTTGAAACTCTACCCACTGCGATGAAGGTTAACGAACGAGTTCCCCCCAGCAGTATAATGCCAATATTCGATGCGTAAGCAAAAAAATTGTTACAGGTCCCACTTTGCCCAGGCTAAACTGGACCTAAACAAAATGGAATCCCGTTTACTGTGCCATGTACAGTCACTGACAATAAAGTGGGGACCAGTGGCGTGTACTGAGTCCAAGATCTGGGCTATCTCAGTATGTCACGTGGTCCTAGGCTATGAATAGAAATAAGTTTACACACTTCTAAGAAATCAGGTTACCAATTCATAGAAAATCAGGTTGACAACTCATAGAAAATCAGGTTGCCAACTCATAGGAAATCAGGTTGCCAACTCATAGGAAATCAGGTTGCCAACTCATAGGAAATCAGGTTGCCAACTCATAAGAAGTCAGGTTGCCAGCTCATAGGAAGTCAGGTTGCCAGTTCATAGGAAGTCATGTTGCCAACTCATAGGAAATCAGGTTGCCAACTCATAGGAAATCAGGTTGCCAACTCATAGGAAATCAGGTTGCCAGCTCATAAGAAGTCAGGTTGCCAACTCATAGGAAATCAGGTTGCCAACTCATAGGAAATCTGGTTGCCAACTCATAGGAAATTAGGTTGCCAACTCATAGGAAATCAGGTTGCCAACTCATAGGAAATCAGGTTGCCAACTCATAGGAAATCAGGTTGCCAGCTCATAAGAAGTCAGGTTGCCAACTCATAGAAAATCAGGTTGCCAACTCATAGTATATCAGGTTGCCAACTCATAGGAAGTCAGGTTGCCAACTCATAGGAAATCAGGTTACCAATTCATAGAAAATCAGGTTGCTAACTCATAGGATATCAGGTTGCCAACTCATAGGAAATCAGGTTGTCAACTCATAGGAAATCAGGTTGCCAGCTTATAACAAGTCAGGTTGCCAACTCATAGGAAATCAGGTTACCAATTCATAGGAAATCAGGTTACCAATTCATAGAAAATCAGGTTGCCAACTCATAGTAAATCAGGTTTCCAACTCATAGGAAATCAGGTTGCCAACTCATAGGATGTCAGGTTGCCAACTCATAGGAAGTCAGGTTGCCACCTCATAAGAAATCAGGTAGCCAACTCACAGGAAATCAGGTAGCCAACTCACAGGAAATCAGGTTGCCAACTCATAGGAAATCAGGTTGCCAGCTCATAAGAAGTCAGGTTGCCAACTCATAGGAAATCAGGTTGCCAGCTCATAAGAAGTCAGGTTGCCAACTCATAGGAAATCAGGTTGCCGACTCATAGGAAATCAGGTTGCCAACTCATAAGAAATCAGGTAGCCAACTTCAGAATCACCATCATCATCTCACAGATACGAATAATTTTATTTACAATTTCTGATCGATTTTTCTCCTGTATTTTATTCTCTAGGCTTCAGGCTTCGCAGATAGCCTTGCTAGCTTAGAATATACGCTCCTGGTGGGGACACTTACATCCTGAAATACTCGCTTCCCTGCAATGCGCTAAGTGTGTTGCCTAACTCTACGGCGGTGTTAGATGCTTCCGTTGAACATTTACTATTAAAATCCACTTATCACCGTAGATATAGACAACGCACAACGCATTGCAGGGAAGCGAGTATTTGAGGACCTAGGTGTCCCATTTTTATTGCACCTGACTGTACCTTCACTGGAATTCCAATATGGAATCTCTTGATCACAAGGCGATAGCGTTTTCACTTTTTGTGAAATAGTTTTCCAGTACTTGTTTCAACAATGATTCAAAAACGAAATAATGATGGATGAGAATTTACTTACTTGTTAGTAAAGGCAAAAGTGTCATTCACAAACATCAGACAAAAACAACTTGTGTGCGTAATAGAGAGAGGAGCTTCTTCTAGATACTTCTGTTTATCTCCTTTACCGTCAGTTTATATACAGTTTGAGTCAAAACTCCAAGTACACCCTAATAAGTAGTAAACGGAAGGAAAAATGAAAGATCTGATGTCGCAAGCAAAGAATGGGGCTGGGGGGCGAACCTTTTGAGGTAGGTCAGGATCACCATCTTGGAGTCCGCCATCTTGGATCCAAGTCAAAATTTTCAAATAGAAAAGGGGTCATGCAGCATATGAAAATGCATTGAAATTTTCTCAGGAATTCATTTCCGTAAAGACGTTGGGCCTAGCTGGTGTGGTACAAAAGTTATGGCACAAGACATTGGTCACAGCAAATGTTCAATATGCCCACCCTCATGCTGAACACAAAGCCGCAGGCGCCTGATCCAGACGTGATGCACTTGTATCTGCAGTAATTGTGTGACAGGTCTCCACGATGCGTAGCTCAAGATGACGAATTTTCACCGCATACACAAGTTGTTTCAGATGACCTGAGAGATAAAAATCGAGTGGTGTCAAGTCGGGTGATCTGGGTTGCCACAGCGTACTGACGACCAATCCAATGCTGAGGAAGCTGAATATCTAGGCAGTCGCGAAAAAAACATCATTTTTACGATTTGCTGTGACCAATGTTTTGTACCATAACTTTTGTACCACACCATCTAGGTCCAATGTCTTTACGGAAATGAATTCCTGAGAAAATTTCAATGCATTTTCATATGCTGCACGATCCCCTTTCTATTTGAAAAGTTTGACTTGGATCCAAGATGGCGGCCACATTCCTGACCTACCTCAAAAGATTCGCCCCCAGACCCATTCTTTGCTTGCGACCTCAGATCTTTCATTTCTCCTTCCGTTTTCTACTTATTAGGGTGTCCTGGGACTTTCGACTCACCCTGTATTTATCTCTCTCCATACTTTTTCCTTCGAGATCCTTCAAAATGGCGGAGCATTTACATGATCGTTATGTAATCCAGACTTGTTAGATTCGATTTCCAGTTGTTCACATTCCAGTGTCCAGCAAATCGAGTTTCGATTCGCTTTTGTGTGCTAAACTTCGTTTTATTCTTTGGTTGTCTGGAAAAGGAGAAAGCCAAGAGGGTCATTCAGGGATTATATTATTATGATGTTCGAACAATTTTTGTTTGTTGAGATATAACATGTAAAGGCCATGCGTTCACATCGTTAACGTCGAAGAACAATGAAAACGACCGTCACAAACGTGGGTGGGGATAAATAGCGGGCGATTTGTTTTCGACCAATCACACTCAACCTTCAGCCAATGGGCGCAGCTGTCATTGTGCTCGTTACTCCACGTGGAGTCTCAGTCACATTGTTGCAGCTGGTGGGCGCGCTCCGTCGACTATAATATTTCCTTTCGGGAGTGGCACGTGACCCCCATGCGTCTCCCGCTAAATCCGCCGAAGCATTGATCAGCATCGTGAAGTGATCTTAGCACTGGAATCGAATTGTTTCGACATTCTGTTTCTCATGTGTCAAAATAGTGTAAAAATCATAAGGAAACTACTAGGTGGCGCTGTGACAAGTTATAAGAAGGAAACGGATTTACATGTATTGTTATTTTAATCAAAACATAGACTCATAATATTTAAAATGGAAATTTTCGTTAAGCAAACGGATCGCATAGCTAAATGAAATGCATTAATTAGGCTTACATGACAATAATTGTAATACCAATTCAAATTATTAATTGTAATACAAATTCAAATAAAAAATGAGTATTATACTTTGAAACTTGTCTAAACGTGATTCTTGATTTTCGAATAACGCATTGTCTGTTGTCAAGATTAAAGTAAACAGAGAGTACAAATCAAACATAAAACCTTTAGTATTTAACACAAGAAAGGAAAAATATAGTAATAGTATGAAAATGGAACAAGAATAACTTAAATACTTAAAATATGCACTGAACCCTAATACGTGGGAAAATATGGAAGTATTTTTCCCTCTTTATGAGTTATCTAAGTGTTGAAATCGTCTGACGTAGGAGTGGCAGAATATTGTTCAATAATACGTGGCTAGGAAGGCACACCTATCTGTAGCTCATTCCGCACATAGGGAAAAGTAAATGCATTAATTATGGCAAAAAATAATGCATGAAAGTTGCAGCATCAACCAAAATATCTAGATGCATCAGATATTGGATATTCTCTAAAATGCTTTTTAAAAAAATTTCAAAGAAATAGTCATCTCATATTACTCGCCCACTAAAATGTATGAGATATTTTAAAAACTTACTTCCAAGCAAAGCTAAGTTATTTTGGATAATTAACAATAGAATTAGCACGTTTAGAAGTTTCGTTTTTGAAATCCATCAAATAATATAATATATTGTATAATGCATTATTCATATTGCTGTTGGAGAGATCTTTTGTGACCCCAGTATAAGGGGCCGGCTTTCGATCTCTCCAGCAAAGTTTCTCGGATTCGAATCCTTTCCTGTTCGTTCTTTGTGTGGGTCCCTACATCAATTTCATTCAAATCATCACTCATCCTCATCGTCGCGAGCAACCAAAAGCTGGAGAGAAGTGACGCTGAGTAACAAAAATGTATGGGCCTCGCCGATGGCGCAGTGGTAGCGTCGCTGCCTTGTAATCAAGGGGTCCCGGGTTCGTTACCCGGTGGAGGCACAAGTTGTTCGGATCCCACTTTAAACTGTAGGTCCAGTCCCGATTAGCCTTACTGTGCATAAAGTGGACTTAAAACACCAAATCAATCAATCAATCAAACAAACAAAAATGTATATACAATAACATGAATAAGTACTAATAAGAATAGCAAAAAAAATGCTTAGAATATGAACCAATCATTTTGCAATTAAACGCACAAGTGCAAGAAAATGCATTAAATATTGATGCAAGTACAAATAAGCAATTCAGTATTTTCCTTCGTTCATCCCAGGACTTTAATTTTATCTTGACTTAAAAATGCATCGGGTCAGACAATTCTATGATCAACGAACCCAAAACCAATAATTACACGAACGGCTGGTGTGAGGTGAATGCATTAAATTCGATGCATTTATTAGTAACTGACGTAATACACATTTACTGCGTTGAGCACATTACACTTTTACATAACTTGAACAATCACTTACATCTTTAAACAACGCTAGGTGGCAACATTGGCTCGTACCTTGAACAGTGGAAACAACAAGAGATGAAAGCTTACTACGTAGATGCGTTACGTCTAGTAAAGGCACCATATTATTCGGTATCGTATTTTGGGCTCCATGTTAAAAATGATTGTCGCTTTAGACGTAGAGATACTTTGTAAGGGACGAAGTCACAATAATATTTGCACTTGAACACATTATTAAATATGATACGGAAAAGAATTATGCTTTTTACTATATCACTTTCGGATTTAAATCTTCTTTATGCACAGAGATTCAAATCGAGATTGAACCTACAGTTTAAAATGGGATTTGAACCACTTGATTATAAGGCGATCGTTCGACTACGCCACGGGGGAGACCCTTAACATAATAGTGAAAGCTGGAATTCTCCCCCTCGCATAAACCGACTCTGGGGTTCACCAAGCCTCAAATCAATCTATACCTGGGGGTTTAAGACGACCGAAGCGTGGTTCTGATCACATCACCTTCAAAATGGCCGAGATCGACAATCTGTGGGCACCTACCGCCCACATCCCTTAAATGTACCTTCATGGTACGGTGCTATATGCACGGGGAACTTTACCTTTACCGATGGTACTTCTATCATTGCTGGCGGCCATCTTGTAACCAATATGTCGGTCACATAGTCGCTTTTTCGACTGAGAAATAGTAATTATAATTTCCTCTAACGATACCGATTGAAAATGGCCCAGTTTCTGTTATTTTTACATATTAAAGAAAAAATATTCCCCACATTTGGAGCTTCCGCCCCTTCTCAGTCACGGTCTTTTCTTCATCTACACAACCTAACGAATAAAATGACACAAACCACTATACCCTGCATACGACACTATAAATGTTCTATAAAACCCTTTGAATCCAGGCTGTCTCACTGACGTGTAAAATTTTGCAAATTTCAGTAAATTGCTTACACATTGCAGAAATGCTTAACTATCCCAGTGAAATAACTCCTTGAAGAATTATGTTTCATTTAAAAGTCCGTGCAAGATTTGTCCATCTCTTTGCGTTATTCTTACTTGCTTTCTATTCTCTACAAAGATCTGGCTAAGCCTTTGGTGTAAGTGTTCCGTTCAATCCCATTAACCTTAATCTTATCTGTACGTGAGTTTTTCTCTACATCTCATTTTTTCTGCCTGATTCGGGACTCTCGTTTCTGTTCTTATCTCCTGCAGTTTCCAATTTCCTCCATTTCTAGGTACTTATCTCCCCCCCCCCTCTTCCCCCATTCTCTTGCCGCTAATTCATTACCCCTGTTCTTTAGTTAACTGTTTCTGCTATTTTCTCCCCACGGCCAGTGTTGCCACAATATGAGGGCACAATTTCCCTTTTTGGACCAATTTTTCCGTTCACCTAAGCAAATCATACAATATTAATAATAACTTAATAAGTAATAGTAGTGGTAGTAGCAGTAGCTGTAATTATTATTATTATTAGTGGTGGTGGTGGAAGCAGTAGTAGTAGTAGTATTTCCGTTGTGAATAAAAAAATGTTAAATTTTTCACATACATGTCACTTTCAAAAGGGAAATTTCCCTTCATGTGGCAACACTGCCCACGGCTCTGGCTCTATGAGCATTGAAAAGAGTACGTTTGCCTTGGTCGTGACCATCGACGCAAACGCGCATGCGCTGACTGGACGAGTCTACTGGCAGGATAGGGGTGCAACCATAGACAAATAGACAAGAAAAACAAGTTCTGTGGTAATCGTCTGCTGTTGAGACAACATTGGACTGTAATGTCCACGGCAATAGGAGTTAAGAGTTGTAAAAGTCGTCACAAACACAAGCGAGCGTGCGATAATAAAGAAAACAATGGAATACTGATCTGTTTCGTGCGTGTTTTATACCTGCCTCCCCTTTAGTGTTTGGATTCGTCCTCTCGACGAGGACATTTGCCATGTGCATCTGTGAGGTGTCCAGTAATTCCCTCCTTAGAAGAATATTATTCCAAGGAGAAAGGAAACATATATAGTGACGAAGTGAGAGAAATTTAGGAATAGAAACGTTGAAAGAGAGACAGAGTGATAGTGGGAAGAAAGAGAGAGAAAGGAAACTCCTCTCTCTCTCTCTCTCTCTCTCTCTCTCTCTCTCTCTCTCTCTGTTTCTCTTTCCTTTTCTATTTCTCTCTCTTTCTCTCTCTCTTTCTCTTTCCTTTTATATTTTTCTCTCTCTCTCGTTTATTTATCTCTCTCCCTCTCATTATCCTCTTTTATGTCTCCCCACCCCTTTTCTATGTACATCTGTTTCTCCATATTTCCCTTTTCTCTCTCTTTCTTTCCCTTCTCTATTTTATGTATCTCTCTGTACACTCTCTCTCCATTTTCTATTTATATCTCAAAACTCGCATTTCTCTCTCTCTCTCCTAATTTTCAAATATGTCCCTCTTTCTCTGTATTCCTCTCTTCTCTCCCCCCCTCTGCCTTTTCTATTTCTCTCTCTCTCTTTCCCCTCAGCTTACCCTCTCTAGCTTCAAAGGATATGAATGTGATGTGATAAATGCATGCTAAGCATAACCCGAGGACCTGTATGGAGAATCTAATAAGATATAACTGACCGCTACCCTCTGCAATTGTGGTGCAGAAACGCCAACGTACGACATGGGAAACATATCGCTAAATGTGTAGGAATGCGACAGCAATCCCACGCGAAACGTTGAAGAACACGTGTAGCAAATTAGAGAATGTTTGTCATAGTCCTCCAGGAATTGGGATGGCCCGCGTGACGGGTGAACGGTGGCTGTTACGTCATCGTTAGCGCCCTTTGACCCCCGCCGCAAGCTAAAGGAACGGCTGAAAGTACATTCCGAATGCGTAAGGAGTGATTGTGCGTTGCCAGCAATCGAAAGTCAATTTGACAGTTGTACGAGGCGTGTCAGCCATTTGTCAGACTGTCACATTATGATCCTCACGCGGCGTCTGTAGCTGAACACCACGGCTAAGGCTGTTGCCTTGTAATCAAGGAGTCCTGGGTTCGATGAAAGCACACTGCACAATGGCTCTGATTTCTCTATACTGTAGGTCGAGTTCTTATTAGCTTATCTGTGAAAGTGAACTAAATACAAATTTTAGTTTTTACATTTTTGTGACAAAGTGGACTAACTGTTCGACTTAGTATATTGAAGGTTTTGGATTCAAACCAAGCGTGTTGGTGTGTCGTTATGTTTTCATGTATTTAATCTAATCGTTTATCATTCTCATTGCTGTGGTTAAGATAAAGGGACAGGAGAGGGATATATGAAAACCCAATATAATTCACCACAATCCTCCACAATGTTTCTTCTGCACCACCAGAGGTTGTACTAACTTTACTATTATTTAAATGCAACGTTTAATTTGATTTGATTTGATTTGGTTTATTTTGGTTTCGTGCCACTTTTGGCTAATATGCGAAGATGGGGATGAGAGATGATATGACGAAATTGATGAACAGACACTCACAAACAGCCATACGCAGGCCAGGATTCGAACCCGGGAACCATGACGTTGTAGCGCGATGTGCTAACCACTCCGCCACGGGGCCGGCAAATGCAACGTTTAAGAACACAATTACTGCTTAACCCTATTCTACAGAATTATCTCCCTGATTGTACAGCCGCCTTGTAATCAAGGGTCTCCTGCATTGAGAATAACCATTGGAAATGGCAAAGCAACAGATAGTAACATTATGGGTTGTTCCAACTTGTAAAACAACTGAAACAGCATGAGTCGTTCCAACTGGTAAAACGAACAACAGAAACATCGTTATGAACCATCCCAGGCAGTCATATCGGGCCACACAGGCTATTGCTTTCGCAAAAGATTTGTCGAATGGATCGAACCACACCATCCAAATCTCAGCGCCTTCCCTAATCACAACAATGATTTTGCCTAGATCATCTATACACAGACACGCTTTCCCAACAATACGGAATGTAGCAGTAGAGGTGGACATTGTGGCTTTGTGAAGACCTTTTGTTAAGCCAAACCTTTATTTACCCGCGCCGTATGCACGGACGATTAACTGGCTGGTTTTCGTAATGCAAACAAAATTCGTATTGAAAGAAGGAACAGAGGACCGTCACGTGACCGCGTAACTAATCGCTACGTGGTCCGGCTGAGCGTGCAGTGGTTATGAAGCAATGCCTGTTGGTCCACGAAAGGCGCCCGTCCCTTCGAGGAAGCCACTGGAACATCGCCGTCAGCCGAAAGATGGAAAGAGTACCGGTTGCGCGGGGCTGAAGATGTAGGCTGTCGTAGAACAAATAACCTGTCTTCGAACCAGCGTTAATGGTTAATGCCTTTGCATATATTAAATACCGTTGTGTAATGAAGTGTAAATCTTTGCCGAAAGCAAGGATTTTTTAACGTTTTGTTCAGCGACTGTCTCAATGTTTTGATAGTCGTAATACAGGGTGTCCCTAAAGTGTTCTACAGCTCAAAAGTTTTTTCTCTGTTGTCACTTGTGTTCTAGGCCCATTTCTCTTAAAGGAGGACTGATTACCAAGAAAATTTACTGCGATATGCTTGAACAGTACCTACTCCCACATGTGGATGAGTTGCAGCCATCCATTATTTTCCAAGACCTCCGTCTTCATCACGACCCCACATTGGTCTCGTGATGTTCGGGATATGCTGGATAGACATTACCCTGGGAGATGGATAAGCCGCGAGGGACCGACCAATCGCCTGGCCCCCGCTATCTCCTGATATTATCTCCTTGGATTTTTTTCCCTTTGGGGGTAAATTGTGGATCCAGATCTTGTTTCGCAGAAGGATCATTGCAGCTGTGCAAACAGTTGATGTTGATATGCTGGAGCGTGTATGGGTAAAAGTGGAATATCACCTTGACATCCTGAGGGTAACCAGAAGGGCACACGTTGAGGTACAGTGACGTACAAAAAAAATGAGCTGTATAACATTTTGCAAAAAGAAAACAAACACCCTGCTCTACGTTGTTTCAGAGTTATTTTTTATTGCAATGGTAACGGAACTTTAGGACACCCTGTACATTTAGTCTGTCCTGCGTAGGTGAATGGTTAGCGCTCTTGCCTCTGCTGCGTGCTGTATCGGGTTCGATCCCCGGTGGGGGTGCCAAAATGTCAGTGTTTACGTATCCTCGTGAGGACAACTTGGAAAGATAATTGAAAGCAACACTAGTGGACTCCAGTGAAGAAAGTCAGTAAACGTAGACGATGGGACTTGGGACGCTAACAGCGTGTTAACCAATGATAGCCCTTTCCTCTGATAGGCCTATGCTGCCACTGAGATGTTTTATATCAGATAGGCCAATCTACATCATTACATGAAAATCCAACCCCCTTAATATTTGAGATTGAGTTTTTGTTTAATGCACAGTAAGGCTAATCGGGACTGGACCTACAGTATAAAGTGGGATCCCAACCACTATGTGCCTCCACCGGGTATTGAACCCGGGACCCCTTGATTACAAAGACCCCCCCCCAAAAAAAACTAGAAATGCCACATGTGCGAACTTGAATTGCAAATTAACAACCTGTAATTTACAAAGAATATAGAAATTTCTTTAAAGATTTTTTAAAAAAACTCGAAAATACACGGTTTAAGCAGAATTAGTCGACGCTATTTTGATGTTTAAAAAGTATTTTTGTCATTGTTAAAGATCGATATTTTACCAATATTTGACGACAGGAAGCATTACGTTGCCGTATTTATTTACACCTATAGGTCACTATGAAATTGATTGCTACTACTGTCTTTTCACTCCTATTGGCAGATATAAGATATGCAAGCAATATTTAATTTACCTCTAAATGTTCTCCGGATTTTGTGACGTAAGCGTTTCAGTTGCAGTAGTGACATCTGTTAACCACATTGAATTCTGATAACGGATGTCTAAGTACACACCATTTGGACAGTCATTATTTTGAAGTATACGTCGTAATGTACCAGAAATCCGTGCGGCCAGCACAGTATTGCCAAATTAAAACTTTGTATTGTATTATTTGTTTACTCATTTTTATTGGCCGTAGGCCGGGAGCGCACAAAATCCATGGCAATGTTGCCACGTTGTGTCAACTATTTTTGCCTAACCTAACCAGTTTTGTTCACCACATCCCAGTATGCTTTACGAGTACCTAAGTACTACAAACAAAGTCATGCATTGTATTCATAAAAGTTTTGTTATAATAAACATGTGCAATACCTCTTGATATTTGAATTTTTATGCAATTAAATGGTCCTCTACACAGGCCAACCATTACACAATCATAGATGTGGCAACGCAGCATTTGATGTTGTGCGCTCGTGGCACCTTTCATATACCACAAGCGCACACTTTCACATTTTTGTGCGCTAGTGGACTGAACCCTTTTTATTTTGTATAAAAATACTATATTCTACTAAAAAATATCAACAATACCAGTACATTAGTTACAACTAGGGTTCCGAAGTTGATGACCTAAAAAAAAATCTTTAAAAATGACCTATACAATGACCTTAAAATTTAAAAAAAAAATAACCTAAAAATTGTAAAAGAAATGACCTAAAAATAATTGTAGCCTTTAAAATGAAAGCTTGATTTCTCCATAAATTACAACAGAGTAGTTGAATAATTAGACAAAACCCGTTGTTTGGTGATTTAAATTGATTGATTTGTTGTTTTAAGTCCACTTTATACACAGGAAGGCTAATCGGGACTGGGCCTACAGTTTAAAGTTGGATCTGAACCACTGTGCCATGTGCCTCCACCGGGAATCGAACCCGCGGGACCCCTTGATTACAAGGCGACGACGTTACCACTACGCCATCGAGGAGACCCTGGTGATTTAAACTACTGAAGCAAAGGGAAGAAAGCAATTAAGTGCTAAAGTGGTTTCCTTTATCTTTACTTCAAGGTTTTTCTGTGTATGTGATTCACCTCCTTTCAGACTGGGCCTTGCACGATTCAGTGGTCGGTCAGCATCTGGAAATACAGTTGTGTTCGTGTACATCAGATTATAATTTCTATTTCTATTTTAAAGTTTTCATAAACCTGACTTCACCACTGAATTCCTGGTGAAATTCAACCCAAAACCATACCCCACATGCCCCCTTCCCATTTAAAGGTCACCAACATGGCGGTCGTTGTCATGACATGAACCAAAAATTTTCCCCCTAGGCCTAACATATTACTACCATGGCCAATTGCTGGAATCTACACTCCCTTTCATTTTACGTTTAAGGGGTGGTCAGGGACTTTTGACTCACCCTGTATATTGTGACTAAAAGCCACGATTAAAGCGATTATAGTGGCCAGTAAGGAAACCTCAAAGTAGGCTTTACACAAAGTATTTTAAGTGCTGAAGGAAATTAAATGTACCACAATTAGTTATTTCATCCATTGCTAAACTTTCATTTAAAAATAATCGTGTCTTCCCGTTTCGCCCAGTACCGAAGAACTTGTTTTATTGGCCCAAGTGATAACACGCGCCAGAACGAAAGTACCGTTTCGCCCAGAGGGAATTTTTTTTAAAAAAATGGTTTGAATGTGAAGGGAAATGTGAAAGTAAAATACCAAATAATCAGGTGTGGTTTCCAAAGGGGAGCCTTGTCGCATTGGTTAATACATTAATAACAGAAATACAGATACATGTACATAAGAATGCACAGTACAAACACAATATCAACAATAGTATTAGCCAGTGAGGATAGGTTAGGTTAGGCAAATGTTATACTGTTCTAGGTATTGCAGGTCGATGTCTTCCTCGCACATTATAAAGGCTGTGTTTATAAAGCCTCTACACGGTTGGGAATGTTTACTTTCACATTTCCCTCTAGGCGAAATGGTACTGCCGTTCTGGCGCGTGTTATCACTTGGGCCAATAAAACAAGTTCTTCGGTACTGGGCGAGAGGGGAATGGGCGGAACGGGCATGAATCAAAAATAATATTGTGAATTTCCATTGACCGTATTTTCGATCAATAATACCATGTCAGGAAATTTTGATACTTAAATTATGCTGGCAAATGCATTTAAAGTTCACGAAACAACAGGGGAGAAGAAAAATAAACCTAAAAACGAAGAGAAATGCAATAAAGACGGCAAGAACTATTGAAAAATAACCTAAAAGCCAAAAAAGAAAGAAAAAGCGGAAAAATAAAAAAAATGCTAAATTAAAAAAAATGTTTTCTGGTTCTAACTTATGAGAAACGGATTGATATCAGGTTTAGCATTGTTTTCAAGTCTCAGAAATAAAAATGATTTTTCATTAACATCCGAGCCATAGTTATCAATATGAAGAAGTCGTATAATATGATTTGTCCCACCAATGTAATTTTAATTTAATCTCTTTGAAATTAATGGACACAATATCGATTTACAAGGCATGCAATGTAAATAAAATTATGATATCTTAGGGAAGGTCTAACCTTAAATTCCTGAAGGAACAGGAGTGGTATGTCTTTACGAATCTAGCAGGCCACCGTGGCGGAGTGGTTATGACATCGCGCTACGACGCGAGAGGTACCGGAATGGAATCCCGGCCTGAGCATGGATGTTTGTAATTGTCCATTCATCAATTTCATCATATCATCACTCATCCTCATCTTCTCAAATTAACCAAAAGTGGCACAAAAGGCGAACTAAAATAAAATCAATCAATCAATATTTACGAATCTTTATTTGATGATGCCTGAAGGGGTGTTTGTACAAAATACTTGTCCATTTATCTACGGGAATGCACGTAAATGTTACCGTTCCACCACTGTTTCCCTTTCCAAATGAGGAACAAGTGGCCTGGGATCGGGTTTCAAAGCAATTTGCTTAATTCTTTCTGTCCTGGCAACCGTGTTAATTCATCTGACTTGATTCGATAGCCGGCATGGTTGAGGATATGATAATGCAAGTGGTAACTTCAGACTCCCCTCGTGGATCGATCTGATGCCTGTCGGATTTCACGTCATTCGGAATGTGTTCTGGCATTCATATTGGTAATGATGGCTTGGACGTTAAAGTGAGCCCAAAACAGGGTGTCTCGTGTGAAACATGTCCATCCGATTCGGTTTATCCTTGTGTTTATGTACTCCCGCTCCACGCTGAAGTAGGTCTGGTAGCATTCAAGTCAAGGCGTATAGCTGCATTGTACTGCACTGGTCCAGCTAAGCTTGGTCTAAAATGTTTATCTGACTGTTCGCATACGTTAAGGCTACTTGCACCCTTAATATACCCCACAACTCCTCCCCTACCAATAACAAAAGTATACAAAGAAACACCCACGTCCAGGTCTGAATTCGAACACGGAACATTCGGTGGCCAAATCGTGAAGGAAGCATCAAACACGTTCGGTCACCGAGAGGACGGTGTGTATGTGCTTGTGTGTGTGTGTGTTGTATATAGTTGGGTGGGGGGAGGGGATTGCCGAAGATTGGAAATATTCTTTTTGCACCGGTTCTTGCGAAAAGCAGAAAGCGGGAAGTTCGTGTTCCAGGAACGAGATTCTTAGATCAAATTTGGTATTTTTTCTCAAAAGCGGGAAATATATTTCGATAAACTAGACATTGAATTGTCTAAAATCTGTTTTATTTTTAATGTAAAGTTCAAATCACCAACCCTGAGACTTTCTGTAAACAAAACCACGTGCATGCAGAAAGAATTTTAAACTCATAGAAGTCAAATAATCCACACGAAAATCCAGCGTTGTTACAGGATTCGTTACGTAAGGTAAAACAACGGCCAATTTGTAGTATGGGATACGCTGCCGCAAATGACGTCTTACTTTAAACCCAGTGCTCTTTGTTTTGTACTTATTGCTTCACCTTTATGGTTAACTCTTTGCACCAGTAATCATTTTCCATAAATTTGGCTTCTTTCTTGTATACGAATTGAATATATTTTACTTGCATTTTTTTAGACAAGATGATATAACATGGTAATGTATATTTCTGAGGTTTGATATAGATAGGAGTGTATTTGAATGTAGATTTTATGTAAATTGTATCTTATGTAAATAAAATATATAATGGTCATAAACAGCGATATGCAATGCTGTAAGTCCAATAAATATATTGATGATGATGATCAAGACAAGACAAAGAAAGTTCGTAAATTTATTGCGGTTGGAAACTTTGACAAGCATCCTAATAACGATTTTTGTTCCGCCAAATATAGTGCACTTCGTAAAATAACTTGGTGACATGGCAAGGCAAGATAAGTGTGAACATTTTGTAGGAATATGCTTTGTAACTTTCAATAAGCTTAGAGATTTGTGTACATAATGATATTTTATAACATTGGTTATTTTCTAAAAATAATCATGTGAACAGCAAGGAAGTAGTGCCACTTTCAACAAGGCGAGTTCTATGCGTGTGGGAAGGTGACTCCTGGTATCATAACATTTATTTATTTATTTACTCACAGTTTCAGATACAGTCTTATTTGGCCATTTTACACTGAAACAACATAAAGTAGAAATAAAAAATAACAAAAAATAAAAACAATAAGAAGATGGGATAGATTTACATGTTCTTCGTCAGTAATATACAAAAATTACGTTCTGGAAGAAAAATATCTACATTCAGGGGAAGTTTGTTGTAGATTTCTGGGAGCCTGTAAAACAAGGAGCGCTGTAGAAGGGATAGCCTAGTGGTTGGGTTGTGGAAGAGTTGCAGGTTGCGCGTTAGCTTTTGGGGTACCCTAAGTGTGAATTCACTGATTAGGAGATCTGTTCTGATTTTGCCATTTATTATCTTGTATAAAAATTTCATGTCAGCTAGATCACGACGAAAGGATGGAGTGTGAATATTCAGAGCAGCCATGGTGTCTGATTTGGATACATGTCGAAAGGAAGGTATTCTATGGCGAACAATTGCAAGAAAGAAACTGAGAACAGAATCTATTCTGGTGAGATTGGTTTTTGAGGCCATTGCCCAAATTGGGGAACAGTATTCAAGGATGGGCGAGATGAAAGATTTAAAGAATAAATCAAGAGATGATGGGTCTTGAATTTCGCTAAATCTGTATAGAAGACCGAGAAGGCGCATGGCTCTTTTAGTGGTAGCAATAATATGATAATTAAAAGTGCGTTTTTCATCCATGATAATAGCTAGGTCCTTTTGCGTGGAAACTTTTTGGATTGGATTGTTTTCAATAGTATAAGTAGACAGCACTTTGTTCTTTTTTAGGGAATAAGTAAGGAAGATCATTTCTGAGGGTTTAGTTCTAAATTCCACTGACGACACCACTTAACAAGTTCTGTGAGAGCATTTTGAAGAATCATCATTCTGTGCTAACGACTCCGCCACGAAGGTCGGCTAGTTTAACTTCTTCAACACAGAATATTTCTGAAACATTAGTTTTATGAAATGAGCTCCTGTTCTGCTTAGTCAAATGGTTCCACCCCCTTGTCCTTCCCGAGTTCCAGTTTATCTGCGAAACACGCATCGTCTCATAACCAACCTCTCCACCCAGCTCAGGTCGACCGTTCCGCCAAGAGACCATCCCGACCAGAACAAAAAGACGCTTCCTTTGCTCTCAAAAGCAGGCGGTCGGGCTTTATGAAGACAACTCGCCTGCCCGGCTGCCCCTCGCGAATACGAATGACCCAGATATAGGTATAGAGACTGTCCCTGGAGAAGTGGAAACGCAGAAAAGGAGAGCCGCCAGTGTTGATATTTGGAGGGAAATTTCCCTCGCCGAAGGGAAATTTTTAAACAAATTTGCAGTGATGGTGGGGAAAAAGGAAAACTTTCTCAAAAACTGCCAGAATTTAGGTAAAAACGATAAAATCAGCATTCAAACATTTTCGCAGAGAGTAATTATTGTAATTTGTCTGTCTTTGTTGCTGTTATGAAGGGAAACTAGTAGAAAATGCAGTATTTGGGTATTTTTTTTTGTCCAGGAGCTGCATAACAGCAATCCCAGTAGATACATTTGTAATATTCCAGAGAACAGTGCAACATTTAGAAGTATAGTATGCCTCAAATTTGCTGTCATTAACATTCCAAATGTATTTTATCTTAGATCATTTTAAAGGGTGGTCCGGGGTATTGCTCCCCCCGAAATTTCCATGTAGACTCTTCCAAAATTTTCGTGTCTTAGAGTAAATTTCACTTTCAATTTTTAAGAAAGCTCCATTTTTTTTTTTTGAAAATTTTACATGTAGTTCAAAACTAATTTTATCTTTTTTTGTCATTTAACGTGTCAGGATAAATACTAATTATAATACATATGTATTAACAATAGCCATGTAGTGAATGGTTTTTGTTGCTGCTTCTATTTTTGAAGACTGGACCATTGACTGAGCTGTTACAAGTAATAAGTACCACCCCTGTTACAAAACATGCTATGCTGTAACAGGGGTGGTACTTTCTCCTTGTAACAGCCCAGTGAATGGTCCAGTCTTCAAAAATGGAAGGGACAACCAAAACAACATTATTATTATACATTAAAATAATACTAAATAGTACTATCTATTAATGAAAACTTATATGGCACGGAAATTGCATACATGTGTGGCTAGTATGTAATGAATATGAATATATAGAAAACAAAATATAATTTAAGAGCCATATCACGTTATATTCAATTTTGACTCCCCACAATACATCAGTCGTGTTACGTCCCTTATGATAGATTTTAATATATAAATAATATATAGCAAAGAGAGGGAATTTTCTCAAGAAAAGGGAATTATTTTTTTGTGGGAGGGAAATTCTATATCCATCAGTTAGACTGATCGCAGAAACCGTTATAAAAAGAAAAGAAAGGAACTCATATAGGGTCCGAGAAAGAGCACGAAGATCTCTCCCCCTCCCGCCTTTTCGTCCTTCAAAAATCATGGGGGAATTTGCAGTCGGTTTATTTTCGAACTGATCCCGAAAGGAAATCGATAGCAGGATAACCTGGAGCGACGAGGCACGAAATTTCCCAACATGCAGAGAGAGAGAGAGAGAGAGAGAGAGAGAGAGAGAGAGTGAGTGAGTGAGTGAGTCTTGGATTCTCCAGACCTGCACGGGACAGTCGAGTTCCAAAGTTTAAATAAGACTTTGCTCCTGCGAAAAGTTTAAGACAAGGAATTAGAAACGCGAGGGGGAGGGGGGGGTGTAACGTAAATATGAGAGCCAAAGTCTCATCTGAACAATACCGTGCTGCCAAGTTTATTTCAGTGAATGTGACGAACATTACTGAAAATAGTAAGTGTTTCAGCCTTGAGGATACTTGCATTTCATGTGGGGAATATTGATCGCACGAACTTCTGTATTTTCCAAACGAATTTCTACTGCATCTAAAATTAAAAGTGAATCATATTTATATCATGGGACTACAATTGACAAGCGGGTCTCTCTGATAGAGTAGTGGTATCGCTGTGGAGCCGTGTTCGATTCACGCTGGAGGCGTTGCACAGCGGATTGGTTACATTCCACTTTACACTGAAGGCCCAGTCCCGGTTGGCCTATCTGAGCATAAAGTGGACATAAAAGACATCTTCATTACAACTTACAAGCTTCATAACATTAACCTTGTTAACAATAATCGTGCTATGGAAGTAATAGTGTTTAGACAACAATCATGTTAGGGAAACAACAATGTCTTTCTTTCCACAACAATTCGCGGTTAAAATTAACCGATATGCCATCTGGTGGGATTTTCAGGAAGTACTCTAAGTAGGATACGTTGTGTTGAAGTCGTTTCAAGCATGGGGAATATGCGAGAGAGTAAGGTCTACTGTTCAGGTTTTTTTTGCTCTAAATCCTTTTATGGGTCAGAAAAAATTAAAAGTTTTCATGTGTTTCCACCCCGTGGAATCAACAAAATTAAATTTGTTAATAAATCAGGGAAAACGTAATTCACAGAAGATTGGTATGGGAGATATAACACTGTAATCCGGCAAGGAAATTACGAAGAATGCACGAGTCTGCTTACTTTATTTTTCGAGAGATAAATATATATTACCATGAAAATAAAGTTTTAAATTGTACTTTACGTTCTTTTTTTTTTCGAAAAATCATGAAGCGTCTTACCCAATGCATTCATGTATTACCGGTATTACGTATGTGTGAAATTTGGAACAGGTGCAAGTCGATTAAGAGAGAAGATGAAAATTGTTTGAGAATGAATTAATGTGAAATGTAACCAGAAATAAAAGTGGACATGCTAATGTTACTGTTTCATTCAGTACGATGTCCTTTTTCAGTGAGTATAGCCTGATCATGAAATCGTGAATATTATTATTAAACCAGCCTTTCTCTTTCGATTAAGAACTGCAACGATATGTTCGCAATTTTATCCTGTCCCAGCTTTTCAAGTACAGGCCAATTTCAATTCCTTTATTTTCAAATAATTTCCGAGAACCCCAGTTACAATATGACGTGCAGATGATACAGCACTGCTCTGGACAACCAGTGCATTTTCCGTGTTATTTTTGCCTATCATAATTAAATGCTTCGTTCTCAGTACAGCTTCACGTTTGTTAGAGTACCTGGAATTCACATCGCATTCGCAATATTTAAAAATAATGCGTAATTTAAACGTTTTCTACCACACCAGTCAAGACAACACGCTGCTATTTTGTACTACTGCTGAATGTAAACAAAGATTTATCCTACTTAGAGCGGCCATATTGGAGGCGACACTAGCGCTCAGGTGGTAATTTTAATCGCGAATAGTCATGGAAAGGGAATAACAGTATCTTTGTATCCCAACAACAATCATGTTAAAGGAATAACTGACTCCTCGTATCTCCATTCTTGTCCGGGGAAACAGTGTATGTACCCACAAACAACAATCAAGTTAGGAGACCCCCGGGTTCGATACCCGGTGGAGGCACATGCCACAGTGGTTCGGATTCCACTTTAAACTGTAGGTCCAGTCTCGATGGACCTTTCTGTCCAATAAGTGCATTTGAAACAACAATGCAATTAGTGAATCAAAAACAATGAAGTTAGGAGAATAACAGTGTCTTTTTACCTCAAACAACAATAATTCTAAAAGAATAACATATCCACAAACAATAATCATGTTAATGGAATAACATTGTGTTTGTACCCCAGCCATGTTAAGGGA
This sequence comes from Lepisma saccharinum, assembly GCF_977018435.1. Classification (NCBI taxonomy): domain Eukaryota; kingdom Metazoa; phylum Arthropoda; class Insecta; order Zygentoma; family Lepismatidae; genus Lepisma; species Lepisma saccharinum. Next base: position 27,325,477 of record NC_139248.1, read on the forward strand.
ATAATAGTGTCATTGTATCTCAAACAACAATGGTGTTATGGGAATAACAATGGCTTTCGTAGCCCCAAACAACAACCATGTTGAGGGAATAACAGTATCGCTGTACACCCCAACAACAATAGGGATAATAGTGTCTATGCACTATCTAACAACAGTCAATAAGAGAGTGACAGTGACTTTGCACTCGCAAATAACAATCACGTAGAGGCTCGTTTAGTGAACGGGGCGATGAATCATGAATTCGCCAACAAGCAATCAAGGCGAAGATATGATTAAGTCGTTCTCCAAAGCACGGAAACGGAATACGAAAATCTACAGGAAGGGACAAGCACATAAATTTTTCTCTCCGCTCCTAGACCTGTTCTTTTGAGTTAACGTCCCGCTACTTCGATTAAAATCATTTTTCTTGGTGAATGTGTAATGAGGTGTTTTGCACGTTCGACTTTATCTCGGTCTTCTTAGCGCAGGAGACCACCTAGCGACGGTTCCATGTAATGAATACTAAGTCCCATTGCGTTATCGTCATCTGTTAGTAAGTTGCCTACGTCATAGACGACAGACCGGTTAATTCCTTTCCGTAGCTCATCTAGAGGTGTCAGGGCCTATTAAGCGAAATGGACCGTAGAATGATGATCTTCTATTGCAGCATCTCTTCTGTAAAAGGGAAGAAAATGCCCGTTAAATGTGATGTTATCTTATTCAGAAATTCCCTCAGCCGAAAAACTTTCCCTTTTTGTGAAACAATCCCTTTTCCTGAGAAAAATTTCCCACGGTGCCAACAACTTGTCCACGTACAATAGACTCATCCGAAACGATGTTTAGTGAACTTGAAAAATTCACAAAGATAGTTTCACCTGTTATATGTATCATAAGAACCGACGTGGTTCAGCTGATAAGAGCATATGACTGCCACGCGGAAGATCCAGGTTCGACTCCCGGGGTGGGCGAACTCAGGTGGGAAGTTTCCAATATCCCTTCATAGGGCAGCTCTATGGCTCACCAAGCCTCTAGTCAATGGATACCTGGGAGTGACTCTGGTGGTAAAAGGCTGGCACCTCCAATATAGCCTCCACGTTTCTTATGTGCCTTCAAGGCAGGGTGTGATGTACAGTCATGGTAAAAAATACTTCGCCATACAGCCGTAATGACAATAGTGTTATGGAGGAAGCATTTCTTTCCACAACTGTACAGAAGTTACTTTTACTTTTGCAATGAATAATTATTCACGTGATAGGCCTACAGGTAACTCTATTAATAACATTATTCAGTAGTGTCATGAAAACTGTGTTATGCACATAATGGACCAACCTTATTCAAACAATCCGAAATTTCGTTTACCCAATGAGAGCGGTGCATTATATAATCACAATAAAACATTTTTTACTGCAGAAGATAGTCACTAGTATCGCCTTCTTTTACATAAATACAAATTCTAAAGTGTCTAAAATTATTACATGTTAATAGGTAATTTATTTACTAGAAATAATTCAATACCTGTGCGTACAATGATAGCTTATTGTCTTGTTCTATGGAAATCAAACTCCTTAAGTACATTAGCGCCACCTGTACATTCGGTTTAGAAGTATTTCGTCGGGCACTACTTATATGCTGCTCAGGATCCCAAAAATGCTGGTTCGAGCACAGCGAGGCAAGGATGTTTGTGTCTTCATAATTTTCATGAAATCATTATTCATCTTCGTCGTCACGATTGGCCACAAGTAGCAGAACGGTGGCGCAAGGTAACAAAAATATAAATATTGACTCGCTGTGGTGAAGCTTGTTTTATGTCACAGCAGACATTAATCACTAATGGTATGCTTCATCCCTAACTGAAATAAAAATTTCCATTAAAATTGTAATCTTGAAAGCGTCTAGCATAGCACAGTGACGACTAATGCTATCCGTGGCGTTGTGGTTAACACAGCGCGCTACGAAGCCAAGGATGTCTGGTTCGAATCCCGGCTTGTGTCATCATCAATATCATCACTCATTCTCATCGTCGCGATTAGCCGAAAGTGGAAGACAAGCTACGTAAAGTAATCTTATTCAATAAACAATCTTGTTATCATGCAATCCGTAGTTCGATTCTGGTTGAGGAACTTTACCTACTGGTTCGGATCCCATCTCAAACTGTATCTCTAGTCTAGGGTAGGGTGATATATTGACGAAGTATCGCCCAGGCGATATCAAATTTCCGATATCGTCCATCCCTAGTCTAGTCCCAATCAGCACATCACTCGAGTATAAAGTTTATCCAAAACAAAATCCTTCGTCGGAAATTTGAGGGAATTTGCCTTTTTTCCCTCATGTCCTCTTAATATCCCTCTATCAAGGGAATTTCCCTCAGCCTACAACCACTCTGGACCGGCCCAGAGCACTACTGAAGATTGGATAAACCATATTGGGTAAGCACGAAGCACAAACACACCGTAACAGGTCTTGAGGCAGGGCAAGAGAGAGGGAAGGGTTAAAAAAGGAACACCGTTCCATCAGGCTGACTTTCCAATACCCATCCGATGAACGATGGTGTCTCTCGATGTAATTTGCCACCCACGAAGCGCCTTCCTCGGAGATGCTGGCTACAGATAATCCGGAAATGGATATCGGAACACAGCTGGAGATCTGGACCTACCTGACACGACCTGTCCGACGGCGCATCACCTTCTGCCTCCTCTCCTCCAGATAGCATCGCGTGGAGAACCGATTCATACGTCCGTATCGTCCGATCCAGTTCTGCTTGTCCTCCATGTCAAGCGAAGACGTGTCGTTTCTTAGTCCGTGTTCAATTCAGGAAAATGTTAATTTCGAGGTTGAGCGTTGAGTTGTCGAACCTTGAACTCGCCACCCAAGAATGTCATCTAGCTAGCATTCATCCTCGTCGCCACGATTAACCAGAAGTGCCACAAAATAAGCAAAATACTAAATTACTATACTGAACTCAACTCCAACTGGCGGCTGGGAAACAGCGAATCAGCGATCAGTTGAATTTTCTTCGGTTGAGATCGGGCATTTTCGAGTACCGAACGATGTTCGCGGGAAGAAACAAATGAGCGTTGGGTACACCACATGTTGCCAAACGTACTGTAAAGCGCGAGAGAGTCTTCTCGGGCAACGATATTGTCAGCACCAGAAACCATCGGGGTGTTAATGGTACAACTGCACACGTGGTCCTACACGAGGGAGTTTAACACACAAACACTCAAATAGACAACTGGCCAAAACAGAAGTACGCTTGGCAACGTTGCTTCGGGAGAGCGATGTGACCCCTTCAGAGAACTAAATGCATCATATCGATTGATGCACCAGAATGCATCGATTGATGCACTAAAGTGTGTTTTATGGCTTCTTCAAAGAATCAGATTCACATTTGATGCATTTGGGTGCATTTTTGTATGTCGTGAAAGAAACGCCAATGCGCATCATTTGATTCAAGTGAGGATTTATTTCAGTCGAGATTGCACTTCAGTGCATGAGTTGATGCGTTTTGATGCACCTTGATGCGTTTTGATGCACCAGTATGCATCCTTTCGGATGATGCACTTGAACCTTTCGTCTGAGCTACATAAACTCTGTAGCTCAGACCAAACGTTTAAATGCATCACCCAAATTGATGCAGGAAGGTGCATCAAGGAACATCAACTGATGCATTAAAATGCATCTCGACTGAAAGAAATCCTCACTTGAATCAAACGATGTACTTTGGCGTTTCTTTCAGACATACAAAAATGCACCCAAATGCATCAAATGTGAATCTCATACTTTGAAGAAGTCATAAAACACACTTTAGTGCATCAATCGATGCATTCTGGTGCATCAATCTATATGATGCATGTAGTTTTCTGTGTGTACTTCGCAACTGAGTTTGCCACCGAAGACAATTGGGGGACAGAAGGTGCCAGAAATAGCCGTCAAGGTCAGCCGCCGGTTGGAGTTGTGGAATTGCTACCAGCCTATTTATGTTGGCTGAAGTAGAAACGTTATAGGCTCTTAGGATACGAGAAATGGGTACTAACAGAATAGGTGTGATCAGGGCTCGAAAAATCCCGGTCGCCATGGCGACTAAAATTTTGAGCCTGGCGACTGTGATCTTTTGCTGTAACATTGCCCTTTTTTTAAGTTTGCATGTACGGAATTTTGAAGATTCTAAGTTCAAATTGCAGTACAGCGTAAGTTAGCAAATGATTTTTTTCTTTTATCAACATTGTGAACATTCCATTGAGTCAGTAACAATTTCTTACCCTTTGTCCCCCAACACCCCATTTCCTGCTTTCTCAAATAATTTAGCGATGTTTTGATTGCCGTGATGTTCAGCATCTTATACAGAGTGTTTCAAAAGTCGCACAACGCAAACTTTGGAAATGTATATCATGAAAATCGTAAGAGATATTTACACCGGGTTTTCTGCATTATAAAGTCTCATCTATTGAGATATTTTTCAATGTATAAATTATCAGTTCACTCCGTACAGAAAATGCTGACGGAAAGCAGCATTCAACTTTTTCCAGAAATGAACTTCTGAGTAAGAAAAATATGTAAGAAATTATCGAAGGGTCGTAATTAGACATTTGATGACTGATGCCGTGTCAGTCTGTCATTTGCGACCATGGTCATGTGCAACATTTGATGAATTTTTGACTGACGATTGTATGGGTTGAGTGAAAAGTGCCATTTTTGGGACATATCTCCGTATATGGCAACACTAGCAGGTCGAAATATTGCCAACAGTCGCATGCAACATATGTCCAAGTATTGGCTATACATTTACGTGAAAAATCGTAAATGAAGATTCTGTGCAGAAATTGGACTCTTCAGAGAATCCTAGGCTGTCCCTGGTTACATTGAATTCTCTTCGCTCACTTTCGCCGCTACTGTGCCTGTTTTTTTTGTTTTTTTTTAATGATTCAGCATGGCGTATTCATTGGAGCAATGCGTGTGCATTGCTGAAGAGTATTTTACTACTCATTCTTACACTCATGCGCAAGAGGTTTTCCAATAAAAATTCCCTGCTTCTGCTGTACCTCGCAAAGCAACTGTTTTACAACCAGTCAAACACCAACACCACAGATTGTTTAAGAGTTGGTATTTATTGTTGAAAATCAGTTCTCAGATGCTTTCAGCAAATTAACAATGTTTTTTAAAATAATGTAATTGCTTTTATTTAGATAAATGCTAACATAAATTTATGAACCCAGTGATAGCCTACATCATTAGTTTAGTGTAGAAAACCCGGTGTAAATATCTCTTACGATTTTCATGATATACATTTTCAAAGTTTGAATTGCGCGACTTTTGAAACATACTGTAGTTGCTTTTTGTTTACAAAACAGAACATTTCCGAGAGGTGGTACGGCTTGTACCCTCACATTCGCACACAATATTAGCATTTTACCAATTAGGACGACATTTACAAACAATGAAGTCAGTGGCGGCTTGTAATCACACATTCGCGATTATCTCGCAAACGGCTCTTTTGCAGACCCATGTTTACTGAGACTTTTTTGCTTCTATTATCGTGTACCTACTTTCACCTGTGTCAGTTTGCGCTATTACTTTTGAGACACCCTGTATATATATAAATTATACATTCATTGTGATTTTAAAGCAGTATTTTCAATTGTTCGTGACAATTTCGTACACTCGAAACGAGTTTTAAATTTTTCACACGAAATATACCGATGCTATATGTCCTGTATATTAATCTGCGCGATATGCAAAAAGTTCCGATAGATGGTGATAAATCATGGGAAACATCTTCTCCGCATGGCTTCATGTAGCTTTCGAAATTATTCTGTGTTAACATGTACCTACCTAATGTTAAAATTTCGCGGTATTTTTCGGTTAAGCGGAAAACGTGTTGAAATTCGCGAAACGATCACAATTCGCAGTTTATGCCAAATTCGCGTTAATTCGCGATTTCGAATTTGTTAAATAAATGGGTTCGGAACATGTCACAGCATACATAATGCTTCCGTCCTTTTTTTGAATTAACATTTTTCGCGTTATCGCATGTGCGAAAAATCAAGGTTAGTTGTTAGCCTTCAAATAGTGTAAACATTATTTTGGGACACTCTGTATTTACCAGTATTCTCTTTCGCACTGTAATGTTGCCAATACCGGGTGTTTTATAAATAAGTAAAGGGTTACAAAAGGTTATTGCAAGTAAAGTATTCAATTTACGTTAATGAAACCAGTCCAGAACGAACGAGGAACTCACAAACAGTTTCTTTTTTGTACTCCTGAAAATGTTCAATGTACACGGCACACGTAGACACGATGGTCTAGTTCTTGCCACACTCGTATCTACATGGGCCTGTCGATAGTGTATATCGCTGCGATATCGCTTTGGGCTGCGATATCACACGACATCAGTGAGATGAATACCCTATCATTGATGAAACCTCACAAATATAAGGTCCAGTGATCTTGGGGACCAAAACATTGTGAGTGATGTGGGTGATTCGAGTGCCGCCTAGCGGCAGGAATATGAACTCTCAGCGTAACAAAGCATACACGTACAAACTGTTGGCGTTTCTCGATCGTTCTTGACTGGTTTTATTAACGTAAATTTAATAGTTCACTTGCAATAAATTTTTGTAACCCCTCAATTATTTATGAAACACCCGGTATTTCGTTTGCTTTGTTTCTGTTTAGTTGTTGTTGTTTTTTTTCCAAAATTTATTGTTGCAGCTGCTCGGTTCATTGATATAAACTACCGCGAAGAAATATCTCGTGCTGTGCAGTCGAAGAAATTCCATTTCCTTTCTCACTCCGATGCTCTGATACTTTATTTAAATAAGTGGGCGGAACGAATGCATAATGGTAGCCCTCGTCCGCGTATAGAACGCCATTCAGGAATGTCCGATTAAATTATCTAACAGTTTCATCGAAGTGGTTAAAAGGGAAGGACCCTCACACCTTCCGTTTCCTCTTCTCCATCCTCGAGTACTCTTCAGGGCGTGAACGAATAAGGGTTAAGCAAATCGAGATTTGGGAAGGGGGGTGAAAATGCTAAGTTGTCTCACCACGCCTTCGCCTCCCCTCTTGGGTGGTCTCGCAGCTTCTTTCTGAATTCTCCCCACCCCTGCGATCTGTTTTGGGGGGTGGACGACTTCTCGAAACGTAGAAATATACATGGTCAGTGTTGCCATGTTGATAAAATTTTCCCTCGTAGCAGGGAAATTCCCTCGACGGAGGGATATTTGATTGATTAAATCGATTGATTTAGTTTATCTTACTTCGCCTTTTGTGCCTCTTGGCTAATTTGCGAAGATGGGGATGAGTGATGAAATGATGAAATTGATGAATGGACATTCACAAACAACCAAGCCCGAGCGGGATTCGAACCCGGGACCCTTGGCGTCGCAGCGCGATGTGCTAACCACTCGGCCACAGGGTCCGGCAAATGATGAAATTGAAATAATGTAAAAAGTTAATATGTTGTGGGAAATTTGAAAGTCAGCTCGCTAGTAGTGTTCTAATTGATATAGAAGGAGGGGAAGTGGCTATGAGCGGAAGGTTGTCTGTAATTTTTTTAGTAACCTGCCCCATGTTATCTTTTCATGTATTTCAGATGCTACACCAAAAGGGGGGGGGGTTAAACCCCAAGCCCACAGTTCTGTTTTGGGGGGGTGGACGACTTCTCGAAACGTAGAAATATACATGGTCAGTGTTGCCATGTTGATAAAATTTTCCCTCGTAGCAGGGAAATTCCCTCGACGGAGGGATATTTGATTGATTAAATCGATTGATTTAGTTTATCTTACTTCGCCTTTTGTGCCTCTTGGCTAATTTGCGAAGATGGGGATGAGTGATGAAATGATGAAATTGATGAATGGACATTCACAAACAACCAAGCCCGAGCGGGATTCGAACCCGGGACCCTTGGCGTCGCAGCGCGATGTGCTAACCACTCGGCCACAGGGTCCGGCAATTGATGAAATTGAAATAATGTAAAAAGTTAATATGTTGTGGGAAATTTGAAAGTCAGCTCGCTAGTAGTGTTCTAATTGATATAGAAGGAGGGGAAGTGGCTATGAGCGGAAGGTTGTCTGTAATTTTTTTAGTAACCTGCCCCATGTTATCTTTTCATGTATTTCAGATGCTACACCAAAAGGGGGGGGGGGGGGTTAAACCCCAAGCCCACAGTTCTGTACGCCAGTACAGGGAATTACTTTCACCCATGATACTTTACGTGCCTTATCGTTACACTTCCATGAGACTTGTCCTGGACACCATTCTATCTGCAATGAACAGAAAGACGGGTTACACGTGTGTTGTACACTTGTTACCATGTCGCTCACATTCCATTCGATCATGTGCCGGACCCTGTGGCAGAGTGGTTAGCACATCGCGCTCGCTGCGACGCCAAGGGTCCCGGGTTCGAATCCCGCTCGGGCTTGCCTGTTTGTGAATGTCCATTCATCAATTTCACCACTCATCCCCATCTTCGCAAATTAGCCAAGAGGCACAAAACGCGAAATAAACTAAACTAAATCAATCAATGAACCATTCGATCATGTATAGTACACAGGGTGTGTTACAATTATGAACAAGAACAGCTACAGACAAGAACAAATTACCCAATTTAAATGTTAACATAATCATGACTCGCCCTGTACATAAATTTTATATTTATACAATTATAAAGCTCATGGCGCAACAGGCCTCGGTCCCATCGCCGCTGTTTTCTGGCTTTCAAGACCAGAATCCGCTACTATAGCTGTCAAGTAGCTCTCGAATTGTCCTCACGATGCTGAGCCGGAGGACAGCTGATGTCTGAGGGAATTGAACCAGAGACCGCTTGCACTATTTGGCTACGCGGGAACCCCTTATATTAATATAGAAAGTTATGTTGCTATCATTTCAAACCAAGATATTATCTTGTGCTGATCGACCATCAGACAAAACGGGACATTTATGTTTCGCATTGTCCCTTTCTAATGCACAAATGCTGATATCAAATGTCTTCTTATGTAGGGGGGTAATATGGGAATTTTTTTCGGAAATGTTTAACGTGCCAAGGGAATTTTTGCCATTAAAATATGGCAACACTGATTCAGGTAAAGATGCATGCGCGAATTCTTGAGCAACGTCCTCTGGTGGCCTTCAGATAATAAATCCCGCATAGCACTCTTGTCAAAAAGAATTATGTACCTCTCGAGTTCCCCAGTGGCGGAGTTATTGATGGTTCCATAATCTCTTTTTGGAGGGCAACCATGCCTTTTGGATTTGTAGCGGAGGGAATGAAGCGATGCCGGCATAGAACAGCCAGATGTCATCATTCGATTTCAGAGTATAAAGTTGCTTCATTTGTGTCCATCTAAACCACGTTCATTAATATTCAGATGAGTACACAGGATTTCCATCCCCTAAGTGTCACATTGAAATTAGTATCAATTTTCACCTGCATGATCGTCATGGCACTAGAGTATTTTTCATTGTTTTTCAATGTTGAATCAGTTCATGACCGTACCTCTAAGCGCGTGAGGGAGGACGGAAGTGCAGAATGTCCAATGTGTGAGGAAGACGAGACGAAATTCCACATTCTCCTCCAGTGCAAAGAAACAGCAGACGGAAATACATAAGGGATATGAACGAATCTAAAATTGAGGGGCTAATGAAGGCCATTACGGGAAGGGAAATGGCTGGAAGGGAGGAAACTCAAATAAGGGACCTGGGAACCTTCCTACATTACGTCTGGACAAAGAGGGCGAATACGATGAGGGACGGGAGTAAAAGTACCTGAGAACGGTGTGCAGAAAGCTTCTTGCTGATAAGTAGGGCTCGGAAGTTGAAGACCTTAAAATAGCCAAAAAAAAGACCTATAAAAGACCTAAAATATCAAAAAAAGGACCTAAAAACGGAAAAAAGACGTATAAATGTGACCCAAATTAATTAATAACTTCAGTTTTAATTATATATTTAATGAATAAAAAAAATCTGGTGGTATGGAACACACAGTGCGAGAAACTGAAAGCTTCAAAACAAGATAAAGTTGCCACTTACAGCGTGACCTTCCAGACAAGTTACGGTTAAAGGACCGACCTTGTACCGTACCTGCTTCAGTCGTCCAAAAATATATTTATTTCTTTATTTTATTTCTTTACTACAGAAAGGATGTTTAAGAGGTGATGAACTGATGATGATTCGAATTGAGAATGGGCAGTAAATACGTAGTCGAAAGAAGGTGAAGTTGCAAAAAAAAGCCGTTAAGACCTAAAAAAAGGCTAAAAAAGGACAAATAAAACCCACCTTTTTCTGGCCTACAATGACCCAAAATGAACATATATTATGTTGGTCCTCGTCTTCGGACATTAGGAAAAAAAAGGATTTTTCCTCATCTTCCGAGCCCTACTGATAATATAATATCTAGTGCTATCACTGTATAATTAAGAATAGAAAAGAAACTTAGGTTGATAGATTATAGTGAGGGAAGAACCCACAGTTAATATGAAAGGTAAAGTTGAACATGTGAGGACGTAAGGAGAGGGGATATGAAAAAAACAACTTCATGGATGTATGGAAATGTGTGTACAGCCGAAAAGGTTCATACTGAAATAAAACTATATTATATTCTATTCTATTCTAAACATTAAATAAGAATAGACTCTAGACTGTTCAGAAAATAAAAATCCGGGGACTTTTCTAACGTTATTCGTGCCCACCCAGCGTCGAATAACATGGGTACCTGGGGGAAACCCTGGGGGGGGGGGGGGTAAAGGCGGTCAGGGGTGTGATGCTCTTCACATCACCCCCACTCACGACCGGATCAAGAAAGTATGGGGCGTTACCCCTATACGCCTTCATGGCGTGGTGCTATGCACAGGAGAGCACTTTACCTTTTTTTTTTTAACAAAGTGAAGCGCCAGGGAATCTCTGTGTAAATTGCCTACAAACGTCTTGACACGAGTCTGTTTTCACGTAAGTTTCGAAAACTTCTTTGTTCTAACGTGAACTTTGCGGCTGGCATTTCAATCGCCTCACTTACACACAACACACACATACTGCAATTACACAAAGAAATAGCACGGCAAGTAACCAAAAACCACACTCTTTTACACAGAACGAAATTAACACGCTCTTGGTTCAAGGTCTGTTCCTCAATCCATTCGCAGCTCTATCCAGGGCATCTGTAGTCGCATAGGAAAGAACAACTCAAGCTCGGAGCTTTCAAATTGCAAACAATGTTCACGAAAACCAGCAAAAAATGCTCACGAAAACCACATAAACGTAAGCGGGACGTTACTGGTCGAAAATCTCGGCATCTCCGCTGGCGCCGCCCGTCACACTTCTCCCGATCTCTCGACCTCGCAAGGAAATGGACGCACGTATAAGGGACATGAAGGTGTGTTACGCATTGTACAGGATGGACGCTAAGTTAGCCTAATAAACTTTCGATGGTTATGGCTGAATGCTTCATATGGACACTTACATGCTGGCTTGAGAACCCAGAACATGTGTGGAGACGATTATTCTAGTGGACCAGCTGATTTTCTGCGCCATGATCTCGCAGATGTGTTACCGAGATAATCCTGATTCGATTCCCGAAGTGAGTGATCTAACATCGGAATTATTCCGGCCTTGTCCCTGTACGAAGCGGCTCCTGTGTTCACACAGCCTCAAATAAATGGATACCTGGGGTGAGCGTAGAGTGCTGATCACATAACCTCCAAAATGGCCGATATCGAGAATGTGTGTGGCCCTATTCCTGAAATGTGTTTCTACTGCACAATATGTAATTCCATATTTCGATTAAATTAACTAATATATTTACATACTTAACACTTTCTATTGCATTGTTAATCCGTTCCCTAGGAAGTTATAAACGCGTTTGTTTTGAAGAGTGTCAGAAGTTTACATATACAGGGTGAGGCAGTCAAATGGGAAGATTTAAAAAATTCACAAAAAATAGAGAACAATATTATTTATTTTTTGAACATGAATGTACTGTACATCAGTGGAAATTACTAGTGTACCTGAAAATGTTCATTTTTTAATATGGTGTCAGTAAGGTAGCGTCCTTGGTGTTGCACACATTGTCGGAGTCTCAGAGTAAATCCGCCCATGACATTGCGTAGCATCTCCAACGGAATGTTGTGATCTCTTGCCGAATTCGCTCCTTCAAATCATCCCTGGTTCTTGGAGGGTTGTCCTTGAATACTTTGGATTTGAGGTAACCCCAAAGTAGGCGGCAAGACGGGTGAACGGGCAGGCCACGGAATATCCCCGAATCTGCTAATGAGACGACCAGGAAGTGCGAGTCTAAGCACATCCATAGACACTCTGGTAGTATAGCTAGTTGCACCATCTTGCTGGAAGAGTGTTTCTTCATCTGGGTCATAGCCATCGAGGGCAGGCAGAAAAAAGTTTACAAACTTGTCATCTTAACGTCCAGCGTTTACCGACACCGTGTTACCGTGTTCATTTTCGAAAAAGTAGAGGCCGATGATTCCACGAGATGATAATGCACACCACACTGTTACTTTTTCTGAATGGAGAGGCGTTTCGTGGAGAGTGTGTGGATTAATTTCGGATGGGCGGATTTACTCTGAGACTCCGACAATGTGTGCAAAACCAAGGACGCCATCTTACTGACACCATATTAAAAAAATGAACATTTTTCAGTTACACTAGTAATTTCCACTCATATACAGTACATTCATGTTAAAAAATAACTAATATTTGCTCTCTCTATTTTTTGTGAATTTTTTAAATCTTCCCGTTTGCCCTATATGTTAAACAATAGATTTTCAATCATAAAAAATCGTTAGGCATTTCTCATGCACGATGTGTGATTAATACTAATAAAGAGAAGTATAGAAATGGGATAAAATGTTGAAGCTTTGTAGAAGGTTGATGTTGTTCCGAAACAGGTGAAGCGGCCTAAAATGCCACATCGAAGTCCACTTTTCATTTGAGAGGAGTATAAACATAGTCCCTGCAGTTACAGATCCAACTGGAGTCGTTGGTTATAATGGTATTCAAGGAAACAGGGCCACTGAATAGGAATATTAAACGCTCCCGTGACGTGCGAACTCATCATCAATTCCGTGTGAAGGTCTTAAGATCAAATCCTAGCTCTTGAACACGTTTTCGTACCCTTACAAGGCGAAAAACCCTTCAAAGGAGGCCATCCTTTTAAACACTCCCATTCGCGAGTGAGACAAATGACTGAAAATTGCAGCGTCAATCGAGTTCCCTGCAGAACAACGCCACTCCTCATTCTTGATGAGAACCTAATCAATAGTGATGATTTGAAGAGCCGGCAGGAGAAAGAGCCAGGACAATAGCATTTCCTTTTTTCACTTCTTCGTTTCCAATGGGTGTGCCGTAAATCGTAGCTCCGTACCAATTGACCTGGCCAATTAAACACGTGATGTGAATCCGGCCGGCTTCTGCGATCGAGGCCCACCCGCAGTTCCTGCAACCAAACAACCGCCGCCGGTGAAGGAGGTCATTAAACAACATGACAGGAGTAATGCAACAACATTATGGTTCCGCATGCAAATTAAGCAGTGGCGATCTGTATTGGGCATCTCCGCTTTCCCGTGATTTATTTCAGCGAGGAGTGTTTCTGCTCCAGATCTTATCTACGGCGGCTACCTCATAGTTTCGTCCGTTTCTTCCGATTTGTCCACCGCCGCAGGTATCAGGCGTTCGGCTGTTAACAACTTTCTTCACGGTTGGATCATGTTTCTTGTTTCTTTTTTTTTAAACCCTTCTTTGAGATTTATTGAGGGTAGCTGTAAGGATGGCACGACGAGACCGCGGTTCGATCTCCGAAAAGTGAATTAAGGAGATGCTCTCGCTGCTGAAGCTTCCATTCTCGGCCGCTAGATTGCACTCGAAGAGTGCCGCAGCTAGAACGTGGCGATTTTGCGTTCATGTGTCAATATTGCCAGTAGGTCCGTTCTCTTACTTCATTTTTCCTTCTTGTGTTAAATACCAAACGTTTTCGTTCATTTGTATTCTGTTCGTTTTGTAGTCTGTTTATTTTAAATCATGACAACAGACAATGCATCCGTTATTCTAACATGCTTGTCAGCAATAGAGAATGCGAGTTCAAGGTTTCGCAGTGAAATCATTGCATATTTTAGATATCCTCAATTACTTCATGTGAAGTTGGACACAGTTTCAGCCAAAATTAATCTGTCGTTGGGGACAACTGGAGAAGATTCACGTTTCAACGCTTATAATAAAGTTCGGTAACAAAAATAAATAAATAAATAAATAAACACATTTTGTATTTGAATTTTGCATCACAATTAGTATCATCTAAACCTAGTGCATTTTATTTACTTAGACGAGTCGCTTGCGCAGTGGAAATTGCCATTTTTGACTGTTGCAAGTCCATATTTGGGAGCCTCGCTGGTCTAGTCGGCAGGGTGTATGACTGCCACGCGAGAGACCCGGGTTCGATTCCTTGCGATCTAAGGTCGGAATTATTGCGGCCTTGTCCCTGCATAAAGCGACTCTGGGGCTCACCCAGCCTAAAAGAAGTGGGTATCGGTGGAGGTCAGAGCGTGGTGTTGATCACGTCACCTCCTTAAATGACCTAGTTAGAGACTGTGTCGGGCCCTACCCCCACATCCCTTAAATGTACCTTTAATACACGCCGAAATACACTGGTTCATATTTGATTCCAGGTGTTATTCATGTTGTTACCTGTTGAGTCTGCTTTAGGGAGGCCACTCCGGGACAAGAATTTATTTATTTATTTATTTATTCCAATCTTGTATTCATTAATAAATTAAATGTTTTAACATCATATTTTCGTAGTTGGATACATGGCTTTCTTAGCTTGTATTCATTCGCCCAAGAAACATGTCTATGCCCTCTAAATTAATTTTAGCTTTTCTACCCCTGTTTTAATTCCATAGTTCGGTTAAATTAATTAAATACGTATTTATGTCTAATAGTTTTTAGCAGGGTGGATAAAAATCATAATTTATATTTAAAATAATAATTTTTGATGATTTTTAAATTTAAATCGATTTTTTGATTTAAGGAAAAACACCCTTAAAATTGCTTGTTTTTTTTTTGGTTTTTTTTTTGTAGAAAGACATTTTATGGTGAACGGCCCTGTAAAATATTTGAACAGTTTGATTAAAGTAAATAAAAAAAATATATGTAATTATACATTTTTCTGTTTCTGATGCTGTATCCATGAACCTGCTATGGAAATGTTTGTTGAGTGTGGTAATGAAACTATAATAAAATTCAGTAACTTTTCTTCCAGTGAAAATAAAACATTCTGGATGTATTATATAATTGTAACTTAAAATATTTGTTATAGTATTTGTAGCTGAATTTAGACAATTTTTTAATGATAGTTTGCGAAATATCAGCTGCCACGTTTATTTACAGTTTAATGATAATGACAGTATTTTACGGTTTAACATGATTAGTATGTTGTATATTATTCTACACAGAATGTTTGCTATTTTTGCCTATAAAAATTATTGGAATTTTAAATCAAGAGAAACTTCAGTGTTTACATATTAAATTTCCTTTCGTATGAGCTTCCCACCGCTACATCAGGAGCGTATATTCTAGGCTAGCTAGGCTATCTGCGAGTTGCCTATGAGTTGGCAACCTGATTTCCTATGAGTTGGCAACCTGATTTCCTATGAGTTGGCAACCTGATTTCCTATGAGTTGGCAACCTGATTTACTATGAGTTAGCAACCTGATTTCTTAGGAGTTGGTAAACTTATTTCTATTCATAGCCTAGGACCACGTGACATAGTGAGAAAGCCAAATATCTTGGACTCTGTACGCCGCTGCGCTACATATATTTTGTTTTCTATCTTAGTGCCTAATAAACACCATTAAATGATAACGAGATTAATGTACTTTTCGCCAAAAGTAATTCTGATATCTACTAAACCTATATGTACATTATTCTATAAATTATTTTTTAACGTCATTTAAATCAGTGATTTTTTTTTTTAAAAAAATCGTGATTTCAATGAACCTGATTAAAAGCAATCCATCTTGGTTTTTAGTACATATAAATCCATTTCCGAGAAGTTATAAACCCATTTGTTTTTGGGTAGTATCAGAGTTTGTTGTCCCCCCGCCCCTAGTTCCTCATCATGTATCCTTGTCAACCATTGGGAGCGTCCCAAATGTCTCAGATATCGAATGTGCTTCTATTTATATCGGCCAGAGTGGTGGGAAATTTATCGCCCATGATTGCAGGGTGATTTGGTGGAAGAAAAGCATTCCTCGCGTCCTCCCATACGAGGGCGGGAGCCTCTTTATCCACGACACGTGGCAAGCTCGGAGGGCATGCCCTTAGGTCAAGTGGTGTGGTCCACATGGGAGCTCCTCTAACTGCGTTGCCACGTCTCCCAGAGGAGCCCTTGGGGCACGAGATAAGATCTTCACTTGTCCTCGTTAGCGCCCCGACTACAAAAGACGCCGCCGGAGAGGCTTCTGTGCAGCATCCCTTTCGGTCCAGACGCCTCGTTTTATTTCGTCGGCAAACAGAACCCTCTGTTGGCCTCGCGGGATGGCTACGAATTCGTCTTCGGGGAGTTGCACGGAAGAATGCATGCGGCCTGGCGCTGGAAAAACATAACAACCGGACTTTGTTTGCCTTTCCTTGTATTGATTCAAGCAAGATTGACCATTACACGTTCATTTTTTTAAGAAGGTAGAATCAGTGTATCCAACTTGTAACAGTACTTTTATAAAGCATGTGTAGGCTACACTTACTTGTTTGGAACGGGGACTATGTATTCACCACTACTTTTAACAGTTATTTTCATTAACAATTCATTGAGGCAAAATATATCATAAACACTTGTAAGGCTATCAAATGCCTTTACATCTGCTACGTATAAATATGTCAAATTATAATTCCAACATAGGTTTATCCTGACTTTTACCTGTTGGCGCGTTATCCGAGGGACTTCAAATTTCTAAATTCTAAAAAAATATTCTTATTTTTCTAATTGCAGATGCAAATTGCTTTTCACGAGCATGCACACTTGCTTGATTTGTAATAAAAACACAAAGTATTATTTGTAACTATATTCTCATTGGTTTCCAAGTCATACATATTTTTTTAAATGCCTATTTTCATGTACTTATACGAGGCGTGTTTGTATTACATTTTTTTCTCAGAAAGCACGAATGTGACACGTAATGTCATACATCCGTGGGATTGTCTCCTGGCGTTGTCTCCGGAGCATGGGGACGCACTTCTAATTTCTGGGGAATAAAATATTTTTAATTTCTTCTTCTACCACAATTAATAACGCGAAGTTAACTTTTATAACCTTGTACTTATAGCTTGATTTGTACCGAACAAAATGAAGTATGAATTGAAACTCTACGATTCGTAGTTTCCAAGATATTAAATTTTATTTCAAGCTGTACAGAATTTCAAATTTCGCGCCGAGACACGCTGGACGTTGGTACTATTAGTGTGTTTCACTTACGTCAAAAACTGTTGCATTGTGGCTTCGAGCAGCCATGATTGAGGACAGTTCTTGTAAGCATACGGATTGCAAGCGGCCGGTAGAAAGATGCTAACAGAGACATTCGTGATCTAAATCAAACGTGGAGTTGGTGCAGATGTAACGAACGGTACGTGGTGCAAGCGACAAATAAAATTGGCTGCAAATATGGCGGCTGTGCACATCCTGACGTCACATGAAACTCACCTATACCGCGACGATGAAGATGGGTGATAAATTTATATCACGAAACTAATGATGGGACACTCGCAAAGAACATCCATGCCTATAGCTACCGCGCTTGTTAGAACCTGTTCCGTTTCCCGCGCTAGCGATCGCTCAACAGTTTCAGTGCCGATGAGAAACGAGGAAAAAGTCGTCTGTTGAGCATCGAATGGAAGGCAGAAGATAGGCGCTTACGTAGAGCCCAACACATATATTTCTGCCGTGCGATGCGCGACACAACTCAAGAAGCAGTGTTGCTAATGGAGCAGATAGAAAAATCGCTGCAGTGCGCCGATGCACAGCTGTTACGTACAACAAGAAAATTTAGAGAATTCAGGTCTATCTAACGTAGAGTTTTAAACGTCATGCATTATACCAGGACTAGGATTAATATGTACTAACAAGTGGCTTTGTATGTAGCTACATACATATGGGCTGAAAATTTGCAAAATATGGACTAACACATACGTAAAATTACCAAAAATGCTGCAAAGAAGACTTCTTTATAGTGATTCCTTATTTGAATGATTTCAAACAAAATAAACATTTTATTATTTTCCATTGTATTAATGCATTGGTGGCGTTCTAACTTTTCACTCCCAAAACCCGTCTACACTGGTACAACCGACACTACCACTGCTTTGAGAACTAATAACATGCGAACGTGCTAAACCGTGACAATCGCACCTTTGTTGTACATTTACAAACAATGCCGGCTTCCACAACCATAACAAGTACATATACTGCCACTATAGACGATAAGCTGTGCGATTTTTTTTTTTTTTTTGCTATGGACTTGTCACCCATCAAAGCATGGCAATTTTAACACAAAAAACAATATGCATCGCATTAAGCAACAAAAATGACAGCCTCCTCTATGCAATTTCTACAAGAACACGTGCCGGAGCCAAGAGTTGAAATGCTCATGGAGCCACATAATTGATTTCTTTTGAACAATTCCAAAATTATGAAATATGAACAATTTCTGAATTTCCCGAGCTTGATTATGCAAGGTTTTTGATTTCAACTTTGACAGAACTGGAGGCATTATGGAATTTAACGTTCATTAACAAACACACACTTTCACATACACACACGCAATACACGCACACAACGTCAAACCGGTCAAATACTTATAATAGTATAAAATAAAAATATGGTGCTTCCAATCCAACAAAACTCACCGTCACTTTAACTGCCTTTCTCCTTCCGTGACACAAATAGTGCTTCATTATTACAGTTGGCAACACGAGTTACTAGCTAGCCAATGAACAAGCACTGCATAAAAGAAGCAATCACTTCGTCATGCTATATTGCCACATTACCGTCCCTGCCGAACGGTGTGAACCGCGAGCTGGAGCGCTATTCAATTGTTTTGAATGATGTTTGCGCGAGTGTGTCCAGGAATGGAATGACAATATGGCAACAATGGAGAAGGTTGGCGAGCAGCGTAGAACACGTGATGCTAAGAGAGAGGGAGACGAAACGAAAATTGGTATGTGCGCAACGGCAAAGATATGTGTGTTGCACTTCTAGACGCTGTTGCCACATTGCGGTCTAACTCACGTGTTTTGTATGTCTTGTTTAAGCTTGTTTTGTAAGCGTGGTGCTGATTTGTGTGCGTTTTAAAATATCCAGGATGGAATTTTTTCTGGTGATATTTGCTTGTGTCCTTTTCGTGTTTAGTGTCATCTTAGCTGGAACATTCAGGAAGGAGAATTGTGTATATTTGTGCATTTCCGCGTATTGTATTCACAGCCTGAACACGGGGTTCACGCGGTCTGCAGCGGTAATTCCGCGTGGTTTCTGCTAGAAAAGCCAGCGACCAGCAAGCGCGGCAAGCGGGACAGGTTGTAACAAACGCGGTATAGGTCGGAATTCGAACCCGACACTCCTGGCGTCGTATAGCGCGCTGCTAACCACTCAGCCATGGACCTCGACGTTTAGTTCTACTCATGGCTCAAGTTCGAAATGCACTACTATTGGTCCCGGCGCCTCGAACATGCGTGCATTGATGCATGAGAGGGGGGGGGGTTGCGTGTTGCGTGAAGGAAATGACACATTGCCGTGTGTCAGGTGCGTGCTGCGTAATAACTGCGTATGTTAATGCGGTAAGGCCCTTGAAGTTCCTCGCGGCGGAACACTTAAACACCACGAACGACAGGAAATCTGGCGGGGAAAATCCTTTGTGCCGAGACAAAAGAAAAGGATGAAGGAGGGAGGATATACCGAAACCGGAAGTTAATATCTCGGCTGAGCAAATAAAGGGAACATTTGATGATTTTTCTTAATTAAGATGTGGGTTTCCTGCAGCTGCCGTCTGAAAGGAATCGCCAAAAATAAAATGACGTGTGTGTGTTGCACGTGTCTCCGTTTGACTGCGCACGCGCCAAATGGATAAATTAGCTATAGTGGAACCACAAGGAAAGAAACCTGCGCAGACCCCATCGCGCTGGCGGGTGGGGGAAAAAGACAGGAGGTAGGAGCCTTCAGAGCGGCCAACGTCAGTGTTGCCAGACCTATTGATTTCTCGGTAGGATTCCATAATAAACTATTGCTATGGCACCTCCGACGGCCTGCTCAAAAACAAGTTTCCTGGTCACCTTACATGAACATGGAGGGGAGAGTGGAACTCCACTCAGCCATGAAAAGTGCTGTTTGAACTGTGAAATTATGCCAAACTATGTGCTAGGACATTATTATTATTTTATTACTATTACTACATTACCATGGGCGTCCGGAAGGGGGGGGGGGGCTGGAAAATGAAAGTCAACCAAAAATTATATATTTTTCACATAATTTCATTTCAGCTGCAATAATGTGTGTCAATTATTGCATGAATATGATACATTGAAATTTAAGCAATGTTTTTTGAGGGAACAACACTATTATTGGAGAAAATGTGCCTTCTTTGGCCCCCCTGGAAAAAAAATACCTTCCTTGCCTCTGCCTGGAAAAAATCCTGCAGATGTCCATGTACATTACTATTTTTAGATGGTTGTATTTTATCCCACCCGAAAATCTATTTCTATTTTAGTTATTTTACGTCGCTTTTGTGCCTCTACGGGTAAGTACGACAACAAGAATGAATGAAAAACTGATGAAATGAATGAAGTGGCACAAACACAGTGAAACGTCCTTGCCTTACTAAGTAAAAATACTGACTTCGTAGCGTGGGCAAATTATTTTATATATGTATGTGTGTGTGTGTGTGTGTGTCTATTATATATTAAATGCAGCAACATAGAGGCAGCATAACTGACGAATAAAGCATGTGAGTGTTAGTAACAAGAAATTTGCTAGAGAACGAAGCGACATAGTTCAATTACAAAGGAAATAATGCACCCCCTCCTCCGTAGTTGCTTGGAACTTTCATCGGCTTGAAAATACTTAATTTTCTATCCTTAATATACTATTCTATAGTTAAATACTTAATTTTCTACAAAATTATAAAGCGGTATGGACGTCCAGAAGGAAGTGCAAGGATGGTCGCAACCCCCTCCCCTTCTGGAAAATGAATGTTGACATAAAAGTACTTATTATTTCAGACGTATGAGTTGATTTCAGTCACAGTAATTTACATCCATTATTATAATAGGGATGTAGGAACGTGATAATTTCAAACTCAAGTGGTGTTTTCTGAGAGGGTAACATTATGCGGGGTAATATGCCTCGTTTACCCGCCTGATAAAAATACATTGTTTCCCCCCCGCTGGAAAAAATCTGCAGACATCCTCTTGTCCCCCAGTGCGCACGCCTATGCCGCCCCCGAGAAGGTCGTTCATCCGCTACTATTAGATCATCGGATTTTGTAGCAGATCTTCTGGTTTCCCAAGGAACAATCTTCGATTTTTTCAAGTCTGACCTGGCAACACTGCCCCGAGCACCGATAACGGCAGGGAATATGCGCGAACGCTTTTGAGGGAAGGTTTTTTTCCTTGTGGTCGAGCTATACTAACATTGTCCAAGACCAGAAGGAATATGTTTTTTTTTTAAAGGAATTATTGACAAAAAACCGCTGTCCTATATACTTTACAATCTTTATCATTATTATTACTTACATATCTCTCTCTCTCTCTCTCTCTCTCTCTCTCTCTCTCTTTCTTCATTTTATCCTCCGCTATCTCCCTTCTTCATTCTATTTTTATCTTTCCGTATTCCTCTAATTTCACTTGTTCTTCCCAAGGGGTCCCGGGTTCGATACCCGGTGGAGGCACATAGTGGTTCGGATTCCACTTAAAACTGTAGGTCCAGTCCCAATTAGCCATACTGTGCATAAAGTGGACTTAAAACACCAATTCAATCAGTAAATCAATCACTTGTTCTTCCTTCTTTTTCTCTTTTCTTTGTCCTCCTCCTTCCTCTTTTGTTCTTTTTTATTCTCCCTCTTTCTTTTCATCTTCCTCTTTCTTTCTTTTTTGTTCCTCCTATTTTTCTATTTTATTTTTCCTCTTTCTTTTCTTTGTCCTCTTTTTTTCTTTTTTGTTCCTCCTATTTTTTCCTCTTTCTCTTTTCTTTGTCCTCTTTTTTTCTTTTTTGTTCCTCCTATTTTTTCCTCTTTCTCTTTTCTTCCTCCTGTTTTATCTTTTATTCCTCCTCTTTCTCTTTCCTTTGCCATCATTCTTCCTCTTGTTTTCTTTTGTCTTTTTCCTCCTCGTTCTATTTTCTTCATCCTCTTTATTTATCTTTTCTTCTTCCATCTCTTTCTTCCCCTTCTCTTCTTCCCCCTACCGACAACTGTGGCGGAATGGTTAGCACAACGCGCTACGACGCCAGGGACCCTGGGTTCGAATCCCAGTCTGGGCTTTCTTTGTGAGTGTCCCTTCATCAGTTTTATCATATCGGGCATCCTCATCGTTGCGATAAGTCATAAGTGTCAGAGAAGTTAAGTCAAATGAATCAGTCAATCTTTCCGGATTCGCGGTCGCTTGGTCTGAACATCGATCCTAGCCTATTAGCTGGCTGGAGAGAGATGTATTTAAAAATCTCATTTGCAAATCGAAACGGTGAAGCGTTTTATTTATTTTTGCTGCCCTTCAACTTAACATCACTCTAAATGTCATCCAATCCGGTACATATTAAATTAATATATAGCATGCAGTATAAAATCCATTTCGGTTGCCTCTATTATTTGGGTCCTCACCGACACACGCACGAGACCTATCCATGAACTGTAAAAAATCATTCCTTTTTAAAAAAATATGCCATTCTTAGTTTTAAATTGTCATAGATCAGGCAGTGTCCGAAAGGTGCAAGTCCTTACTTGAAGCGAGCATCCTTAGAGTATGTATTACGAGACTAGGTATTGGAGAGACCATCCCGTCCAGCAACGCACGGTGACGCAGTATTGTGATTGCTCTCGTGAGATTATACCTTTATATTTCCAAGTTACAAAAAAAAAATCAACGTCCAAAGATAAAACAAAGGTTGACTAACCGGCAAAAAGGATCAGTCCGGCTAATGAATCTAGCTCACCCCTAGCCCTTACCTTTAATTTATATTCCCGCAGACTTTTAGAAAGAAAAACAAAACATTTAATCTATGCTGATAAATTAAATTCGTAAACTCAACGAAGTTCAACTGTTTCACTTAACCGGGGGGGGGGGGGATATGCTAGATTTCAGTACACCCCAACCCAGAACAGCAGACTCGATCATAAAAAAAAAAAACTTTACTGAAATAGAAGTTCGGCTTATTGCCTTAGGAGACCAGAGCGTGATAAACCTTCCCATCCTGAAAGAAATATTATGATTAACATGATTCCAATTAAATTACACTAAAGCATGCATGGATACAAATCTTTGATTTGGAGTCAGAAATATTGGTTCGACGATAACTATTTATTTTCATCAGAACGTAAACAAACTTGTATTTGACAATAAGTACTCTTCTCATTTACCATGGACCAAGTACACAATATTACCCTTCCTACCAGAATATTACAAAGGTTTCATGTACTGGCATTGTGTTCTCAAAAAAGATATCAAAACTGAATCATTCATCAAAAGTTTTTCCGTAAAGACAAACGTCTGAGACCTATAACATTCTTTACTACTGATAATAAATACCACAACGGTTATTTTTTACTTTTGTTCAATATGGCTGCCTAGGACGCCAATTTGCCCGCCGAAACTAAACACCACGATAACACACGAATTATGACCATAATTTGACACTCGGATGCTAGCATTAATTTATACGTGGAAGAACTCTTGTGTAGTTCACGATCCTTCCCGTTCATATAACTGCGATGCAAGAAATGACAGCAGATTAGTACTTACAGGACAGCTGTCTTCGGGGGAAAATTCCATGACCTTTAACTTCAAATATCCATTTGTAGACACCATGGACAGTAACTGCTCAATGGAGTTTTTGAAGATCAGTCCTTCATAAACAATTTAAGGCAAATGGATTCACTTATCAGTTCCAATTAGATGTGATTTCCATGATACTTATCACAATTTCTTTCACATTCACCAAAGCTTCTTCTTTCTCCCGGACCGAGTTTTTTGAACTGTTCCGCCGATCCGATTCCCACTATGTCCATTCTCACCGCTTATGCACAGGGAACGGGTTCGATGACCCGTTCCTCGAACTGTTCACTTTTATTGCGCCGTCTTCCGGCGTTGACGAAAGTTTCTTTTGTTGCAATGCCAAAACGCAAATTACTAATTGCGATAACTTTGTAAATGTACATAGGCTAATCTAATTTTGAAAATATTATTTTTTGTTGTATACACAATCCAATCTTATATTTTTATCGCTTATTACAAACATTCGTGTTAATTTTGACTTAGAGTACATTGATGCCATCTATTGTCAAATCTTGGTATTAATCTTCAGTTGAAGGTAAATTTAACACTCAAATGCCATCTATCGGAAATTTCGGCACAATCTGCCTAATTTACTTTACAATTGTCACAGTTATGACAGATATTGTCATAGTTGGCGCCCAACTAAAGGCCGAACCCATCTAAACAATTCTTACAATAGATTAATATTCAACTGAACATAGAACATAATCACAAAAATCAATTACACCATTTACCACATCATACAATTTATAACAAGAACATTGTATAAATTTCACAGGAAGGGAATGCTCATGTCGCCCTGGTCACCACATGATTACAAATTTCATCAGGTATTGAGTGAGTCTATGACCCATCAGTCGCGTGCTGTCCCGCCGCAAAACCTTGCTCACTTGGCTCCACAGCCCGCCGCAGGCAAGATTCCACTTGGACTACCAAGACATTTATTACCTGATATCTCAAATCCGGACAAAACTGGGCGTCAACATTCTAAGTAATCCCTCCTTATTATTATTTTTTTGTAATAACACATGCCAAACCCACAAATGAATAGCTTGCTCTGCAATTTGTCTAACTCTCCTAACTTCACAAGTCTAACTATCGTTAGTAATTGTAGTTGCCAACTAGCATACTCCAGCCCGCCGCTGAATCCCTCCTACTTGGCCATATTAGCCCGCCGCAGGTGATCTTCAACTTGACTTGTATGCGTCATTTCTGAACAGTACACCTCACTCTTGATCTGTATAAGCATGCTCACTCACGAATCGAACTTGTGTGTCAAGTTCCTGCAACCTTTCATCAATCAAACCTGAGTAAAGCAGATTGACCCCCTTTACTTTTGTCAACCATTGTTTCATTTTCTTCTGAGAGCACAACCATAGTTTCACATTTTCGATGGATTGATTTTCTAATAAATCTCCCGTGATACAGTCTACTAATTTCAACGTGGAATCCTTAAAGTTCTCTACACAGAGATAAGGTCCATAGTATAAATTACAATATTTTTTAATGATTTTGTCGCCCAAATTTCCAGGAGCATGATTTCTTACAAAAACCAAGTCTCCCTGTTTGACACTACATCTATTAGCTGTCTTTAAATTTATTTTCTTTAATCGGCCTTTTCTTGATTCCTTACTCCTCAAATCCGCCATAACCAACTTAGAATTCCAAGAAAGGTCGTCCATTCCCAACCCTAGGGGATCAAAATCGAAAAAGTTTCTATCCAAATTCAAACGTAATTCACTTGGAGTAAAACCAGTTTGAGAGGAGATGGAATTATTCAACAGGTGCAGAGCATCCTGTATATAATCTGGCCACCTTGAGTGATTCGTGGTGCACAAAACCCTCATCAAATGATTAAGCTCTTCGTGATATACCTCTACCACAAAGGTGTCATGAATGTAAAGTCTCTATGCATTTCACAATAATGTTTCATTATGCATGTCGAACCAAATTCGATTATTTTAGAAAAAATCTTTCAAAGTCAGATGGAAATACTGTCATTAAAAGTTATCTGCTGACATGTGTTTCTAATAGCACGCGTGCCCAAGTTACCGCACCTTTGTCGCTATTAACATGTTCCATCAGGTACCAGGCTGCTGACAACGAACAGAAACAAATTAACAATATGCGAAAACCCTTTCTAAAAATTTCATTACTTCACCTAGAATGTAGGTTACCATCGGGTGTGAGTGTAAGAACTACTCCCCCTACCATCACCATACAATCTGAGATAAAGAATATAGTTTTCAATTATTCATATTAAACCTCTTTAAGGTTAGTTAGTCCGAGACTTTTCTGTGTCGGGATGAAACCTGTCCTCGGTTTGCTTGCTATCCCCCTTTGACACTTTCTCGAGTCACCATGTTACTATCATGTATCGGAACTACCACCCTAAAGGAAGAGCATGTGAACCTGTCCTTAGGTCACAATACTGGACTTTACGTTCCCGCAGAACAAAACAAAAGCATAATTCTTTCTTTAAACAAAGATTTCTCTTTAAAATTTATTTATTAATATTATATGTAAATACTTTTAATATAGGGTTCGCATACACGTTTCTCAAATTTCAGCATCGGAGCCGGAAATTAAATTAATGGATCAACACGTCTAGCAATAAAACAACTGACTTTACACCATCGATACCGACCAAAAATAATCCACATGGTTACCCTATGGCATTAAATGATATTACTTCACGATTCGCAAGAGACAATACATGCACACAATAAATTATTTATGTAAACTGTATGTCCCAGTTTCACATACTAATGAAATTAAAGGTTTCAAATATAGCTATCTTCATTCTTATTATTATTATTTATTTATTTAAATTTATGCAATTGCATAAGAATTATAGCTCACATATAGTTCATCGCACTAGAAGACTGAACTCAATTGCCATGGCCAAAACTGAAAATGGATGGCAGCGTTTACTCATCATGAAAGTATGCCATATTCCCAATAAATTTTCACAAGACATGTTCGATTAGATATTTACTCCCTGCACCTCCGAAACGTTTCATCGCGAGTTAGCGATCAGATTATCATTAGGTAAGTCAGCGACATTACAAAGATGAAGTTAAAATTAACTTCAGGTCATCCTCATGACATCTTCGGCGTACATGAGTACGATGCATGATCAAGCTTGTTTTAACTATCAACGTACACGAAAAAGAGGATATAGCATGAAATGCTTCCAGACTAAATTCCCTCTTCTTGAGTTTCGAACCCCGTTGTCTGAATTTTCTTTTACGCACATACTTAGGATGAGTCATTAACATTCTCTTTACACCCGAGCGTTTATTCCCACCAGGCTTGGTAGTTTGTTTCAATTTGAACCTGGCGCCTTTACCGATTCTATTCCTAAATTTAATTTTCGAAAGGTTTCTGAGAAATACCCCTTTGTTCATATGTTTGTGCCATCTGTCAACATTGCACTGTGGTTGACAAATAAAGTCAGCTCCGAAGTACTTTTGTGCATGCCTATAGCCTGATCCCTCTGGAACATTTCCTTTGTCTGCATGACAAGACAACTTCAAAGACAACCTTGGTGAATGCTTTCGATCATCCCATGAGGAAAGACCCCCCAACTAAGACTATTAAGCTATGATTAGTTATGCAACTTTGTTCTTGAGTGGACACATTACTTTTAATGTACTCATTAACGTGACGTGTTTCCACACCAACAGCTCTTCCCAATGAATCCACAATTACATGATCATTCTCTATCTTAGCTTCACAAGGGACAAACATATAACTAGAAGAGAGATGTGCGTTTGCACAGTTTACAACAGAATGTTCCATTCTGTCAGACGGTCCTAATTCATACGTGAGTGTTTCATTTTTGAGGGTGGAATCCAAATATACAAAGTTCTGAGCAACCCCGCAAGCGCCTGAATACCCACCAAAAACCTGCATGTTTTTGACACATTCCGTATCCAGTGACACATCAACTTTATGGTCACCCTGTATTTTTATGACTTGGTCATCATATACATTTTCAATTGTCTTTTTCTTCCCCTCCCTGCCTGCGTGAGACTTATTTTCAGAAGGTGAGAGACAAACTGAAATTTCAGTTTTCTCCTGCTTTAACGGATAAGAAGTTGCATGAGACCCCCTTTGAAACTCAAGTACACCCGCCTTAAGTTCTTCTATAAATTCCCTTTGGCTCTGTACTACTTCCTGAAAGTCATTATTGCAATCTTTCCTTATCACATCCCAATCCTCACACAATTCACTTAATTTCTGATTAACACCTTTAAAGCTGTCACCCAAGTCCCTTTTCAGTTCAATGGTGGAACTGGTGAATATTTCTTTAAGTTCTCCTTTGAGTTCCCTTTTGGAACTGGTGAGTTTATCACTAACTCCCCTCTTGAGAGCTTCATTACTCTCCTTGAGTTCCCCTTTGAGAGCTTCATTACTCTCTTTGAGTTCCCCTTTGAGAGCTTCATTACACTCTTTGAGTTCACCTTTGAGAGCTTCATTACTCTCTCTGAGTTCCCCTTTGAGAGCTTCATTACTCTCTTTGAGTTCCCCTTTGAGAGCTTCATTACTCTCTTTGAGTTCCCCTTTGAGAGCTTCATTACTCTCTCTAATGAACGCAAACAGGGCATCGAGCGTCACTGGCTCATGTTCAGTACCCATGATGAATGATTTACGCAACTTGCTAAAAAAAAAATTCCACCAAAGTCTTTTTTTTTTTTTTTTTTTTTTAAGACAATCTGCACGACCAATTCAACAATACTTAAGTCTCATAATCTTTCTATGACGAGACTAGGTATTGGAGAGACCATCCCGTCCAGCAACGCACGGTGACGCAGTATTGTGATTGCTCTCGTGAGATTATACCTTTATATTTCCAAGTTACAAAAAAAAATATCAACGTCCAAAGATAAAACAAAGGTTGACCAACCGGCAAAAAAAAAGGATCAGTCCGGCTAATGAATCTAGCTCACCCCTAGCCCTTACCTTTAATTTATATTCCCGCAGACTTTTAGAAAGAAAAACAAAACATTTAATCTATGCTGATAAATTAAATTCGTAAACTCAACGAAGTTCAACTGTTTCACTTAACCGGGGGGGGGGGGGATATGCTAGATTTCAGTACACCCCAACCCAGAACAGCAGACTCGATCATAAAAAAAAAAACTTTACTGAAATAGAAGTTCGGCTTATTGCCTTAGGAGACCAGAGCGTGATAAACCTTCCCATCCTGAAAGAAATATTATGATTAACATGATTCCAATTAAATTACACTAAAGCATGCATGGATACAAATCTTTGATTTGGAGTCAGAAATATTGGTTCGACGATAACTATTTATTTTCATCAGAACGTAAACAAACTTGTATTTGACAATAAGTACTCTTCTCATTTACCATGGACCAAGTACACAATATTACCCTTCCTACCAGAATATTACAAAGGTTTCATGTACTGGCATTGTGTTCTCAAAAAAGATATCAAAACTGAATCATTCATCAAAAGTTTTTCCGTAAAGACAAACGTCTGAGACCTATAACAATCTTTACTACTGATAATAAATACCACAACGGTTATTTTTTACTTTTGTTCAATATGGCTGCCTAGGACGCCAATTTGCCCGCCGAAACTAAACACCACGATAACACACGAATTATGACCATAATTTGACACTCGGATGCTAGCATTAATTTATACGTGGAAGAACTCTTGTGTAGTTCACGATCCTTCCCGTTCATATAACTGCGATGCAAGAAATGACAGCAGATTAGTACTTACAGGACAGCTGTCTTCGGGGGAAAATTCCATGACCTTTAACTTCAAATATCCATTTGTAGACACCATGGACAGTAACTGCTCAATGGAGTTTTTGAAGATCAGTCCTTCATAAACAATTTAAGGCAAATGGATTCACTTATCAGTTCCAATTAGATGTGATTTCCATGATACTTATCACAATTTCTTTCACATTCACCAAAGCTTCTTCTTTCTCCCGGACCGAGTTTTTTGAACTGTTCCGCCGATCCGATTCCCACTATGTCCATTCTCACCGCTTATGCACAGGGAACGGGTTCGATGACCCGTTCCACGAACTGTTCACTTTTATTGCGCCGTCTTCCGGCGTTGACGAAAGTTTCTTTTGTTGCAATGCCAAAACGCAAATTACTAATTGCGATAACTTTGTAAATGTACATAGGCTAATCTAATTTTGAAAATATTATTTTTTGTTGTATACACAATCCAATCTTATATTTTTATCGCTTATTACAAACATTCGTGTTAATTTTGACTTAGAGTACATTGATGCCATCTATTGTCAAATCTTGGTATTAATCTTCAGTTGAAGGTAAATTTAACACTCAAATGCCATCTATCGGCAATTTCGGCACAATCTGCCTAATTTACTTTACAATTGTCACAGTTATGACAGATATTGTCATATATGGCCATGGACTGGAAGTGAAAGTCTTTCGAATTGCACTTCGACTGCAGCGCCAGATACGATCAGTAGATAAAACTGAGTACTCGTTGTTTTCCTCGCGTTTTAAACACTTGTTCTTCACCATAGAAATCACATAACATTTTCAAATGTTCGTACACATACATTTCCACACATTAGAAGAACTTCAACCAACAACTTGCTGACCCATAACGTATATCTTACCTGTGTTGCTGGCTTTCTACCTCCTTGATTTTAAACAAATGAACAACGAGTGCGAAAATCACGTGACCTAGTCAGCAACCGTCTGTGCTGCGAGCTGTGCACTTGCGTACTTCTGTTCTTGGCGCTTTCGAACGTACTAGGTGACGTCACTTCCGGCAAGACCATACTTCAAGTCTTTGCTTGTACCTTTCGGACAGAGGCATAGGTGGAACCAGATTATTTTCTAAATATCGTCCGTGCAACTAACTGAGCGTATGTGGAGGACTACTGACCATGTTATATAAAACTTCCCTAGTTGGTATGTATTGTAGACACATAATTTCTTGATTATTTCGTGTAGTTTTATTTCAACTACAATCCGAAATTGTACACTTCGTTTGTGGACATCCGGTATATTGTCCATAGGATTCCCTGAAACCGTCCTTTATTTTTTCTATTTACATTTTTAGCCAATGTGGTTTTCGTCAGGAATGTTGTGGAATTAATACCTCTCAGCCCAATATTATGTGTACATGGTACAATAATCTCTCCCTTCCGAAGGGTAAACAAAGACCTCTTCCCTGGCCCTAACTTCCCTTGCCTTTCTCCTTTTCTGTCCCTATTTGTGTCTCTTTTTATCAGGATTTACCAGCTGCATTTACTTTTCTCTGTAATGAGGGAAACTAAAATTTATAGATTACGAGAGGAACTAGCTAGCTAGAACGAGGAAAGAATTATTTTATTTTGTTTTATTTTAGGAACTGTTCCGTAATTGATAGAGGGAGGGAGAGAGAGAGAGAGTGAGAGAGAGAGCAAATATAGCTTCTGTAAACAAGGACACATTTAAACAACAATGGGAATGGAGAAAAAAATTGGAAAATTCCAGCTTACAAAATAACAATGAAATTAGTTCCCAGATGCAGAAAAAAATTGTTGACCAGAATTTGAAACAACACACGTTCAACAAACCGGGGGGGGGGGGGGAGATACATGAATAAAACAGAAATACAAGCATAAGCTGAGCAATAGTTCCTATTTTCAACACCGGCGGCTCTACTGTTACGCGTTTGGCGAACAACGTTTTTAGTGAAGGAAAAATACCGAGTTAGAATCCAGGAAAGTTCATTTCTGATCGATTGGTTTGGTGTTTTAAGTCCACTTTATGCACAGTAAGGCTAATAGGGACTGGACCTACAGCTTTGAGTGGGATCCGAACCACTATGTGCTTCCACCGGGTATCGAACCCGGGACCCCTTGATTACAAGGCGACGACGCACCATCGGGGAGGCAGGAAAGTTCATTTCTGGTTCATCTCATTCTCATAGTCACCATTAATCTTTTTCTCTTAAAAAATAGAAGAACATTAACTAAAATAACGGGTGTCCCACTAGCTTTCGAACCCGAAAAAAACGTAATTTCCGAACAAACATACATAGGAAAATGAAATTCACAATACACGTACCTTCTTTCATGCTGAACACGAGGCAGGGTTGAAAATAAACGTACGCGTCAAAACTAAGACGGTAGGTGGCGCCAGAGGAAGTGATGCGTGTGGGTTAGTGTGATGCGATAAATATTGGATATCGGGATCGTATCAGACCGTTCAACGTGAATTTGGACGCCGTAAAGGACCATTGAAGGTGGGAGTTTGGTGTGCAATTTCCCGACAGCGTATCATTGGACCCATCTTCTTTGAAGATGCAGTAAGCACACAAGTTTACTCACACATCTTCAGTGCATTTGTGAATCACCTGATGAATAACTGCGTCGCGGTTATTTCCAACATGACGGAGCGACATGCCATACTTCCAACGTCTCCATGGCAGAAATTGAGTCCTTTATTGGTGACAGAATCATCTCCAATGGATTTTGGCCTCCAAGATCCCCAGATTTGACACCTCAGGATATCTTTTTATGGGGTTTCCTTAAAGGTTCTGTCTACAGAAACAAACCACGATCACTGCAAGAGTTGCGAAAAAACATCGAGAATGCTATTCACGAAATCACACCGGAGCCTCTACATCAGACTTTTCACAATATGGAACGCCGTGTATAAACATGTCTGGACGTCCAGGGAAGGCACTTGCAGCACCTGCTGTGGCGATCATGTATTCAGCATGAAACATGGTACGTGTATTGTGAAATTCATTTTCCTATGTATGTTTGTTCGGAAATTATAACGTTTTTTCGGGTTCGAAAGCTAGTGGGACACCCTGTACAATACAATTTTATTAAAGTGGGTGGAAGCACTATCTGGAGACTTATTTACTAAAGACTAACCAGCACTAATAATGAAAAATCACTTTCCCAGTCCTCAGTGGCTCTTTACAATAAACGTTCGCAATTTTAACCAACAAGATAATGGCGACGAATGCCGCTAATGAAAGAACGGTGTCTGGATACTCGTTGATCACGACTTCCAATTAGGAGCCGAGGTTTGGACGTCGGCCAAGCGCCGGGAGCCGTCTCCAGGTGACGTGTTGACGCAGACGAGCAAATATTCTGCCACATTCAAATTGGCCACGTCAAATCTGTGACGTCACCAACGGGGACCCATTAATCATCATTCCCCATGGAGTATCAGATTCTGACAGATCCTCTTTCTCTCCCTGGGTCCCTGATGGATCGGAAAATAAATATTGCTTCAGGGTATCCGTTCGAAAGAAGGAGAAAAGAAATTCGCAAGCTCATTTCCTTGGATTTCCTTCGGGTGTTTTCTGGTTTTTGTATAATTTCCTTTGGGGGGGAGGGGTTAAAGGTGTCAGAGCGGCGACAGTGGTGACAACTCCGTAACCCGCTAATACTCAAGATAATGCCTCTGCTTGTTTTTATTCATTTGCTGCATGTTACTTTGCTTTTCTGCCAGTTTTGTATAACCGTGAAGATCAGGATGAATGATGAAGAGATGAAATTCGTGAGAGGACAATCAGAATCATAACAGTGGCTGTGAGTCCAGACGCCATGGCCTCGTTAGCCTGTAAGAATGCAGTTCGGGACGTACTTCGTCGAATGGAGGTTGACATTTCGATGCGTTTAGAAAGGATCTCCCCCTTACGTCCCGAAAGTGCCTTTGCACCGGGAGAAACAAGTATTCAGATTACAAACATGCTTCGTAGTGTGAACTGCTTCGCTCCGCACACTCGCTTTCTTACCTTCTCCACCGCTATGCGCGGTCTTGCTCCAGAGATTCCCTGGATTGAGTATAGTCGAAACTCAACTCCATGACGCAGCTGTCCAGTGTGGCAATGATCGAACTTTGGAGGGAAATTCCCTTCGAGGCAGGGAAATTATGAAGCAGTTTGAAACGAAGGGGGAAAAAAGGAAATTTTAGCATAAACTAAAATGTACGTGGAAATGACAAGTACTGTATTATATTGATATCCAATTGATTATATTGATGTACAATATTTCATTTCATGGTCGCCTTTTAGAGAAAAAATTACGTAGGCTTTTAACTTGGGAGTGTATTATAAGTCGCGTAACAAAAGCAATATTTCGGTGAAAGTAGCTAACATTTGCTGCTCCTCGCCTTTGCAAATGCATTTTAACACTTTCAGTTCATCTTAATGAATAACATGCATTATAATATAGCTACTTGTAGTAAAGCGGGGGAATTTTTATGAAGAAAAGGGAAATTTATGAGCAGGAGGGAAATTTTGTGGATTTTTTCCCTCATTGCTTTTACTTTCGGTGAACGTAGCAGGAAGGCTCTTTTTCCTAGTACAAATCACCTCATGCTACATATTATAAGTATGGCTGCCCCTGAAATTAGACTTCCTGCATGATGTACAAGGGATATTGTAGGACGACCAGATGAGGGCTTCGTAAAGGTGCCTCACGACATGCGAAGATCATCGAGTAGAGATGGAAATTTTCCGTAATTAACATAAGAACTAGAATTCCAGTTCTCCTGTATTAAGCGTCCTTCATTGTAATTATGAGTAATGAAATCCATAAATAGATAAACGTACTGGGTTAGGCTCGGCCTCCGCCCTCATCCCATGCAGCAGACCAATGTCTAATTGGCCTCCAGTGGATATCCCTAGGATATTCTTGTCGGAAGTTCTGGATGTCAAACAGATATCCAGGAATATCCAATAGATATCCATAAGATGTCCCCCGGATATATTTTCTCAGCATAGTGATATTGAGTGGATATCCACCCATGCGCGTGACCCGCCGTGTCAGGCAATGAACCTATATACGACGCTATGCCTTCTGGTGATGTTTGCGAGTTATGATTTGAGTCCACATCACAGAGCTTGAGTTCTAACATAATTAGCTGAATGGCTAGACGCTATATGAGTGAATCTTTCCACGGATATTAAAGATTTGTGTCGATTTTTTATAACATGTGGGTGTATACCGTACATACCAAGGATATTTAGCATTGGAGATCCTCTGTATATTCAGTACGGTAGTACGGGATATCCAGGATTATGCATGGATGTCCAGTGGATATCCAGAGCTGGATATCTAATGGATGTTGAATGGATATCCAGGACGTTTGAGCATCCAATGGATATGCAGGATGGGATATCCAATAATTGTCCAGTGGATATCTAGAGCTGAATGTCCAATTGATATCCAGGACAGAATATCCCATGAGTATACTATGGATATTCTTGACTGGATATCCATGGACGTCTAATGAATACCTACAATATCCATGGATCTAATCTGGACATTGTGAATATATTATGACTATCCATTGCGAGATTTGTACTGTATGTGTTAGGACGTTTTGCCACTGCTTTCCGTATAGTGGGAATCACACGCAAAAGAATGTGCGTGTGAACTCCTGTTTATCGTACTCGCGCTTGGAGGGGAGGGGCAGAGTGGAGCATGCTTGTGGCCCGAGTTCAACGGATGAAAAAGAACGTTCGCGAAGGATTTTGGCTTTTTTTTTTTAAACTCTACTGGTTTAGAAATAAACAGTGCTTTTGGAGACAACT
This sequence comes from Lepisma saccharinum, assembly GCF_977018435.1. Taxonomy (NCBI): domain Eukaryota; kingdom Metazoa; phylum Arthropoda; class Insecta; order Zygentoma; family Lepismatidae; genus Lepisma; species Lepisma saccharinum. The sequence continues at coordinate 27,361,063 of NC_139248.1, forward strand.
TCAAAGATCCAGCGGAACCTTATCCACGAATCGCTTTGCCGAATCTTCCGACTTTTCTACGATGCATAACTTGTCGCTCTGAAGAGTCTTTGTAGACAAGAAGTTGGATTGAGAAGCGTATGTATTATGTGGATCACGTCCTCTGAAGCTAGGAGGAACAGCTTATCGCATGTTGAGGGGCAGGATCTTTGCGGTTCTGCTACAGCGTCACTTAAAACTTAATAAGTGCATTAGGAAGACCGAGGCATTCATTATGTTGATGCAATCTGTTTGCAGCTGTCAGTCTGGATAATGGTAAAAGGCCTGTTCGCCGTCATTACTCGTCTCAAAATGCACCGTTTAAACAACGTTCCAGGACGGCGAAGTTGTTGTGAGTGTAATTCTATTTCGTGTTTCTCTTCTTTCCTTAGCTTTTCAGTTCTTTTTTTAAGGGTTATTTCTTTACCCTTTTCCTTACAAACCGGTCGCGTGTTTACACATTTCGCACACGATGGTACGACCGGTATTTGGTACTCCGCACACACCGCTAGCTGTTGAGTTGATGTACCGGGTGGCCAGAATTAAAGTTACCCAACTCAGAGCCTGTTTGAGGCATCGTAGAACTCTGAAATTTGGTGAATCCACTATGCAGACCATGGGGAAGAGGATGGCGATAAAGAAAAAAATAGTTTAATTTTCCGCCACCAGGTTGAAATGTGGCGCTGTACGTACATGATGGGTTGTAATAATGACGTAAACTGCTCCAATTGGTTATGGATTTACCTTTACCTTGCAATATTGCAATAAACGAGAGATTATTTTCTCGCAACTTCCAGCCACTAACAAATGTCTTTCTAATTAATAACTCAGCTAAATCACTTAACGTGATTATTTGTACAACCCATCATGGAAGTACAGCGCCACATTTCAACCTGGTGGCGGGAAATTTAACTTATATATATGAAAAGAACCACAAACTCACCAAGTTTGTATTGTGTATTCCAGGTGGCAGCACGAGATCATTATCTTGCCAAAGGTGAATGTTTTCTGTGCAGTGTCACAAACAAATATGTATGGGCCGTTTTTCTTCGGTAAATGTTACCTGGATATGTTGCAGTTGTGGTTGTTCCCGCAACTCAGTGCTGACTTCAGGGATTTTGTCTTCCAACAAGACGGGGCACCCCGTCATTGGAACATCCCAGTTCGTGACTACCTAAACGATGAACTTCCGCATCCCTGGATTGGGCGTATTTGCTAGCTTTGTTCCCCTGGCCTCCCAGATCTCCTGATTTAACGCCCTGCGACTTCTTCCTGTGGGGGTACGTTAAGGACCTTGTTCACGTACCCCCACTACCGCAATCCTTAGTCGAGCTCAAAGAACGCATCAGTGCTGCAGTGCAGACCATTGACAGGACTATGCTACAAAATGTATGGAATGAGCTCGAGTATCGTCTGGACGTGTGTCGTGTAACCAACACATATCGAACATTTGTAGAGGGTGTATAAACTTGGTGAGTTTGTGGTTCTTTTCATATATCTTTCATGTGTGTACGTGTAATACTTTTGAAAATATAGCCTTTTCAAAACGAATGAATCATTTATGCTAGCCCTGTATATATCCATCCTCTTCTCCGTGGTCTGCATAGTGGATTCACCAAATGTCAGAGTTCTACGATGCCTCAAACAGGCTACAGAGGGCTCCGAGTTGGGTAACTTTAATTTTGGCCACCCGGTATGAAGACGTAATTCGAATGGTACAAGGGGCTGCAAACGGGATGGCCATAAAATCCGGATTTCAAATTATCCGATATCCGTTTCGGATCCAACGGATAATACGAACATTCGGATATCTGGATATAGAACAGATTTGATGAGGGATTTGTAGAAAATCCGTACAGTGAAATACGAACATGACAAATAAAAGAGATGTGGATATCCCTTAAAACGGATAAACGATAATCGCGCTTGGACACGATTGCCGGGGCAGTTTTCCGGGACAGCGTGATTTTCACACGCACAGACACAATCGGGGGGGACCATGACCTTGGAGGGAAGACACGGAAGCCTGATGACTCCTGCCCTGCGTTGTCAACATCGCGATTAGAAAAAGCTGTTTAATCTGTGAAATTATGCTAAATGCTGATGAATTGTGCTAGGATCTAAATAATATTAACAATGAATTATTATTATTGATAATTAGTAACTAATTTATTATTATGATTATTTTTAGGATGAATGTAGTGTTAAGTTATGCGAGATGATTCATTCGTCGACTACAAAGCGGAACATTTGTTTTGTTTGTGCCCCGCAACTTTCTGCCTGTTCTTGCCATGAAATCAAAAATTTCTCCCTCCCAGAGGAGCAAGTTTGCAAATTATGTTAGATTTTCCCATTATGCAATCACAGACTGCTAGGTGTGAACGAAACTCATATTGTGTTAGGTTTAGAATCATTATGCTAGGGTTGGCATCGATGTCCTGCTTCAAAAAAAAACTTCCGGCTACATTTTATGGCTTGGGTCTGTGTCCTCTTTTTCATTGCCCGAGACGCAGGGGGTTGGTCCATCACCCCCTAGTTTCAGGGGGTGATGGTTGGTCCCGACTCTCGATGTGTCGAGGGGAGCTCCGGACGCCTTCGACCATCGAAAGGTGTCGGGCTACGTGTTCGCCTGTCCCGTTTGCGTACTTACAAACCCAAGAGTGCCTCACAACCAGAGGTACATAACGCTGTCTTATTGGCTGTGCGCACCGGAAGAGTTTATGTTCCTTGTCCGTCGTTCCTTGTTTGTCTGTTTACAGGATAAGTATGGAAAGATCAGATTATTTCGAAATAAAATTTGTAATCATATTGTCGAAATTATATTAAGAAATATATATTTGTATGGAAAAAATGTTAAAATTGTATTTGAATCGTTTTCAGGTGATAAAAATCGTGAATAATAATGTTGATATCTATGAAAGCGCTTGTAGCTTATACGAAGTGATTACTGCATTAAGGGAGAAATTTCATATCTTGGAATCTTGAAATATAAAGTAGCTACGTAAATAAATCAATTTCTGTATAATAAACCATGAACGTGACATAGAAAATATATGCATAAGTAGTTACAATGTTTGCACTGATGTGACTTTAAATAAGAAAACCATTAACTTCTAGAAGAGTTCTGATTTTCTGTCTTTCAAAACCTTAATTTAAAAAAAAAAATGTGCTCAAAATTAATCTCAGATTGAAGGGCTTTCTTATCTTGTTGGGATGGATCTGTTAAATCAACATTGTCAATTTCAACCCTGCCATCTAGCGTTACCTTGAGGGAACACTGGATTAACTTCCGGAATGAGAGCCAATCAGAAGCCACATATCGCTGGAGGTTCTGCAGCACTATAGGGTTTGTAAATACGGGTCCCGTTTAGCCCCGTTGTTTCTTGGTGCAGTCAATATCGAGGTAGGGGTTGCAGTCGATGTTATCGCTGTGTGTGTGCGAAACGCGGCTAAACTGTCCGGATAATGCACACATTCGGATATCGGGACATTTCGGATAAACCGAACAATTCTGGTATCGGGATAATTCGAATATCAGAATATCCGATATCCGGGGAGAAAATTATGCTTTACCCCGTTTATAGCTCTCGCCACGAAAACAGTCCAGTCAAGGTCGAAGCGCCCCCTTGCCTCCTCCACACCCCTGACTCTCCAGGGTTGCCACACATCTTCTAAGCTGCTCAGTCGACACTTCGCGCGTTTACCTCTGCGGTTGATTTCGTCGGTGAAATTGTTGCTTATTGGCAACACTGTAGGTGGGTGGCGTGACCTTGACTGGACTGTTTTCGTGGCGAGAGCTTTAGTGAAAGAGGGGGTGATGTTTGTATGAATCAGCATGCAATGGGTGGGGGATGCCTTTGCAAATTAGCTTACTAGGGGGATGCTTTGTGAGATTTTTCTTAACTGTGGGGATAGCATCACCCATGTGTAGCCCCCCCCTTCCAGGGGTGTCCAGAGGGGGGATTCATGACATTCTGCGTCATGGGAATTTTTTGGGGGGAAAAATTTTATAGTTTAGCTACCAATTCTACGTATCTTCACACACAAATAGGGATCGTTTCGTTTGATTGACTTGTTATTGATTTTTAGTTATGGTTATTATGTACAGTTGTTCTACCTGCCTGTGGTGATCGCGGGGATGGTATTGAAATGAAACACCACCTCTTTATGCCTTTAGAATCGGTTTCGAAATGGGGGAGGACGTGCTCTTCGCATTAATACAAGGTTAATCAAGCAGACAAACTTTTAAGAATAAGGTTCAGCACACTAACAATTTTAAAAGTGGCGCAAAGTAAGGAAATTATCAATACGTTTGCTGCAACAACTTTGCAACGTCAGAAGTTATTATCCTTATGTAAAATATTATTTCAATCCATGTCAAACTCAAAGTAATATACAGAGCATTCCCTGACATTCGCTACGAGACTCGGCGGCAAGCGGCCCGGCGTCAGCGCTTGTCTTTCCCGGTGAACGGGTCCGCGACAGTCGCACGCTACAGTTCTGTTTTTTTTTCGCTCTCCCTGCCTTCGCTCTCTTTCCCTTTCTGTTGACGTTGCAGACTGACGCCAGTATAATCCTCCCTCGGAAGTTGTGTTGTGTCGTGTCCGTGTGTTGAAGATTGTGGCTTAATATGGCACCACAAAAGTTTACATTACAACAAAGGATTTATCTTGTCGAGTGTTACTTCGGAAAGAGGAATTGTGGAGAAGTGCGACGACGTTTTGCAACGAAATTTCCTCGTGTTCCCGTTCCACACAGGACAACGATATTAAACCTCGTAATAAAGTTTAGAGTAGCAGGGTCAGTTCTGAATAAAAGTGGAAAGAAAAATGGGGAAATCTAAAAAATAAAGTATACAAAGACAATCCGCACACCATCCGTGAGTTAAAAGAGAGTATTGTACGAGGAATCGGGAGAATTACAGTAGCCTAGACGAACTTCCACGTGTAAATGCCAATTTCCTTCGGAGATGCCAGGACATCAGCAGCAGAGGGACATAATTTTCAACACCTTCTGTAGTCAAGGTTAGTACACAATATGTAATTTAAATAGCCGACTCTAGCGACTGTCGCGGACCCCGTTCACCGGGAAAGACAAGCGCTGCTTGCCGGGCCGCTTGCCGCCGAGTCTCGTAGCGAATGTCAGGGAATGCTCTGAATTATTTGGTTCCGCAAATTTTGGCTGACCAAAAAAAACTGAGTAAATAATTGGGCATAAGGGGGGAGGAATCTTCTACCTTTTTGGGGGGAGTGCGTCATAGGCTTTGGAGGGGGGATGGGCACCCCTGTCCCCTCCTCCCCTCATGAGCACTGCTGTTCCCGCTGAGAAGAATCCTGCCACCGTCCTTGCTGTTTTGTATTGTGGGTTAAGTGGCATGTAACGACTATTACATCGATTGCTGCTTGTAGTCACGTGGTTGGCCTTTTTATGAGAACGCCTCACTTCTTTTCCGTTGCGTTAGAGAGGAAATGAGTGTGCACAATAGTTTCTTCTTTTTTCCTTTCAAGAAAAGCAATTAGTCACTCCGTATGAGGTGGTTGAACCTCCGCACGGTAGTCAACAATAAACCTTGTAGTCGTTCTTCGAAGTGTAACGCAGAAGTTTTCTTGGCGGTGCCTTAAGTAAGCTGTCTTGAGATGTGACAGGCACCCTAGCCTCAGGGGGTAAAAAACAGGGGCATTCGTGAGAGAACAGACACCAGTGTATTGGTAAGGGATGAAAGGAGCAAAAGGAACAACAATAAATAAAAAAGGAGAATAAAGTTCTTGCAGCCGAACGGAACACCAGAGAGAGAGAGAACATTCCAGGGTGTCAGAAGACCGAGTAATCGTTTTCGAATGGCAACCCTTGGTAATGTTAGCCACTTGGAATCACACGTGCAGGAACCTTGAACGGCCCTGCCGACAAGAGAGTTCGGAAAACCAGATGCATGTCTTTCCCAGCTCGTGTTCCCGCCGCCATTTTGTTCCAGGGATGCCAACTGCAGAGTTGAAAAAGTGTCTAGTTCATCGAACGAGCGTTGCTTTCAAAAGACTATGTAAAGCGCGTTTGGTCTAACCTGTTTCCTTTCCCGCGCTCGCTCCTCTGCCAATCGGAAGCGAGGGAAATGACGTCTGCTAAGACAGCGAGAGGCGAATGGGAAGCGGAGAAGCATCGCTTACGCATGCGCTGTTGCTACTTCGTGGTTTAATCCTCACTTTTTATGTCTTAACCCTAGCTTGCCACGTCTTGCTTTTTGATTTTTCAACTAAATATTTTTACTAAGAAGAAAATGAAAATATACGAGTTTTTCCTACGGTGTTTCCGTATTATTTTTGTTCTTAAAATCATAACGGTAACCTACGCAGGATGCAAAATTGTTGTGATGGGTCTATCAGATCTCCCTTTGGGATGTATGTTCCATGCCTGTAATAGTGTGCAATTGATTGGTAATTATTGATTGAATGATTTGCTTTAATTTGCTTAGCTTTTTTCCAACTTTTGGCTAATCGCGACTATGAGGATGAGCGATCATATGATTAACCTGATCACAAAGAACAGCCATGCCCACGCCGGGACTCGAACTCCAAACTTCTGGCGTCATAGCGCGGTGTGCTAACCACTCCGGCCGGCGATGGTAATTATTGCAATTATTATAATTACTACAAAACTGCATATATATAAACCAAAAAGCATTCTACATTAATATGTTTTTTTTTTTAGGTTTAGTGTTCCATCCAACAGATGGGGTTGACAGCAGGCACGTAGCTAGGGGGAGGGCTAAGGGGACTGAAGCCCCCCCGAAATCCTAAAGATATCCAAATTAAATGTTAATTTTATTGTTAATAACAGAAATAAAGTTATAACATAATAAAAACTGCATTACATCGAAAAAGGTTTAGTGTATAATAGAGGAACCAAGTTACATTTTTATATTATACCATTTAATTCAATGAATAAAAGGGTCCACAGCTTCCAAAGCTTTGTGAGAGGTCACAGAATATAAACTTTATGAGTAAAATTTACCACTAACTGTTAAAGCCTTTTTTTGAACGATTGTGTAAAAGTTAATAACAAAATACAATAACTATGATTTTCAGTACACGAACTGTACAAAACATAAGAAAAACAATGGACAACAATTGTGTTAGATATTCACAGACACGGTGGATCGAGAAGCAGTCTCTACATTTATGTAATAATAACAATAAATTTGGATTGAAATTGGAATATGTTTAATAACTTATAATAGTTATTATTGTAAAATAACAGTAATTATTAATGTCATTGTTATTTGTATTAATCAAGTTGTATATATGGCCTGACCTCCCCTCTACAAATATTTCTGGCGACGCCCGTGCTGAGACGGGATGAGCCCCCTCCGAAATAAACTTCTAGCTACGGGCCTGGTTGACAGTAGTTAGCGAAAACTCTGCGTTGCGTGTTTCTACTAGAAAGGTCAACGTTCGACGAACACGGGAAGAGCAACAGCTTAGGCCATGCTCCTGGTGGTATGCAGGGACATACCCAGTCACTATAAAAAAGTATTAAGCAATAATAGACTGTATACGTAATATTTCTCTTGAAAGATTTTCGAAAGCATTGAATCGGCCTCCTCGTTGACGCAATGGTAGCGCCGTCGCCTTGTAATCAAGGGGTCCCAGTTTCGATACCCGGCGGAGGCACATGGTGATTCGGATCCCACTTTAAACTGTAGGTCCAGTCCCAATTAGCCTTACTGCGCATAAAGCGGACTTAAAACATCAAATCAATCATTCAAAACGAAGGCATTGAATAAATGTTTGCATGTTCTGACGTCATAGAATCCTTCATAAGATAATATATGTACTCGACGTGTGATATTTCTTACCAACCACCGAAAAATGGAATGTACTTTGCTTAATACAAATACGCACATGCTTGAAATAGACACTATTGACAACGTCATTAAAAAACGGACAAAATGATCCATGAAAATCATGCATTTGGTCATTCTACATGAGTGCCATGTGGATGTTAAAACTTACCTTCCAAGAGGATCTCTTTCCTATGAATATATTAATTAATCTGTACATGGTGATCACCCGAACGATATAAATATGGGACGTTATGTTCCTGGTGAAATGCACACTTTAGATTTTTTTTTAGTCCTGGCAACTTATCAGATGCTATGGCAACACTGAATTTTCGGTGATTCCTGCATGACGTGCCGACAGCGCACGTGACCCGACTTTCCTGAGTAAACATAAGTGTTTGAAAGCTGACTCAGCTTTTCTGCTCCCACACGGAGGTGAAACGATTCATAGGTGCATCGGTAGACTGAAGAAAAAATAATGAAATAACGGCTTCTTTACAAGATGTTGTTCGGTTTCAAAACATCTTTCTTTACATCCTTTTTAATAGCTCTGAATTAATCAGGCAGCAGCTGGCACGGTCGGGAATGGATACACTGAGCATGTGTATTATTGAACACCTGACTCATATTTATTCGAACCCACCGATTGAAAATACTTGCCGCTTTTGGTTAATCGCGACGATGAGGATGAATGGTAACCACTAGGGCATCCAACTTTATGCTTTATGCAGCTGCAAATTATGCTTTTAATTTTCTTAAATTATGCTTTATTATGCTTTTTCCTAAATTTTGCTTCACTATGCTGTTTATTAAATTATACTTTATTATGCCTTTTATTTCACTCACTTGTATTACCATACACTTTTTTTATTTCACTCAATTTCTATTAATACATAGGCATTGCAAAATGTAAGCATGAAACTATCAATAAAGCATAATCGTCTTCTATTAGAATTTAAGACAAAACAATATATTTCAGAATTGAAAGAAATTGAACACACACAAATGGAAAATACAAGTAATTAGAAAAACAACGTTTTACGCTAACTTCAAACAATTCCTTTTCTTGTTTTCAACTTTCTTCTTCGTTGTTGTCATCGCTGACGGTATCAGTGTTGCTGTTAGCTCCCCGATTGAAAGCAAGCTGCACGCAGTGATGTGCGTCTACGCGTAAACAACGATAGTCTACATTCTACACGTAGACTATTTTATACGCGTAGATTACGTAATCTATGTAAACAACATGGCGAAAGGTGATAACTTAGCAAAGGGGGCCGTGGAAGTAAGACAAAATTCTACTGCGTATCAGTTGCCGATGTGTGAGGAGAGTTTTTCATACTCTTTCTTCCAAATTCGAACAATTTCTCACCTAGGATAAAAACCTAACATAGGAAATATTCTAGTGTTTTATGGGGAAAAGACCACTTTTGCCACACGACTGCCATCTGTTGGTGTTTTTGCATACTATTTATATTTTTCCATAGTTAATAGAAGAGAAGAGAAATTTTGTTGTAAATGGGATTCTTTTCACTTCGTTAGGAACCAATGTAGTTGAAAATGTCACTTTCCTTTCATGAAAGCCTTGAAAATTAATTTTAATGCACTTTATATTGTCTACGTAGTCTATGTAAACTACAACCCATTGTAATTTACGCGCAGATTACGTGTAGACAACGCATGTAGACGTAAACTTATAGTCTACGGCGCATCACTGGCTGCACGTGAGCTTCGAGATTTTCTTCTTTAAACGAAGTCCTGCGTGGATTTAGAATCCAAGCGAGAGTGGAAAAGCTCCTCTCAACTGAAGCACTAGATGGAGGCACAGTTAATGCTTTCAAGGTACTCAAATTTGGCATCTAATTCCACTGTTTCCTCCAAAAGGAACAGAGAGAAACGGCAGAGTGCGCGTCACATCTCCTGCATATGGCCTTGAACGGCTGAACAGCACCAGCGAATCACAGACGTGCGGCGTTGCCTTGTTCCGTGACAAGGCGTTTCGCTCAACCACGCTGTCTCTTTTCAATGTGAGATTTCGACATGGCACCGCTGCAGTGCGCTGCTATTGGCCATCGCCATATGCAGGAGATTTGACGCGCACTCTAGTAATTTCGTCGTCTTGAAGAATTACACGATGCATGCACAATTCTTCCAAAGGTATATCTACCTGAGAGAAACGTTTCAATTATGCTTTATTTTTGTCAATTATGCTTTATTATGCTTATAAAATTAGCAAATTTGGTGATGTATAGCGGTCACAATCAAAGATATGGTACCAACCATGGGTGAAAAATTATATTATGCTTTTAATGATTTTTATGCTTTATGGTTGCCCTAGTAATCACATAAGATGAAACGACAATCAGAAACACAGAAGACAAACCTCACAGAGGGTTTCGGTCCAGGCGCCTAAGCCTCGTTTGCCCTCAAAAATGCAGTTTTCAGGATGAATTACGTGGAAGCAAGGTTGATATTTGAGGGCTATTCGAACAGGTTGCATCCTTAATTCTAATATACTGAACAGCAAGGGCGCCCGCAGGGGGGAGGGGGCAGAGGGGGCACTTGCCCCCCTGAGATTTCTGGAAATAGTTAAAGTAATTCGAGTGGTGAAATTATAGCGATATTTTATAACAAAAATATTGTTTTCTGTGACAGGCTGCAAGTTGCAGCAACTATTATTAATAATAATATTCATTGACGGCGATTAGGAGGGGCGGGGGGGCAGTTGTCCTCTACCGATGGAAAGTAAACTGTTATTGCCCCCACCAGTTTTGGAACCCAATCGCCACCACTGTTGTTAGGGTTACATTTAAGCGTACAATCTATTTTACACTGATTATCTATCTATAGAAAACAGCTTTTCGTCCGACACGAAATAATGTTAAGTATACAGTTATGCTAATTGTATATAGATAGATATACAGAATATGGAAATTACAAATGTGTGTAATTTTTTAAAAAAAAACAAGTTGTAGTAGTAGTAATAAAAATAATAACAAAAAGCAATAATAATAGCACCACCACCACCACCTAGTTGTAGTAGTAGCAGAGCGTATAGAAGGAGAAGTGTGCGCACTTGACGTAGTTCCGTGGTTCCGCCGCGAGGTGGCTCTAGTGTTGAAGTCTGCTGGCCCGCTCGATTAGCCCAGCAATGTAACCAAGTAACACTTGTTGTAAATTATGACAGTACGCCACACAATTTTAATTCAAAACACGCTTAACATTTGAAATACATATTTAACAATTTCTGAAGTAAAATTACAGGATTTATTTAACGGAAACGATAATAAATAATAAAATGAATAATGATATGTAGGTACTCACCAAAGCTAGTTGTTCGACACCTTGGAAAGTTTCCGGGATGATTTTGCCGACTTGGATGAATGTAGCTCTTTACGAATTTCTTTTGTCCGGAAGAAAAATCTGCATTTTATATAATGTAGCACTACTTTGGGAATAATGTCTCTGGAGTGTTCATCACAGCAACCTATTTCTGAAGATGGAACAGGGATATTTTCTATGGCATTGAGACAGTCAAAAAATAAGTCGCTCCACATTGTATTGGCCAAACAAAGTTTACTTTTGATTGCCCTTTCAACATGCAGGAGGATGTTGAGAATGCTGTTCGAGGGATGAGTGAGAAACGACGTGTTGTTCTTCGATCCGTAATCTCGTATTTGCGTGAAGGCCGCATCTCCTGATGTTTGTGTGTTATGACTGCGAAGAGAACTGATGCATTGTTGGCACAAAATAAATTTATGCGAGTGTTTTATTATGTAACCTGCCAAATAATATACTAAGGATCTTTCCGTTGCAACATAATCAATCGAGGCTTCATCTGCAATGCGTACGTCACTTTCCCAACATTGATACGAGTATTCAGCAGGAGTTACCATTTTATCTTTAATGCAATTTTCAATTGACGATTTCAGTTCCTTATTGCTTTTCTCTCGTTTTTTCGCTAATAGGCGCATCTGACTGACGAACGAAGTGAGTGGCACATCGCTTCTGACCTCGCAGTTTGCAGACGAAGATAGCGCCTGTTTAACTGGGACATAAATACATTGCAACAAATGCAAATGTAAGAAGTCTATGGTCGAGGGATGGTCATCACAGCTTAAGGAACGTAAAATTCCAAAATGTCGCTCGAGGGGATCTTGGCTTAATTTCCCCGTTAACACATATTTGTAGCCTTTGTCCCACAGCCATTCACTCAGTTGCAAAGTACTCTGCAAAGAAATTACTAGCGATTCCATGGTCCTATCGGATGCAAAGGTATTATCACTTGTTTTTAATGTGGTTAGAAAATTGCACAAGAGTATGTGAGACCTTGAACCATTGTATAAGGCGTTGGAAGGAATTCGAGAATTCAAAGCGTCACTAACGTCGTTTAAATCTCTTGTAAACTTTTCTGTGTGCTCACTGCCGTTCAAATCAGCCGAACTATTGGTCTGTCGAAAAAATCTAATTCCATCCGCAACGCTTCTGCTGAAAAGCTGAAATGCCAATCTGGCATTCATCCTCTGGAACGGCGACGGGTCTAAATGTGTGGATGTTATTTTAGGACATACTCTAAGACCGGTGGACTGATCTGTGTCTGCATCATAAACTTTCCGATAGCAATCAAAATTGATGGTACTTCCTTCATAAAGCAATTGAATTTTGTCGTGAAAGTGATTCCTTATGCATTTCAGAATGTGAACGAAATCTAAAAAAGCCCATATTTTCCTATTGTTATCGGCAGGATTTAAGATAAATGGTTGTTTTTTGTTTATTCCTAATGTTTTCCAAGCCTTTTTATTTGTTCAGCTGCCGTCACACGTAAAGCCGACAATATTAGCACCTGCTTTTTCCAATTGAAGGACTACTTGGATAAATATTTTAACAAGTATTTCTGCAGGAGTGGAATTTCGGCTTGCATAAATAGCAACAGGCTGTACCCAATCGTATATAAAAGGTATAAACATAAAAACCAGGGCATGATTTGCTAAAACATTTTTTTGCGAATCTGGAGTTTCGTTCCCAAAGTCAACAAATCCGTCCACTTTAAGAGAAGAGCTATTGAAACGAATTTCCTCCCTAAGTTTGACTTCATCAAAAACCACAATTCCATACCTCTTGTTATCGTCCGTTTCATTTTTGTAACAGTCACTTATTGCATTTATGGCGTGTGGATTTAGGCCGTATGTACACTTTAACCCTTTAATAAGTTTTCTTAAATGCTGCTGCGATGGAAGAGGCAATAAATCATGCTTTAAACAATGCTTGTAACCCTTAGGGGATTTTATTTTTAATAATAAACTCTCTAAAATAAACTCCTCACTATACCTCATACCTTTCGAGGACTTCACCTGGCACTTTTTTAGCATACAATCTATAACCATCTTCTGCTTTTTGTTGAGGAATTTATTATTATATCCATTGCATTGGCATGCCATTGATTTCACTTGCCTTTCTAATAAATAAATCCTAGATTTGGCTGAGGAAAGATTTATTTCATATCGCTTTAATTTGCGATTCACGTTTTTCAATTGACGTTTTAGAGATTCTATTCGTTTAATTGAATTTACTGAGTCAGATTGTTTCTCAGAAGTTGAAGGGCAAGGTGTACTTATAACATTACATGCATTTTGCTTACCACTTGCTCCTGCTGACTTCTCATGATCTGGATTCTTCTCACTCTTAGTTGAGTCAGTTTGTCTGTTGGCAGGTTCTTTACGTGCTTTCCTGGGAGTAGACAAATATTTGGGCACATTTGGGAAAATATGAGGAATGGCTTCAGATTTCAGTTTCCATTGTACTCTAGGTATTTTCACGTGTTCACCGTTCACTTGGAACAAATCATCTTTTATTATCCACTCTTGGGCGAAATGCAGATCACAAACCTTGCTAGTGGAACTCAGATCTCTATCCTTTCGCGGAATAGCTTTAGTCCATTTCATTAAGCGCGTCTTGTCTTTCGGTACCGAAAAGAAACGCCTACCTTTCACCTTTCCACTGTAACCCGATTTACAACCCGGCACAAAACACGACGGCATCTTTGTTTCTCATTCACGTTCTTTTGTTGGGGTGCTGGCAGCAAGCTACAGCTGAATGCGACACCAGCGCCATTAGTTCATTGGTCCGCCACTCGCTATGGGAAAGTCGCAGAGTGCGCCCACTTCTCCTTCTATACGCTCTGGTAGTAGTAATGATAATAATAATATTAGTAGTAGTTTCTATAACTCTGTTCCCCCTGATAAAAAATCCTGCGAGCGCCCTTGCTGAACAGTCGTGTAAAAGAGAAGTAGCAGTTCCGAACAGCGGGCTACGACGCCAGGGGTCTCTGGTTCGAATCCCGCTCTTTGCCGGTGTCCCTTCATCAATTTCATCACTCATCCTCATCTTCGCGATTAACGAAATATGGCGAAAATGAGAAGTAAAATAAACTAATTATTTTTTTTATTTAATATTTATTAAAGAGAATAGACTGAACGTATTTCAATATTGTCTTTGTTTTTGAAATATGTTGAACATAGTAAAATAGCATTAATGAATATTCGTGCTCCGTAATATTATAATACATTTAACCAGTAAGAGTAGTTTTTTTTAAATATACAGCACATATTTTTTTATTTAGGAGAAATACGAAAATGACATCATTGCGATCATTTGTCGATCATAAAAACAGTTTCGCCCTGTTCAATTGTTTTCTAAATATCTGCAGTGCCATCTATTATTACTCGTATCGTTATCAGGGGTGCCCACGGGATGGATTATGGCGCAGGCTGCGCTGTCCCAGATTTTTTTGGGGAGATTTTCCCTTCAAATAATATGAAATTCAACATTTATATATTTTTCCAAAATATATGTAAAACTTTTAAACCTGAAATGAACCATACTTAATCCTATTAGATGAAGAAAAGAAAGTGTTTAAGGGTATTATCGAAGGGAGGGGGGTGGGAGAAATATCCACCTCCAAAATATTAGGCCTTATTTTACATGTGGGTTCTGGGGGGGGGGGATTCTGAATTAATCGTTGGAGGGGGCATCCAACTCTGGGTCTTAGATTATGGCGGGTATATTAGTTAGAGTAGGATTGAGCATTAAATTGAGGGGGATTACCAATTCTTGTGTATTGCTATTGTCTTAGACTGTTGCGGAAATTCTGGTGTGGAGACTGAGAATTAATTTTTTGGAGGAGGCAATATTCACTCTTCAATATCAACAGTAAGTCTAAAATTGACTTGGAAATGATGGTGGTAGGATTGAGTATTAAATTTAAAGGGAGAGATAGGAAGCTGTTGGACTCAGATTAAATCTTAAATCTTAAATCTTAAATCTTTCAAGGGATTTCTGTAGTGGAGAGAGAGTTCGAAAATTAAATTTTGGAGACTGTATTTAGCGACGTTTCGACCCCGAACGTGCCAAAAGAGAAGCTGGAAAAGACTAATTATCTCTGGATCCTAAGAAAGTATTGGCACCCCATTAAATTAATATTCTTGAAAGCCTGCAAAGAGATGGATGTAAAAATTTTCTTTCTTGCTTCGCTCGTATTAATGTGTTGCAAGAATGCGTGTTTCTTTGGCGCTTTACTGAGGTGAATGTGAAGTTTTATATAACTGTATTACAAAACTTAAGCGATATTCTCAATATTCATTAATAACAGCACTTAATACTTAGTGTTGGTATACTGCTTAATTTAAAGTAGGTTCATCATTTGAACAAAAATATATCGAATCCGCATTCACAGGAAAAAATTACTTTAACCAGTTAAATTTGCACTGAAGATAATATCCACGTAAATATTGTTATGGGTTACTAAAATAATTATATTTATCCCAAGAAAACTGGGGGTGGGGGAGAGTTCTTTGAAAGAGGAACGGTATTATATTATCTCACTGAGCTTTACTTTGTGGGGATTGCTATATAATTTGGGGGGGACGCATGACATTATTGGGAGGGGGGATTGCGCCATTGTCCTTGGGGGGGGGATGGGCACCACCCCTGATCGTTATTAGGATATGAATAAAAACGACTTTCACTGCACTTAAAATTGATGTCGAACTGAAAAATCCTTTCAGACATGTCCATACATAACAGAAGTGGATTTTGCGGGTCCCAACTCCTCCAATAGGTAATATATATAGAACTCCCTAGTTTTAAGTATAAATTTAGTAGGGAAAGTAATGAAAACTTACATCAATGAGTACATATCATGAAAGAGGATTCCTTCAAGTTTTGTTCAATGTTAGTACACCTCAACGTGGGGTCCATTTGTTGCCCTGCACACGTCGAGACGATATTCCACTTCTCGCCACGTATTCACCAACATTTCAGGTGTAACTGTCCCAACCGCAGCGACGATTCTTTCCCGTAAATGATTGATGTCTCTGATCCTAGCACTGTACACAACATTTTTTATGTGGCCCCAAAATAAAAGTCCTGCGGGGTTAAGTCCGGGCTTCGTGGTGGCCAAGGTATTGGGCCAGCCCTGCCTATCCACCTTCCTGGAAAGCGAGTGTTAAGAACCGCACGCACCTGTTTACTGTAATGAGGTAGGGCGCCATCTTGTTGGAAAAACACAAGCCCCTTTTCCGCCTCAATATCGTCCATTTGGGGAAAGACGTACTCTGTCAACATGTCATGGTAAACGTCCCCGTTTATTGTTTTTTATACAAAAATGAAAGGACCAACCACACGATCTTCCATCAGACATTAAGTTTGGGAGAGTCACGTTGATGCTGAATAACTTCATGTGGATGCTCTGCCCCCCAAATTCTACAATTATGACGATTAACTGTTCCACTGACATGAAATGTAGCCTCGTCAGAAAAGAGAATGTTTGATAAAAAATTGTCATCATCATCAATTCTGTGTAAAAAGTCAACAGCAAACTCATACCTTTGGATTTTTTATCAGTAGGTTTCACTTCATGTAACAGTTGCAATTTGTAGGCGCGCAACTTTAGTCTTTTACGAACAACATCATACACTGTACCTTTAGGCACTCCTAATTGTAGACTACGTCTGGCCAATGACTTCTTCGGGCTCCGAACACACGAAACACGGATCTGTTCAACAACATCTTCGGAAGTTCTCGGTCTACCTGGTGATTTACCTTTTAAAACACTACCGGTTTCCTTGAAAGACTTTAGCCAATGACGGATAGTTTTTGCTGTAGGTGGTTCACCACCATACTGACGTCTAAAATTACGTTGCACTGTTATAACTGACTCAGTTTTCACAAACCAAATAACACACTGCGCTTTCTGTTGCGGAGTACACATTGTTGCTGAGTTGCTCTGCACTACACGAACGCCGGAACTGAACTCAGGGAACAAAGGAAAAAACACAGCACTGGTGCCGTCTCAAGGTCAAGCAGACCTACCAACTGCAAGGGTGACAAACTTGGAGAGTTGATGAATCAAACACCACAAACTAGAATACTGTATGTCACTTTGTACAGATTCTAGGACACATTAAAACTAGGGAGTTCTTTTTCAAACACGCTGTACAAGTATATTGTATATACATATGTATATATCGCGTTATTCAAAAAGAATGGTATAAAAGTAAAGTTAATTTATTTTTAAGTGAAAAGAGATACAAAAGCAATTCTGGTAGGAAAGAAGAAAGGAGGGTTGTAAATTTATAGCCTGTGGTTGTAATTGACGTAAAATCCGCTAGAGGCGCTACTTGTTGTTGATAGCTAAAATTGCAAAATCGAAGGTAGAGCAAGCATATTGCGTAATGAAACCACCACACAGACACTGCATTACACGCTGGGTGCAGAAGGTTATTATTGTAGGACAGAGGCAGTTGTTACAGTTCAGAGACACTTTCGTGCGTACCTCAAGGCCACCAGACCAGGTCGTTGGATTGGCCGTACCGGGAATCGAGATTTGGCAATGCTTACCTGGCCTCCACGATCCCCAGATCTTACTCCATGCGACTTCTCTTTATGGGGGGTTTGTGAAAGACACTGTGTACGTTCCTCCATTACCAGATGACCTGGATAATTTAAAGCAGCGTATCTCTCATGCAGTGGAGCTGATAACCGAGGATATGTTGGAACGCGTCAGGCAAGAAATGGATTATCGTTTTGACATCTGCCGTTTTACCCAGGGTGCTCATATCCAACATTTGTAATTGCCCAGGTAAATTTATAATCTTCATTTCTTCTTTCCCACCAGAATTGCTTTTGTATCTCTTTTCACTTAAAGATAAATTAACTTTAATTTTGCACCATTCTTTTTGAATAACCCTGTATAAAGTATTGATGTAAAAGTAAGATACTTTTTGGAGTTTTAGTGAGTGATTAGTATAACAGTCGCGGTTTTCTTTTTTTTATTGATGATGGTAATTTTTGTAATTGTTATATAACTATACCTATGTAAACAACAAAAGAAATAGTGACTCAATATGAAAATGTTTTCTTGAATTATAGTGCTAAGGAAAAATTTGGGCCTTTGAGCCCCCCCCCCCTCAGATAAGTAAGTTATTTTCTTGTGCGGCGTGGGTAACCTAGGGTTAGTATTAGTAAAGATGAAACTTCTCTACATACATGCCATACAGACATGGCATACCTAATGAATCCATTTCTACGTTTGAGTTTTTCTCAACTAGAAAACGAAGGGGAGAGAGGTGTAAGGGGTATATCAGAACGTATACCTTCTGTTCGTTCTGTCGGCATTGAAATGAAATTGTGATCTACGTGTACCTATTACTTGCTCGCTACACCACTTCATATCTTGAAATCTCCCTCTCTCTTTCATTCTTTATCGGTTCTCTTTTATGAAAAAGAAAAACACGTCGTTTCGGCGCCATGATGCTCAAAGCATAACCCTGACGAAGCATAAGAAACAGGCACAGAATCGTGTGTGAAATTTATGGCACGGGACGCTTTTACCGACGCGCATCAACACGTGCGGGCACACACGCAGGTGATAACGTATGATGATTATAATAGGAAAACGTGTTCTCCTCTCTAAAGTTGGGGAAGAGGAAATACATGTGGCGAGTTTGAGATTGTCGCTTCAACGTCCCTCTGAGTACCCCACTCACCATGTTGATATCTTGTGGAAAGATCTTTACACGTGCCTGTTAGAAGACGTGGAGATCTGTTCGGAACACCTCACATGTTTTTCTTATCGTAGACCCAAGTTGGGTGCATCGAGGTGAGTCGATGAGGGACTTCGTGACGTAGTGTTCTGGAATGCTACGTAATTGTCGCCTGTAAGGAGGGGGTTGAAAGTAACTTACTGCATAAAGCTGGTAAAATTAAGGCAACTCTTTTAACGAATAAAGAACGATAAGTATAATAGTCGCTGAATTGAGTCCACTTTATGCACAAATGGGCTAATTGGGACTGGACATACAGTTTAAGTTGGGATCCGAAACACTATGCGTCTCCCTCCACCGGGTGTTGAACGCAGGACCCCTTGATTACAAAGCGACGACGTTACCACTAGGCCATCGGCGAGGCCCACAGTAGTCGCTGAAGAAAAATATAAGCTTTTTCCCAAGACATAGTAAGTGAACAGACGTATATTGTTTACAAGGACTAATATGATGTCAAGAAGATAATGTTGAATATCGTGAGTGTTTTGTTCGAAAATTGTTAGTTTCCAGAGTGGAAGAAGCTATTTCCTGAAGTGTGTGTGTGTGTGTGTGTGTTTAGATCATTCAATTCATTATGAATTAAGAAATGAGGCTCGTTTTGTTCTTTGGCCAATATATTTTACGAGCGGAAATGTGTTTGTGTGTCTGTAGCACATTTGAGTGATCTCTCCTCATCCATGGTATTTGAAAAGGGGGGGGGGGGCGATTCCTCTTCCTGGTTTCTGCATGTCCCTTCTCCTTCCTAATTTTTGGTTCTTGGTGAGAGAACTAGGCGTGTGCTTCAGGGACAGTTAGCTCAATCCCCGCCACACTGAAAAGTTTTCAAGACGAAAGTACAGACTTTAAAGAGATGCTGATAGCTAACGTTTGCCGTGTTCCATAATGTTTGATAAAAAGAACAGAACAGCAGTAAGAGGGAGATTATGTTCGTAACATCTTTGGTTGTTATCCATTTGAAGCTTCGGAACGAGTCACAACTCTCGAAGCAGCCAATTAACCAAGCGAGCCACTGACGTCATCTCAACCCAGAACCTATCGCTAAGCCCCTTGCTCAGGTTCTACACGCCCACTAGGCTCACTAGACAGACTCGCGCAGTCCGCTGGAGATGTTCGTAAGTAATTCGACTCTACTTCAGTGAATGTTTTGAGTTGCTACTGGTCTGCTATGGAGAACAGAAAGAGGAAAAGTTATACCCTTGACCAGAAAGTAACATTTATACGGGAAGTGGACGCCAATCCACATAACATTCAATAATTGAACAATTTTTTTAAAAAAATATTCTTACAGTGACAATAATATTATGTGAGATTTCTTGTTAACATTGAAAGTAAAAAAATGTTTAAGTTCAGTATGAAAAATTCTAGTTCACTAAAAACTGTAGTGTCTACTGTAGTATTTCCGTATCAAAGTGTTCACTAATGAAGTGGTAAATGTAATGTATTTAAGAATCAAACTTTTAGATTCATTAATTTACCAATTCATAACAGAAATAACATTTATTATACTGTATCTTGTTTCTCAAAATAGGTACAATTATAGTATTTTAATAATGATATTAAATCTGATTTGTAAATAATTATCAGTTATAGGCTACGTATTATTTTCTCTTCACCTTGACATACGTATAGCTCAGGTTCAACTTTAGTTTACGACTCAAACCAAAGCACCGACCCTCGCCTTGAACAGTTATCAAATTACATGATCATAAACAAAATGATTAAGTATTTCTTAATTGAAGAGTGTAGTTTCCGTATGCTAAAGTCCCACTCGTGAAAACGACTAATGTGGTTCCATAAGAACTCGTTGAAGTAGTGCTGTGGGCAAAGAGTGCCTTTCTTCCAACAAGAGCGACTCTGTACAATTTGCCGGAAGTGGGTTAGAGTATTTTCAAACATATCCAGCTTTTCCATCCGCGCAAAGAAAATTTGCCAGACGCGCGAAAGTTAGTTTTTGAACTGTTAAAATCCGTGATAAGAGTGGCACCTGGCGACTATTTTTTAAATATATTTTTTTTCCTTTACTCGTTTACCAAGAGCGAGTCTAGTTGCCTGGATTTTTACACAAGTACATGTGGATTTTTTAAAACGTAGTTAGAAATATGTTACTTGATACATGGTGGCTCGTGGACATCGCCGATGGCGCAGTGGTAGCGCAGTCGCTTTGTAATCCAGAGGTCCCGGGTTCGATACCCAGTGGAGGCACATAGTGGTTCGGATGTCAGTATAAACTGTAGGTCCAGTCCCGATTAGGATTATTGTGCATAAAGTGGACTTCAAACAAGAAATGAATCAAATCAATCACGGTGGTTCGTCATGGCCGTAGGCAGAAAACAAAATCGGGGGGGGGGGGTCATTGATATTTGTTCACATGGGCGTCGCCAAAACTTTGAATAATAGAAATTATAACAATAATAATTAAGATTTTTTTGTAATCAAGGGGTCCCGGGTTCGATACCCGGTGAAGGCACAAGTGGTTCAGATCTCACTTTAAACTGTAGGTCCAGTCCCGATTAGCTTTACTGTGCATAAAGTGGACTTAACCAGTCAATCAATCAATTAAGATTTCATAATAATGAAACAATTATATTCCAAAATAATAATAATATGTATTATTATTATTATTATTATTGAATGATTGATTTGGTGTTTTAAGTCCACTTTATGCACAGTAAGGCTAATCGGGACTGGATCTACAGTTTAAAGTGGAATCCGAACCACTATATGCTTCCACCGGGTATCGAACCCGGAACTCATTTATTATTGTTATTATTATTATTATTATTATTATTATTATTATTATTGTTGTTATTTCCTTGGGGGGGGTTACTCAATCCAGCAGATGAGTAAATATCCAGCACAATGGTTTTTTTCTAGTTTTTTTTTAACGTTTCATACAGTGTGTACTGAAATGCACAATTATTATTATACTTTGTTATTAAATTTTAAGATACCTGCAAGAAAAATCTCTAAAAGGTATATGCAAATTTTAGTCAAACTTTTTGTTGTTTGACCTTAAAACTTAATTTTTGGAATTTTGAAAAGTGTGGAACCACTTATTCTCTTTGAAAACTTAGCCTGGTGCAACCTCAATCGCGAACGTAACGCGCTACGAAACTGGAGATCCTAGGCTTGAACTCCTATCAAGGGGGATTTTCGATTATCGGACAGGGAATTTTGGGACAATCATAAGGGAATTTTCAGTATATTCCTTGTAACGCAGGAACAACACTGGAAAGAGGACAGCACAAGTGAAAATTAAGGTGGTCGCGGGTGGACTGCGAATCCGAGACTAAATCCTGTTTCACTCAAGTTTCAGAATTCCGAATGTATGAAAATTTTAGCTCGATCGTTTCAACATTGTCTCCTTGTACTTTTGTGATGCTTCGAAAAAGATTTTGAAAATGAGTTACAGATTTTGGTTTCTGAACTTCCATTAATCCAACATGTCAGATGTTTCGGGGGTAGGGGGGTTGAACCCTAGAACCCCCCTCTAAATACTGCCATGTGGTTCGTAAATGAGGAAACACCCCTTTAAAGCACTGATGTGATATAGGAGAGAGGCAGATAATACCAACATGGCGGCCATATTGAAAACCGCCATCTTGGATTCAACTCTAACTTCTTAAAGAGAAAGCTTTTGATGTGATCAAAATAGGCTATATTTTCACGGGAAAGACGTTGGCATGCATAATTTCAACATGACGTTAACCCTTATGCTGCTGGAGCCATCAGTGTGGAAAAAACACCAGTTTATAACAAATATCGATAGGGCCAAAGTCTGTTCTGTGTCTATTTATGCACAGATACGCTAATTGGAACTGCAGTTTAAAGAGTGATTCGAATCATTGTGCAATGTGCCTTCACTGGGGATCGAATCAGGAACTCATTGATTACGAGGCAACGCCAGGAGAGACAAGAAAACTTGTTTGTGTATAATACCAACATGGCGGCCACATTGAAATCCGCCATCTTGGAGACAGCTTCATTTTCTTGAAAGGTGGTCATGTGACATATCAAAATGGACTAGAATTTTACGAGAAACATGATGGTGATCTTAATTTCAACGTAACGTTAACTATTATGCTGTTTCAACCTCGATCGTTGACTGAATATTACACCATCACTGTATGCGGACGATCTCCAATTTGTTCCTTGTCACTTTGGTGGTCCGCAGCCCAGAACAAGGCTAAGGAATTACAAAAAGAAGAACAAAAAGTCACACAGCAGGAAGAGAAGCTGACAATCCATGGCTGAATGTGACGCTACAAGCATCAGATGTCGCATCGCATCGCTTCCTGTGGCGCGATCTCTTCTTGTCCCAACGCGTCATCCTGCAGAGCACCCAATATTTCACGCTGATGAGCTGCCGGGTAAAAATTATGACAAGCCTCCCACGTGTCATTAAAGAATTCTTTGTGTCCCCCCGTGATGGAGAGAATCGTGAGCAAAAGGCACAGATTATCCTGCAGATAGACGAGGCACAGATGATTTCCTCCCTCATAAGGCAAAGACATAAACACCTCGACAGCTGACGATCAATCACGTGTGTTAAGCTCAAAACGGGGAAGGACATATTTCTTTATGGAGATTAACTGCCGCATGCTTTCGTAAGGGGAGGTTCATTTGCATTATTTGATTTACGCCGCGGAATTCTCTCCCTCATAATTTTCCTTCGCAGTGAAATATGGTACTAAGTTCCTGGTAGATCAAGGGAACAGTTTTTGGCTCAGGAACACTAAAACGTTTTTTTTTCTGCTTAGGAATGCAATAGATGGAGCTTACAACTAAAGCAGCCAGCACACAAGAATAGATCCGAAATTTTATTATGGAAATGCCACAAGTTCAGTTCAGTAATTTCAACTCAAGACTGTTAAATTGATAAACCATTTATTTATTTTCAGTGGAGTTTCAGTTAATCTCACAATTTACTTTGTGTTGAGTTTTCAGACATATTTGATTTGCTTTCTGTTATTTAATGTAGCGTTATTTTTTTTGTTATTTAGGTGTGTGGTGCTGATTAAATCACCCCATCTTCGGCTGTGATCAAGAAAGTGTCGGACCCTAGCTCCACGCCTCCTATACGCCTTCATGGTGCAAAGCACAGGGGGAGCACTTTACTTGTTTTTATTTAGCGTCGCCTTTTTGCCACTCTTGGTTATCGTGACGATGAGAATGTGCAGAAATTTATGAAGGGACACTCACAAAAAAACACTTATGCCGACGCCGGGATTCAAACCTCGAAACGCCTGTCGTTCTAGCACGCTGTGCTGCTAACCACTCCTCCACGGAAATCGGCGAGATTTTTTTTTAGACTCTACAAATCATATATTTGCCCTACATAGAATACAATTCTATTAATAATTTATAAATGTATAAATATAGGAAATTATCCAATAAAGAACAAAAAAAATACTTAGAAACATAGCCTAATAAGACAGGAACGTCGTCAAGGAGGGTTAGGTTAGGTTACTGCCCCCCTCGAAACTTTTATGTGTTCCCCAAAATTTCCGTTATTCTATTAAAATTACTACTACTATATGAAAACCTAACATGACACGATAATATTAATAGTATATAGAAAACAATATATAATTTATAATATATAGATAACTCTCGCTTGAAGTTCGGAAGAGGTTCATGCTGTCGGTTTGATACAATATTGTATTTCAAACTCAAAACATCTGGGGAGAAATTATCTTCCCCTCCCCCCTCCCCCCACACTAAGAATATATTTTTGTCACGACATATATACCTCGCTTATTTCCACAACATATCCGAATTTGTCGTGTAAATAAGGCAGCGAGCCTAGCCTTACCGAGATGCGCAGAACAAAATCATCCTGGCAAAGCTCGCGCCTGCGCAGAAAGACAAAAATATATTTGTTAGAGGAACTCTCACTGTTACGTCATTTTGCCAAACTCGCGTCGCATATGTTAATACGAATGTTAGTCGCGATGTTCTTCATTCTCATCCGCTATTGACTCAAGAGCATACTGTTAACGATTTCTTCCAATTTTTGACGATGTGGTCTGGCGAGTGATGCACTCGACTAAAAAAGAAACTCAGGAATGAATAAAGGAAAAGCTAAATTTGCTGACTTCGGCTAATTCCCTGAAAGGGAAAACTTGAACTGGATTCCCTGAAAGTTTTTCTCTGTAACTTGTCTGTCTATCACACGATAATTTGGATCTGGTCCGAACCCTGTGTCACAAAGGGAATATTCATTTGATCTCGGAGAGGCAAATATCAATAATTTAGCTTTTTCAATTTGGCTTCGTTTACTCCTTGCCAGGCTGACCTTCCACCGGAATCGCCAATGACAACGACTGTTCTTGAATTATTTTCACCATTCTTTTCGGAATGAAAAACGTTTTAAAATTCTTGTCATTAGGATACAGAACCTTCAAAAAACGTTCCCGTGTACAGCAATGCAAGGAAAATACTTGGTGAATACTGTTGTGGCTAATGTTGTAACTCGGGGGTCACTGGTTCGATTCTCAGCGGAGACACAGGTGCAAAGGTTGGAATTCTACTTTCAACTGTACGTCCTGAAGAGATTATTGCATTTGGACTTACAGTGTAATTAAAAAACTTTCTCGCCTGCTTTAAGACCACTTCATGCATACACAGACTAATCTGGACTGGACTTACAGTTTAAAGAGTAATCATAAGTACTGTCATGTAGCCTCACGGGTAATCGAACCCGAGAACTCTTGATTTCAAGTTCTTTCTCATCCATTGTTCGACATGCGAATATCTTTCACTATTCTTTGATTTTTGCTCACTAGAAGAATATATTTGGGTGAGTGAAATCGATTTCATACATTTCTTCTCTATGAAACCGCTATCGCTCGCTCAAATATATGTTTTCTAACGAGCCGCCGTGGTGGTCAAGTCAACAATCGTCGCCCTCGTAGCAGAGTGGCTATCGCTACAACGATACGAGTCCCGGGTTCGAATCTCTGGCATGATATCTCACCCGTAGGCGGAGTGGTATTATCTTCGCCTTGTAATCAAGGGGTCCCGGGTTCGATATCTTGTAGAGGTACATAGCGGTTCGGATCCCGATTTAAACTGTAGGTCCAGCCCGCATTAGCCCTATATTTTAACACAAAAAAAACATGCATCGCATTAAGCAGCAAAAATAACAACTTCCATCATACAATTCCTACAAGAACACGTGACGGAGCCGAGAGTTGAAATGCTCATGAATCCACATAAATTATTTCTTTTGATCAATTCTAAAGTGATGAAATATGAACAATAGTAGTGGAGGCATTATGGAATTTAACGTTCACTAACCAAACACACGCACTTTCACTTACACACACGCAATACACTCACACAATGTCAAACCAGTCAAATACTTAAAATAAAAATATGTTGTCTACAATCCAACAAAACTCACCGTCATTTTGCCTTTCTCCTTCCGTAACAGAAATAGTGCTTCATATTTACATTTGGCAACACTAGTCACTAGCTAGCCAATGAACATGCACTGCATAAGAGAAGCAACCACTTCGTCATGCTATATTGCCACATTACCGTCCCTGCTGAACGGTGTGAACCGCGAGCTGGAGCGCTATTCAATTGTTTTGAATGATGTTTGCGCGAGTGTGTCCAGGAATGGAATTACAATATGGCAACAATGGCGAAGGTTGGCGATCAGGGTAGAACATGTGATGCTAAGAGATAGGGAGGCGAAACGAAAATTGGGATCTGCGCAGCGGCAGAGATAGCTGCGTCGGGCTTTACGCTTCAGCGCACACTTGTTTACTGCACTCGCTCGCTTGTTGTTCACTTGCTTGAAATCGTAGAAGTCGAAAGTCACCAGCTGTTGGTTGTAGTTCTTCTATTGTGTGGACTTGGGCGTATATAAGGGGGGGGGGAGGATTCAACGGGTCCAACTCCCCCTCTTTTGGTTCAGTAAAATTACCAGATTATCTGTTCTATCTGCTTGTTCATTAACATTTCTTCGGATTTATTTTATTCTAGATTAGATTCGTACAGAACGGGATACGGATGGGAAGGAATTTACGTAATTCCACATAGTTTCGGAATTTATGCAATAAGAAACTGCATTGGGACTGTCAAATCAGTTATATCCCCCCCCCCCCCCCCCGAGTTCTCTTAAAGGAATTTGGTTTTAAATAATGCAGTGCGAGAAAACCAGGGAAACACCATAATATTCTCAAGTTGTTTGACATAGGATGGACAGAAAAGTATCAATACTAAGTAGCGTGACTTGTGGAATTGTATTAACTAATTGTAGAAACTTCAGAGACTTTACAATTTACTAGTTGAAGAGAAATATTTCAGCTAGCTCTTCAGTGTAACCTGTTTTAAATATTTCCACTTGTTCTAACCAAATTGTTTTCATGCAGTGCAAGATTATGTTGGGCACCTCAAAAGGTGGACTGTTCAGTACTGTGTGTCAGTATTCTATATAAGACTATACTTTCCTCAACGTTATTTATATTTCAATGCGTAATATTAAAATACTCATTTTACTAGACAATCTAACTGTACATTGAACCGCTCCCTCTCGATAATAAAAGAGTTATCGAGCTACAAAAAGATGCTGCACGATAGCACCGCCGTCTGCTAGCAGCACTAAATTTCAGTTGCAAATCTCTTCCATTGCGTAGTAAGCTGCTTACTGTAGCAGCTTAGACCATTATGGCACCGAAAAGGAGTTGCAAGATTAATGATATACGTCGAAGTGGATTTCTGTTTTGTTTTTGTCTTTTTAAGAAGTGTAAAGAATATGATTTTGATATGTACATACACACAACTTTGTCGGGTCCAGCACCTCCCCTTCTCCGTGGCTCCCCAACAAGCTTTCGGTCAGCAGTGTCCCGGTTTTTCACTTATGAAATATAGCAATCCTAATCATACCAAAAGTTGAATCCTCCCCCTTACGTTAACTATATATACGCCCATGTGTGTGTGTAAGTATAAGAACATTTTGATTCATTGACTTGCTTTATTTTACTTCGCTTTTTGTGTCAATTTTGGCTAATTTGCGCAGATGGGGATGAGTGATGATATGATGAAATTGATGAATGGACACACACAAACATCCATGCCCAGGCCAGGATTCGAACCGGAACAAGAGCATTTTAAAATGCTGTGATGAGAAACAAATGTTTATATATGTGTTTATAATTTTATCCACCGATACTATTTGGCGCTGCAGTCGAAGTGCAATTCGAAAGATTCTTGCTTCCAGTCCACGGCCTCAAGACATGACTGCGACACCATTCTCGAAGGATTTTGGCTTCTACGGTATTGTTTCTTTCAGACACGGCTAAAGGAGAGAATACATTGTATTCTTATTCCGCTTGCAACTCCTTGAGATCCCGATGACGTCTTCCGAAGAACGGGGACGTGTGTGCGCAAAACCAGGAGGGAAGGGGGGATGTGTCCCCGGTGGCCCAATTACGCCAAGGCAACAGGGAGAGACGAACGAACCCCTTGTTCTCCGTTGAAGCCCATGATGGGACCTTTTATTACCCAGACGGCGCGAATGGCCCACCATAAAGCTAACTGGCGTGGTTGAGCACTTCCCCAGAATATCACGTCCTTGGGTGTGAGTCCTCCCAATTAAGTGTTTGGCGTCGCAGCTCCAGAAACTTATTAATTGGACGACACAAGCATATTCTATATAAAGAGGAGCCAAAGACGCACATTTACTGTAAGCCTCCGAAATGTGTTGCTACCGAAGGCAGGAGTTCACAGGTCTCCTTCAAATACTAACACAGCGCGCTACGACGCCAGGGTACCCGGGTTCGAATCCAGGTCTAGTCATAGGTGATCTTTGTGAGGGTTTCTTCACAACTTCATCACGCCATTACTCATCCTCATCGTCGCTATTAACTATAAGTGGCAGAAGAGCGACGCTAAATAACAAAAATCTAATCAAATCATATCCTCCGAATACATGAGAAACACAAATTTTAGAAGAAGAAGTCACGACAGTGATTGTACCTTGGAAAGTATGAAATTTCTATTATATTTCTTTTCAGCAAAAAAATTGTTTTTGATTATCCAATTTATGCATTCACAATTTTTTACCATTTAAACTATACGAGACATTTCGGTGCCAAAACTGGGAGAGAACAGTTCACCTCCTCTTGGTAGACAAGACTTGGTATTAGGAGGTCATAGTGGGGGGGGGGGGCAAAAACTGGCAAAAGTGGAGGGCAACTGCCCCCAACGTCTCTCCCTACTGACGTGCACTCACCGAGGCGAAACCTAATGTCGGTTACAAAAGATAATAGGCAAAAATTTTATAAAAATTAAAGTAGAAGACAGGATAGTTTTTAGAGCATTCAATAAAAACTGCTGTGTTGGTGTAGTATTTAAATTTATCTGTACTTTAAGATTGTTTCAGTAGCGTATACTGGGTTCAAAACTTGGGCTATCTCATCATATTATAGTATTCGAATGGACAAACATTTGCGGGGTAGGCCTTTTTCGATCATCACTGAAAAAGTGATGTTCTTGGCCCAGAGGGGAATTTCTCTGTCATAAAAGCAACGCTTTTACCCTTTCCTCTAATAGTTTCGCTCCAAGATTCCCCATTGCTGGGAAGATGCCACGCTGGCAACAATGAGTTCGCAACACTGACGACATCATAGAAGGAAGACTGCCAAGCTCAACTCACACAGTCCCCTGCGGATTTCAAAGAAAGCGGTCAATATTGCCAACTTCTGAAATGCCATCATCTTCTTATTGAAATGAACAATTTTTTGCCCATTTTTCGACCGATTTTTTCTTCTCTTCTGAGCCTGGGCTTTGCAGGTAGTCTAGATAGCCTGGAATATACGCCTCTGGTAGATATATATTTTTCTAATTAGTTAGTTATGCACGTATGACTGTGCGTGCTTGTAAAGGCGGCCTGGTTATCACAGCTCGCTACGACGCTAGGTGTCCCAGGTTCAAATCTCGTCGTGTGCAAGGGTGTTCTTTGTGATGTCGATTCATGAATTTCATCACTCATCCTCATCGTCGCGATTAGCCAAAAGTGACAGAAGAGTGAAGTAAAAAAAAACAAATGAATCAAGAAAAGAAGAAAGCATATTGCAACATGCCGTCAGGGCATTATGAGGTGGATGCAGTGTCAGAGCCCTTCACATTCGCAGTCTCGGTTGTTTGTGGAGGTGATGTGATCAGCACCATTCTCCAGGCGGCTTTCCCCGCCCCTTCTTTCCCCCAGGGTTACCCCAAGATACACATTTTTTTACAGGCCGCTTTGTGCAGTGACATTTTCTCAAAAAGCTTCACAGCACTTTTTTTCTGATTGTAATAAAGCTTATTACTTTACATTTCTTGGCTCTTTGAAAATATGCATGTAAATACATCGAGACCTTTTTCGTCTTCCTTCTCTTGCAGGTCTGGGTAACCAAAGCCCGTTCTGCGATTACAAAAATTGATCATTCCATCGGCGATATGGTCTTCCTAAATTTCTTCTTCCTTTGTGGTCTGTATTATAGTAATTTTCGAGGCAAAAGGGTTCCTCATCATGTTGATTCCACTTCAACTGATATTTTTTTAAAATTTCTTCCATGATTGCTTCGACCTTCCATTTATTTCGGATTTCTTCACTTCCAATTTTGTCTCTTAGGGCTACTTCCCTTTAACACAGCAAAAATTGCATTTGTGAACAATTTATTCTAGTTTTAACATGTTGTCGAAGAGTCCAACATTCGTTACCAGATAGAAGAGTAGGTTTTGAAATTGAATTACTTTTATCATTTGTTTTTCCAAATTTCTTTTCAACATCTTTTTGGTGTTCGAACTGTGAAATATAGCTTTCCAAGTATACAAAGTCTGTTACCTGTTCAATTATTTTATCATTTGTCACTATTTTCATTCCAGGAAGTTTTCTTTTTTCGTTTTACCATTTATTGCCATTGAATTTGTTTTATATTATGAAATTTTCAAGTTATAATTTGTAAGAATTGATGAAAGTTTGAAAACCGACCTTTGTAGATCATCTTCACTTGCTTTCATCAATATCTGGGCGTGTGAAAATATTACTGTTTGTAGCATTGTATTTCCGCCAGGGCTTTAAAGATTCTTGAATTGTTTTATCAAGGTACATAATAATAAAGGGGAAAGTTTTCTGACTACTTGATTTATTTCAAAGGCTTTTATCAAGACCTTAAGAAAATTTATATATATATATATTACCATCTTTGCCTTGCTATCCGAATATACGACTGCGCAATCTAACCCTACCGCGCAGACTCTACCACATCTTGTAGTTGCCTATTGCTCAAAGCATCTTGTGTTTGGGCCGACAAGAGACGCCCTCTTTACACACGCCTCACGTAGAGAGGCTACGAGACGAACAGTCCCGAAGAAACTTGTAAGTCCACAGAGGACTCAGCCCCTCCACCTGATGAATTTTACATTGCGAGAGAAGCAACTTTCACCGTGTCCTTTGAGCCTTTATATCTGACTAGCATCGATCTACGGCTCGTATATTCGCAGTCCTCAACCCTCTGCCGATCCGTGTAAATATTTCATGACCCCAGGAGCACACACATGTAGTCTTTTTATAGAGGGATGTTTACACGTTGCAGGCAGTGACGTTCCTGGCCGAGGGAAATTTCCTTCTCATATGCCGAAAATGTCCCTTTTCAACCGTAAAATTCCCTCTTTCATAAAGAAATACAAAAAAAGAACACTTATTGAGGGTTTATCCCGAGATTTTGATCTAGGAGTGTCTACGAACGATTTTAGTGGGTCCACAGCAGGGTCGATAGAAATCCTGATTTTCATTTAAAAAATTATTTTTGCTCATTTTTTTATTTAAATCGATTTTATATATATATATATATATTAAAAAACTAAGTTTAAAATTTCTTGTGTTATTTTTGGCACCATGCATATAGATACATTTTTTTTACATAAATTATTTTTCTAGTCAACGGCACTGTAAAATATTTGAACAGTTTGATTAAAGTAATTAAAAAATATACATAAGTACACATTTTTTTGTTTCTCATACTGTATATACCGGGTGGTCCAAAAGTCCCGGAACGGTCACATATCGTGAGAAATACGGTGCGGTGTTGTTTCGCACGACTTAGATTTCGTGTTTGTTCGCACGGTTTCTTATCTCATCGCAATCAGTGTGTTGTTTGGCACGGCTGCACCAGGCGAACAGAAAGCATAGAGGAATTAGAGATGAATGGAAGATATACGCCGCCATATGAGGATGTGTTCATCTCTGTCGTTGATACCTAGGGAAAGTATTAGTGATGGATGGCTGATCGTTATGGAAGATTGTCCAACGGGAGAGAAAATTGAACTGTTTAACGATTACTTTGTACCTCAATGGCTAGAAAACTCAAACATTCCGTTAGAGGTCAGAGACACAGAACCAACAATGCTGTCGAGGGTTGGCACCACAAATTAAACTCAACAATACCAAGGAGTTCTCGGCACATAGTTTCGCTGTAAAGGCAGTCAAGGATGAGGCTGCAGCGGCTTTCAATTGTTTCAGAAGAATTGAGATTGAAGGTAATCATCACAAAAAAAGGGAAACGACGTATATTAAAATTGACGCCAGGATAAAATCTATCCAGGAAAATCTGGTAAGGAGCGGTGATCCTAAAATCTGTTTGAGAAGATTGTGCTACGTTGGTGTTTCCTATAACATTTGTTCTTCCTGGAACAATACATTGGAAAGAAAATAAATCAATCTGTTTTTAACATTCAATTTTGTTATTTATTTTTCTAAGTCATTTTCCTTTCCAAATTGAATAGTAGTATTCATTAATGCTTTGCATCAAAGGGCTTATTAGTGTATTTATTTTGTTTTCTTTTGTGGTTATTTTCAGCCGTGCGAAACAACACCCTGATTGCGAGAAGAAA
This sequence comes from Lepisma saccharinum, assembly GCF_977018435.1. NCBI lineage: Eukaryota > Metazoa > Arthropoda > Insecta > Zygentoma > Lepismatidae > Lepisma > Lepisma saccharinum. The sequence continues at coordinate 27,393,904 of NC_139248.1, forward strand.
CCGTGCGAACAAACACGAAATGAAAGTCGTGCGAAACAACACGCAATCGAGAAATACACATCGAATAGGAAAACGAAAAAATACGTGTTTAATAAGTGAAAGAAAGCTATTCAATGATATCACACTTGATTCCCCACCACCGACCCCTGGGGGTGGGGCGGGGAGCAACTGTGAAATTTTAAATAGAAACCCCCATTTTGTATTGTAGAATCGGAAAGAGGACTTCATTCCGAGTCCAACGAGCTGTCAACCATCCTCCTAGCTCAATTAGGAACGGAGATATGGCGATTTCAAATTTTCGCAAACATTGAGCTAGAGTCGAGACCTTTCAATAGAGTATAGAAGGGGGTCTACCGAATCTGCAATCGCTTCCACTCTAGCTCAATTAGGGGCAGAGCGTCCCTTTGAATTTTTTTGGGAGTTTTATGAAATATTCATTTTTTCTTCAAGCAAATTTAAAATCGCCATATCTCCGTTCCTAATTGAGCTAGGAGGATGGTTGACAGCTCTACGGCACATCACTGAAGTAGAAGTGGGTAAGTAGAAGAAACCGTGGATCAGAAATGAGCAATTGTGTAGTATATAAATCCATGGCTTCTAATTTCCCTGTTTCTTGCACATTTTAGGATGTTTTTCCCTTTTCCTGTAATTTTCGGCTACAAAATATCCCGTTCTTCGGAGCATCACTGGTTGCAGGACCGGGGGGGGGGGGGAGAACAGCGATGTCATGCGGGCTGGTATAATGCAAAGGGGCTTTTCAACCTTGCAAATTAATTTTCATTACCCGTGTAATTTTCGCCGTGCTCTTCGAAAAACTTTTCCATTACGCGATTTCGCGTCGTTTTATTGCGCTTTAATGCGAGCGAAACGAGCCCACTTTTCATTTCTCGTACGAGGCCTGATTTGGTTAACGGTGTTTGCTTACAGCTGTGAACGAGTTTAGTCGGCATTTTGAACACCAGGGGCCAGAATCGGCGCTGGGGAAGTTCAAGGAGAAAAGCTGCTCGTCGTGTCTTTCTCTGTTTAATGATAATAACATACTACACTAAACGTCTGGCCTTTAAGGGCCAGCCAGGGTCTGCTAAGCGGCTTTTTGATTGGGGGACGCGTGGACAGCGCGTCGAGTCCCATCGTTGCTGCTTTCTGGTTTTCGAGGCCAGAATTCCTCACTTGTTCTCATGATGCTCGTTCTACGCCGACAATTTTGGAGCTCCCTCCGGGAATAGAACCCGGGACTTCTCACACCAAAAGCGAGAGTGATAATTAGGATTTTATAGACATCATTTTAGGCTTGATAAAATATGATTTAGCCCTTTTTAGGCATTTACATGAGCATCAATACTGCAAACACATTTTCCTTCACGTATTACATGTTTACTAAACTTAAAGCATACAAAAAAACACAGTTTTTAGAAAATACAGAATATAGTAAAAAATTAAAACTTGTCATTGGTAAGCTATAAAAGGTAAAAAGGTAAAGTGCTCCCCTGTGCATAGCACCACGCCATGAAGGCGTATAGGGGGTGTGGGGGTAACGCCCCACACTTTCTTGATCCGGTCGTGAGTGGGGTTGATGTGATCAGCACTACGCCCCTGACCGCCTTTACCCCCCAGGGCGCCGGGGCCGCTTCCATCGTTAGAAAAGTTCCCGGATTTGAACCGGCCGGGGATCGAATTCGGGACCTTTAGCATAGTAGTCAGACGCGTTACCGACTGAGCCACCGCGGCCACTATTAAGCTATTTCTCTTGTAATGCTAACTTTGCTCCCTTTTTTTCTCATGCCCTTTCCCTTCTCTCATTTCTATTCCCCGTTCTGTGTGTGTGTGTGTGTATGAGAGACAGACAGAGGGGGGAGAGAATACATTTTCGTATTGCCGTACAGTTAACAATGTGTTCACTCTGATGAAACAAGACAAGGTTTCAGCATTTTTTATTTTTTTTTACATTTATTTATTTAGCTGAAAAGTTCAATTTAGACCTTTTTAGGATCTTAACTCCTTTTAGCCGTTTTTAGGACCTATAGGATTCACGTATGTGACGTTACCAAGTAAGGAATAAAATAGGTTAAATCCTGAGAATCTGGGCCCTAATGATAACTTTTGACTATGCGAGAGCCCGAATCCCGGCAAGACTTGGATGTTTGTGTTTTTTAATTTTTTTCTGTCTATGAGAAGTAGAGAAATGAGATCAATTGATACGAGGTTTATGTAGGGGAAATCTGTCGCTTAGGGGCTTTAGTTTTAAAAATAATGAAGTCTGTAAAGCGTCTGACTGCCACGCGGGAGACCCGGGTTCGATTTCCTACATAGGTGATCTAAGATCGGAAATTTTCCTGGCCGTCCCCGAATAAAGCGGCTCTCACCCAGCCTGAAATAAATCGGTACCGAGTGGGCAACCCTTGGGGATAAAGGAAGCCGGAGCGTGATGCTGATTACATCACCTCCAAAACTGGCTGAGATCGAGAATGTGTGGGGGCCCTAAACCCACATCCCCTTTCAGTGTGCCTTCATGCTACGCAGGCACGTAGCTAGGGGGACGGCTAAAGGGGCTGAAGCCCCCCCCCGCCGAAATATCTAATTTAAATAGTGTATAGTGGTAATCAATTTTACTTCCTTATCAGGATTAAACATCTTGCATAACAATGTGATAAGGGATGAGCCCCTCCCGAAATAAAATCCTCGCTACGAGAGCCTGATGGTAAGGTGAACTCTACCTTTACTTTACCTACCGTAAATGGGATGTATCGTTGAACGTGACTTTTTCAATCACTCTTTCCAACACCCTACAGTATGTACTTTGAATATTTTGTCTGGGTTTATACGAATAATGCTGTATTTTCAACTACCGTTTTTGTTTCAGGTGTAGGTAGCATTGTATCCCCAAAATTTTTGGGAGGAGGTACAGTGACAGTATATACTAAATCATTGAATCCTATTGTACCCTAGCGTCGTTGCCTTGTAATCAAGGGGTCCCGCGGGTTCGATACCCGGTGGAGGCACATGGCACAGTGGTTCGGATCCCACTTTAAAACTGTAGGTCCATTCTCGATTAGCCTTAGTGTGCATAAAATGGACTTAAATTACCAAATCAATCAATCAATCAAACCTATTGTACCCCTCTCAAATAATTTAACATACGCAAGATGCTGCCGTTCAAAGAATATCGTTTTCGGGCAGTGCGACACCAGACGTCCCAGCATTTGTTTCTCCATCATCCATTTCATCATTTATCCTTATCGTCGTGATTAACCCGAGGTACATAAAGGTACGTAAAGTGACCGATATATACAGTAAAACCTCGTTAATCCGGACTTCGCTTAATCCGGACAGGCAAAATAAAAAAAAACGATATCAAGGTTTTAAATGTGGCTAGAAGTCAACAATCGCATTTGTCATATTGCTCCGTAACTGCTACGAATAGATACATCCAACGTCCATGGGAGAACTTTCCAAAGAAGTCGGGCACATACATCATCATAATATGGGTACTGCATTGTATGTACAGTATTGCTTTACATTTCACTGTACTGTATAGTGCATTTAGGCCTATGTCCTTTAAATACACCATAATAACCGTGTTTTGTTGCTATAATCGGAGTTTTATAGCACTTTCTACTGTTCTTTTAGGTTATTTCAGTTAATCCGGACTTTCGTTAAACTGGTCAACTTATCCCTCCCATTAGTCCGAATTAACGAGGTTTTACTGTATAATGAACGTTTCTTTCGGGACCGCACACGTACTCTACAGCTTTACAAATCCATTGGGTGGGCTCCCTTGCGTGCATTATGATACTAATGCCCACCCACAATGCATCCTAACTTTTTTTTAAAAAAAAAACCCTGTTACTTACTGATTTCAATATGCACTCGACCACGAATCACAATAACAAATATAATAATAACAAAAAGAATTATTGAGTGGGCTCGTGCCCCTCAGGTCCACATAAGTGGACACCATTTCGTATTCATGTCACCTCTCTATGCTGTGCTGTGCTTAGAATGAGAAGTATAGATGGCGTTGCTAGCTATGTGGAATATTAAACGCAGGCACACATTTACATGTATTACATTTATAAGCCTGTGCACAGCATTGGAACACGTAAGCTTTTAGGTTTAAATCTGAATATTCCAACTAGATAATGATTATAAACTGCAGTTGTGTGCACCGTAAATATATTATTCATTAAAATTATATTAACTGAGAGAAAGTAACGATTCTTAATAGGAATGATTACAATCTATTTTCAGTTCAAGTTACGTACGATAGTTGGATGGTAGCTGAAATTGACTGTTTTAGACAAGTTTTTACGGAGTGCATAAATAGAAGGAAGAAGTAGCACTCTCGAAGCCACGCCCCCTCCCACAATGCATCATTTCCCGCCTTAGACCATCCCGTTATCATGTTTGCTTTTCTTCCTTGCTCCACCGCGCTAAAGATCCGAGACGCCTGGCTTTGTGGGCCACATCCTGTTTCCCGATTAACGCGCCCTAATTATCCCGGTTATGGGGAAAGCGGGACTCATTAATCACGCTCAGAATTCCACAGTAAGCCAACATCGAACCCCGTCTTCCAGTTAGGAACACCAGAATCGAACACCGCAGCAGCCATGACGGTCGACCGAAAGAAACAAGGTCGTATGTAGAAGGGGATTCAGGGGTCCTACCCCCTCCAAAATGACTTACTAAGTACTCAAATTAAATAATGAAAATATACTTGTTTAGCCCTTATTGTACAATCGAGGGTTATTTATTATATCCGCTGAACTTACACAAATGGCAAGGAATAGATTGGAAGCAAAGGGTTTAGCATTAACAGTACCTAAGTTTTGTGGACCCTATTTATAATAGTATGCATAAAATATTATCACGAACTTCACTTTTCATCAACTGGACCCTTTCTGTCATTCAATAAAATATTTTATTTTTATTATTGCTTTTATAAAAAGAACTATCCAGGCAAGGAAAGCCTAAGGAGATCTGTGTCGCCATTGTTTCACCTGCAGTGTGTGGCAAGGCATTGTCATGCAACAGGATGACGTCTTTGGAGAGGCTTTCTGGAGGTGCTGCCATTTTCACTTTGGACCTGAAAAACAAAGGGAAGTTAAAATCATAGAAAGTCGATTTTTGCACCATTACATATAGAAGAATTGGCCAGTACAGCCTCCTAGCTCAATTTTTTTCTGGGTAAAGCTTAATACTTCTCAGCACTCCGTCGTATTTTCATAACTATTGTTATGAATAGACCTATTGTTTAATGTATTAATTACAAACATTTATGTTATTATTATTACGTATTTGTGATACGCTTGGTTCGGGCCCTTTTCGAGGGGGACTCGATGAAAACCATGATTTGTTTTTGATTCTTATCAAGTTGCATTTTAGCACAGACCTATTGCTGATCTACACTAGTGTCCAAAATTAAAGCAACAAACAGAAATCATTTCCTCGTGTGATTTTTTTTGTTGATAAATTCGCCAAGTTTAACCTGTTGCTATCGTGATTTTTTTTGTTGATAAATCCTGGCAGGGGTGCCCACAGGGGGGTTTTATGGCGCAGGTTGCGCCATCGAGATTTTTTGGGGGGGGCTGAATTTTTTCCCTTGAAATAATATAAAATTCAACATTTATATCTTTTCCAAAATATATGTAAAAATGTTACACCTTAAATGCACCATATTTAATCCATTAGATGAAGAAATGAAAGTGTTTAGGGCATTATCGAAGGGGAAGTGGGTATCGAACTCCTATATATTAGGCCTTAATTGACACGTGGGTTCTGAGGGGGATTCTGAATTAAACTTTGGGGGGGGGGCAGTATCCAACTCTAGATCTTAGATTATGACGAGTACTTTAGTTAGAGGGGGGATTGAGCATTAAATTGAGGGAGTATCCAATTATTGTTTATTATTATTATTGTCTTAAACTGTTGCGGAAATTCTGGTGTGGAGACTAAGAACTAATTTTTTGGAGGAGGCAATATCCACTCTGCAATATTAACAGTAAGTCTAAAATTGGCTTGGAAATTTTGGTGCTAGCATTGAGTATGAAATTTAGAGGAGGAGATAGAAAGCTCTTGATAAAGCGTTAAATCTTAGATTGTGAAGGGATTTCTGTAGTGGAGGGAGAGTTCGAACATTACATTTTGGAGACTGTATTTAGCGATAAGGCATCCACACGTTTTCGACCCTGAATGTGCCAAAGGAAAAGCTGGAAAAGGAAAGGACTAAATATCTCGGGATCTTAAGAAAGTATTGACACCCCATTAAATTAATATTCTTCAAAGCCTGCAAAGAAATGGATGTAAAAATATTTTTGCTCGCTTCACTCGCAATGATTTGTTGCTACGATGTGTGTTTGGCGCTTTAATGAGATGAATATGAAGTGTTTATACTAAAGCTGCATTACAAGACAAGCGATATTCTCGATTGATTGATTTGGTTTTTTAAGTCCACTTTATGCACTCTAAGGCTAATTGGGACTGAACCTACAGTTTAAAGTGGGGTCCACGTGATATTCTCGATTATGATGAACGATTTTAGGGGTGGTCTTGAATGATGGCACCCCTGTTTAGGGAGGAGGGGCAGATCAATTATAATGTTCAGTAAAGCTAAGAAAAAGTTACTTTCGGTATACACGCTGTCGTAATTAAATATTTTGTGGGGATTACGATATGGTTTAACGGCGCGAATGATATGATTTGGGGGAAAAGTATGACATGATTTTTTTTTTGGGGGGGGGGGGTACGCGCCATTGACCTTGGGGGGCATGGCCGTATTTAGAGGGGGGTTTCTAGGGTTCAAACCCCCCCCCCGAAACTTCTGACATGTTGGATTAATGGAAGTTCAGAAACCAAAATCTGTAACAAATTTTCAATTTTTCTTTCGAATCATCACAAAAATACATGGAGACAATGTTGAAACGATCGAGCTAGACCCTACCATTATCACTTTTGTTGTCATCTTTCCAGTGTTGCTCCTGCGTCACAAGGAATATAGACTGAAGATTCCCTTATGATTGTCCCAAAATTCCCTTTCCAGCTTTTAAATTCCCTGTCCGATAAAGTCGAAAATCCCCCTTGATAGGAGTTCAAACCTAGGATCTCCAGTTTTGTAGCGCATTACGTTCGCGATTGAGGTTACAATCCATGCAGCAGGCTAAGTTTTTAAAAATAATAACTGGTTCCACACTTTTCAAAATTCCAAAAATTTAATTTTAAAGTCAAACAACAAAAGCTTTATGACTAAAATTTCCATCTAACTTTTAAAGCTTATCTCTTGAAGGTATCTAAAGTTTAATGACGAAGTATAATAATTGTGCATTTCAGTACACACTGTATGAAACGTTAAAAAAAAAAATAAAAAGAAACTTGTGCTGGATATTCACTCATCTGCTGGATTGAGTAAGCCCCCTCAAGGATATAACAATAATATAATAATTATTATTAGTATTATTATTATGGAATAAAATTGTTTTATTATTATGAAATTTTAATTAATATTGTACAATTATTGTTATTATTTCTATTATTCAAATTTCTGGCGACGCCCATGGGAACAATTATGGATGAACCTCCCCCGAATTTTTTTCCTGCCTACGGCCATGTTGGGGGGGGGGATGGACACCCTTGAATCCTGGCACATTAAAGTTAGTTTGTTTTCTATCTTAAACCAGTTGTCCATGACATCATAAATATTACTATCACTTGATCGTATTATGTGGTCAAATGGACACACGGGAAAGAATTTCCGTTTTTTGCTTTAATTTTGGACATTAGTATACATATATTTTCAACTTTTTGTTAGTGTCTGTGGACCTTAAGAAGAATAAATCTTTGGGGTCCACGTGCAGTCACTTATGAGCCACTGCAAAGGCTTTTCCACCCATCTGCCTGCGAACTGAGGACACTGTCGAACTTTCTCCTCCATTAGAAAACTTGCTGGTGTGGTAAGCATGTACAGAGATATTGCATTTTCATTTGTCGAGAAATTTCTGTAAGTTTTAGGCTGACAGAGGACAAGAAACCACTCTTCTTCACTGGTGCAAGTGTGTGTAGGAGGCGCAGTCTTTACAATGACAAAAATGGCGTCTTGAAGCTTACTTGATTAGTGTTGCAGCCTTGAGGTTGTTTTGGAAATAACAGTTGATACTTCACGTAAATTTGAGCTGTATACAGTCTGTCCTACAATCTTTATTGGACATTTTAAGGTTTTAACTTCACTCGTGTGATAACGTACCTGGAAGGATATTAGTAAAAGGGTGAGCTTATCGCACTCAGCGCACTGTTAGAAATTACTCAGTGCTCGAGCACACAATCTCGCCACCGTCGGTCCTAGGTTCGAGTCCTGGAATGGAAATGGGCGTTGCTATGTGGGTGTCCATCAATATCGTTCATAGCATGAAATAAAGAAAATACGGATAAAGTGCTTGTGTTTTGATGTAATTTCCGTGACAATGCATTTTAGCCGGAATTTGTCTAGCTCTAAATTAAACTAGAATGAATGCTGACACAGCAGTTGTTCAATGAATGTAGTGACTCGAACTTGAAAACGAAATTGTACAGGGTGGGCAAGAAGTAGTAAGGTAATCGACAATATTAAAATTCTTATATTGATTTTCTTATATAATAACACTCAAATGTCAACATCACTTCCATGTAAGTACACCTTGAGCTGCATTTTTGCAGGCTAACGATACTCTGGCACCTAGACCCACAGCCAGTATCGTTAATCTGTGCGTGTCCCTTCAACCATGACATCGTATCACCATTCCTCCCAGTCGTCGCGATTAACCGAAAGTTGAAGTAAACTATACTGATCGCATTTCCAACTGGCGGCTGGGAAACAACGAATCAGCGACCAGTTCAATTCTCTTCAACTGACATCGGCCATTTTCGAGTCGCAAGGCACCGAAAGTTCCTGGCGGGACTAAACAAATGAGCGTCGGATGCAAGGTATGTTGCCAAACGTACTGTAAAACGGAGGGGGGGGGGAGTTGATCAGCGCCGTTGCTGGATAAAAGTTGTACATTAGTACACAAAACACTGAAAATTAGTACACAAAACACCCAAACAATGTACAAACAAGCTAATAAAAACAACTGACAAAAACAGACGTACGCTTGGCAATGTTGTAACGGGAGAGTGATGTTACCCCTACAGCTTTTACTTCGCAACTCAGGTTGTTGACACTCATCGAGGCAGACACCTCCGAAGACGATTGGTGGACAGATTGAGCTCTGTAGGTCAAACGCCAGTTGGGCCTGCGATCAGTATACGTTATTCATATGTGTATATACAGGGTGATTCAGAATTCCTATTACACACTTCTAGGGGTTGTAGAGGGGACTTAGTAGATTAAGTTTTGATAAGGAACCCATGTCCGGAAACGTACCGTTCTGGTACTACGCTGATGACAAGATCACATAAGTTTACATCTCCAGCTTTACCTGCGTCACTACAAGAGCTGCTCGATGTGGCGACCCTGACGTTCGTTGCAACAGTGTACCACCGAAGGATGCTTGCATACACACGCTCAAAAATACCTGGTGTGTCCTGAATCGTGTCTGCTGCAGAACTCGTTCAACCAGGTGTTCCTCCGACACTACAGGAGTCTCATAAACGAGGCTCGTAATGTAATGTGCCCCCATACGAAAAAGTCAAGAGCCGTTAGATCCGGCGATCGTGGTGGCCAAGGAGTTGGTCCACCGCGACCTATCCACCTGTCGAACCTCATGGGAAAAGTGTGCTGGTGCGCCATCATGTTGGAACCACATATCTGTGTAAACAGAGGACGTTGGAAGCAGCACACGTGACATCAGGTGACTGAAGACGTCGCCCTCCGTCAATGTGTGTTGCCTACCATGAAACGGGAGATGTGAAATTATGTGATCTTGTCATCTGTGTAGTACCAAAACGGTACGTTTCCGGACATGGGTTCCTTATCAAAACTTAATCTACTAAGTTCCCTCTACAACCCATAGAAGTGTGTAATAGGGATTCTGAATCACCCTGTATATACTCATTCAGTGTGTGAATTAAGATATTCACCTCCCCCCCCCCAGGTCAATCTTTAATGATTTCGCAACCTGATTGGCGGTATATGCCCTAGAAAACGTAAATCGTAGCTACTCAGCACAGATGTATCGCTTTCCGAACCCTCAGCTGCAGACAGAGGGTTATTTAGGTGTTTCGTTACACACACGATGAGGTTCAAGGAGACGAGGGGGTTGTCAAGTCTTCCTCCCCCCTTCCTACGCGTTGACAGTCCCTGTCCGCTACAGTGTCGCCTCGCAGCCGCTTGTCAACGACTCACCAGAGACGGATAGGCGACTGCAACATATGTGATGCCGCTCCAACTGCCATCTGGAGACGCACGCCGGAACGAGACAGAGCGATGCTCTTTTTGCGTCTTCTCTCCTGAGCATCCCCCCTTCTTTTGTCTCTCTCAGACTCGGAAATTCCTTCCCTGCGCTACAATCAAAATTTCAGTTTCGTTTTGTCCGCTCACCCCTCTTCCCTTTGAGGTCAGGAAGCGCCTATCAGAATAAATAAATAATCCTAAGCATTTAACACCCTGCGGCAACATTGCATTGGTCCCCACACTAATTAGGCCTGTGTCATTCTAGTGCACCTAAATCTAGGCTTACCACACGTCCGGGTTTAGCCCGGACAGTCCTGGTTTTTTAGTGCTGTCCGGGATTGCAAAATGTCCGGGGTTTTGAGGATCTGAACATGAAAATAGCTACAGGTATTGAATATTGACGACCAGAATTTATGACCGGCAAGGATCGATCGATTATTTTCTTTCTTCGAGATATCGACTTCCGAGCGTTTCCGTTTCCGTACTTCCGTGAGCGTCTTGGTTGTCTTGCAAGCGTGTGAAGTAACTCGTCTACACGTCTTTGATAATTATAACTATTTACAAGGGCTTTGCATTTGGCAATGGGCAAATGAAAGTGTGTATTTAACGTTAACCTGCAGCAGGAATATAAATTCTTGAAACTGTGTAACGACAGTGACAGTGAACGTGTGCAATGTACACCCTGTAGTGGAGTATTTTTCTCTTGCACGTAAATGAAGAGGTGATATTGAAGACCACGTGAAGACAGTTAAATATAGGATTCCTATTAATGCTACTGCTTCAACAAACATAAGAGATTTTAGAAAATAATGTTAATATCTTTTCTTGTAAGGATGTTAAGGATTTTAAGTAATTTCAATTTATTTTTATAAAAAAAACAACTAAAATTCAGCAGTAACGAGTTGATCGCGAATATGTCCTGGGTTGGACCCCAAAAAATTATGGTAAGCCTACCTAAATCCAATGTACAGACGGTGTAAACGAATCCTTGTAAGGACATGAGGAACCGTTTCCGCGAAGTTCTTCCCTCCGCGGCAGCTCGGAGCACTGTTGCCAACTTAGCTCTTTTGGAGACGGATCTGTTTGGCTGCGAACTGAGGCTCCCGCCCCACTATGCCATCACTGGCTCCGGCCAACACATACCATCTTTTGCGATGAGTATACATTTATCACGTGACGTGAGATTGTTATATTGGCTACGTCGTCCCACCGCCTCTTACCTCCCCAACCGTAACTTGATGTTGATTCCCCATAAGAAACACATGGGATTCTGTAAATACTTGTGTATCATTTCTTTGAAACATCGTGTCTAGCTAAATAATCAACTTAACAAAACGCTTCCACTTGCAACATGGAGAGAAATTCACACTCTCTTGTATAGTCAAAGGTTTTTTTCAGTAGCAGTCCCCATTCCGACGATATTCAAATTAATGCACAACTGGTGAGAAACTGTCACTCTTCCCCTTAAGGTATGCAAAAATGAATATTCGAAGCGTACATTGGGTTGCCTACAGGCAAGGATACAACTAGAATAATTTTTAGCGCAGACTGAATTGGTGGTAATACGATATTGGCAAAATGTTGTTGGAATTTTGTTTCAAGTCCACTTTATGCACTGATAGATTAATCGGGTCGGGACCTACAGTTTATAGTGCGATTGTAACTACTATGTGCCTCCACCTGATATCGAATCCAGGGACACTTTTCATGTTGCTTTCACGTCGCACTCAGTCTTGGTTTAAAAAAAATCAAAATCGTTCCAATTTTATTTATTGTTACCATCAGCAAGAATGAGAGAGAGAGAGAGAGAGACGTTTTTGCTTTCTTTCACTAATACAATGCTTACAGAAATATTGATTCTTTTAATCAGTTTTTAAGCCCACTTTTTTACAAGCAGAAGCAAAAAAATTGTCTTAGCCACATTCCTTATAAGTCACCACGCAGTATTGCCACAACCCACGGACAGAATTTCCCTTTGCAAGGGGTAAAATGTCCCCATTTTCTTCTAATTTTTCCCTTCATAATAAGAAACATTTTAGTTGGCTCGTGTGATTGCACAATTATGTATCTTCCATCATCAATTTTATAAGTTCATCATTCATACTCATCGTCGCCATTTACCTAGATGCAGAAACGTGATGGAAATAAACAAACTAGAAATATAAATCGATATAGGCGTATCTCAAACTAGTGGATGTAAGAGTTAACAGCAATATAAAAATGGATATCAAATTCAGACCAAGCATAATGTATACTAATATTGGGTCTGCTCTATTGAAATTTTAATGTAATTCATAGAGTTTCCCCTTTTCTTTAAAATTGTCAGAATTTGCATCTCAAAAGGAATATCCCTCCCAATACGGAAATTGCCTTTCATGTGGCAACACTGACACGAAATCTCCGAGCCATACATGATAATTGGTGTAACGGCTATTTCGCCTATTCCAATCTTTGTCTGTGCTTTTAATTCTGTCTGAATTTCCCTTCCAAAAGGGAATTTCCCTCCCAATAGGGAAATTTCCCTTCATATCGCAAAACTAACACGAAATCTCCGTTGGTGTAACGGCTATTTTGCCTATTACGATCTTTGTCTGTGCTTTTAATTCTGTCTAAATTTCCCTTCCAAAAGGGAATTTCCCTCCCAAAAGGGAAATTTCCTTTCATATGGCAACACTGGCACAAAATCTCCGAGCCATACATGACAATTGGTGTAACGGCTATTTCGCCTATTCCAATCTTTGTCTGTGCTTTTAATTCTGTCTGAATTTCCCTTCCAAAAGGGCATTTCCCTCCCAATAGGGAAATTTCCCTTCACATGGCAACACTGACACGAATTATCCGAGCCATACATGACAGTTGGTGTAACGGCTATTTCGCCTATTCCAATCTTTGTCTGTGCTTTTAATTCTGTCTGAATGTCCCTCTCAAAAGAAATTTCCCTCCCAATACGGAAATTTCCTTTCATGTGGCAACACTGGCACGAATTATCCGAGCCATACATTATAACGGTCAAATATTGAGTGACAAGTAATTAATCTAATTGCCCGTTAGTAGGAATTAATTGCAATTGGTAATATTAATATCCGTCGCGAATACAGATGTCTAGCGAACTGTCTTAGCCAGCACTAGCTTGCCTAACCACAGTTTTTCGCCCGAATTCGGATTTATATGCATTCTTATGGGAATAGCAAGAAAAATGCAACTTCTAAACCAATGGACCGAATGGGATGAGATTTTAACCAGCGGAAGACCACATCATGAAAGTACTGATTCCAAGATTTGAGCCTAATCAGAACAGAACTACGGGAGTTATGAATTATTAAAGATTCATCGCTGTATTGAATGGGAGACGGAACCCTACGGAGTTGGCCGCTCTGAACGTGTCGAATACAATAGAGGAAGAGTTAGCCTAATCTCTGCGCGAGGGGCTGCTACCAGAGGTTAAGGACCGGAGTGAGCATTGACCAGGATAGGAGGACAACGGTCAAAGCACCAGAAACAATAAACAAGCACCTGATCATAGAGGGTAGTGCGTCACCACGTTCAAATCTGGAATAAAAGGGATGATTTGGAATATCGAGACACAGTTTTGCCACAGTTTTGCGTAGAATCGCCACCGGAGTGTGAGCTACGCGCGACCAAGCTGCGAGCCGCAATCAAACTCGTGGTCTGGATTTGTTTTGCTCGAGTGAGTGTTTCAGAGCCATGGAGTAGAGCAGAATAGAACCAGGGGGTCCTCCTCCCCTTGCCGTCAACGCATCCGTGAACATACGTGTGGTTATGTGAGAATAACGCCAGACACGTCCACCTGTGTCAATCGTCCGAAACAACGTCCTAAGTAGTAAAAGTTAATAACATTTGATATCCACGTGAAACCGCGAATGGCTCATCGCGTATGTTCGTCTCATCGCCCAAGTCACGTATCTGTACTTACTAGTGACCGCGAAGAACTGACCTATTATTGCGCAAGTTGTCGTATGGGGTCGACAGTGTGCGTGTACCGTCCTGGACGTCCCTGCGAAGTGAACGAGTGAAGCCAGGATCCGATGATGCCAGATGGAGCTGCCGACTGATCCACTTTCGCCAACCAGAATAACCGCGAGGTGCAACAATGGAGTGTGGAGGCCTTCCAAAACTGTAGGACCACTTTCACCCAACCCAGGTCAGAGGGAATGCAGCGAAGGTAAGATCCAACCATGTGCGTGTGTGAGAGAGATGACGCCTATCTACCGCGAATCTGCGTAAATAAAATCATTGCATAACTTAAATCAGTGCTATGCCATCCCTAGACATCGGTTTTCCGGCGGAGTAATCAAATGTTAAAGATGAGAGTTTATGTTAACAGCAAACAATAATTCATTGAAATTTAATTATACCTTCAAAAAAGATAGAAGGGGTTCGCACAAGGAACAATTATTCACTTTATACTTAAAATCCTAAACGATAAATTGTAATAGGCAATGTAGCCAAGTCATAGCAAGAGTATGGTCAAAGTATTAATGAATCTAACCTTTGTAATTATCATATTGTCGCCATATGCCATGGAATGAGAGTATGAATGTGAGATCGAGTGAAAGAGGGCAAGATGTACTGTCTATTTATATGTGCTTTAATATATGTGTATATTCAGAAACACCGTAGCATTATGTAACGTCATTTCAGGTATTTAAAATCAAATCCTCCTAGGTTTATTCTTGGTAACTCCGACTGTTAGGCACTTATCCTGACCGTATTATAATTCATGTAATGTTTAATTCGCCCAGCAGGTGAGGCGAGCGATTCTTCGTTGTTGCGTTGCTAAGCTCAGCTCAGTTGAGTTAGTTGAGTTAATTAGTTAATTTATTAAATTAGCAGCCTCCCAATAGGGAAATTTCCCTTCACATGGCAACACTGACACGAATTTTCCGAGCCATACATGACAGTTGGTGTAACGGCTATTTCGCCTATTCCAATCTTTGTCTGTGCTTTTAATTCTGTCTGAATGTCCCTTCCAAAAGGGAATTTCCTTCCCAATAGGGAAATTTCCCTTCACATGGCAACACTGACACAAATTCTCCGAACCATACGTGACAATTGGTGCAACGTCTATATCGTCTATTCTAATCTTTTCCCTCAAAGTCAAATATCACAAGTAATATTGTACTGCACAGTAAAACATTTAATGCCGGCAGGTCTCATTTGACGCTATACCTTTATCCCAGTTTAGCGCTCGCCTATTGAAGGATAAAATGACATTTTCACTTCCGACAGAAGTCATAAACTCTTTTAACAGGTTTTTGGCAAGTATTTAGCAATTGCTTCCCTTTGTCTGGTTGGGGCCTCCTTTTACCGATTCCGGTTCCAGGACTTCAAACGCAAAGTGCGAAGCGGTGCATGTGTTAAAACTGCCGGAACGATCCTCTCCACAATGGTGATGGCCCTTGCGTCGTAAAAAATCCTCCATAACGCGGACCTCCCAGAAGACAGAGGGGCAACCAATTTGGAGAAAATGGCTTCCAGGAAGATAGGGGGTTTATGCCGAAACCCGCATCCCATAACGGAAGCTCTCGTATCCAGACCGTTACGAAATGCTGATCTTTGGATTTCGGGGTAATTTCATGGCTGGGAGATTCGGATGCTGTAAGACTTTTGTGGCTGAAGTGCTTATTTGATTTTCGAAGGAGTTTATTCCGCTTTATTCTCCTGGAAATGATTGCGTGTTTGTTTATATTTCGCTCATTTTGCGCGCGTTTTCCTCATGGTCTTCGCTAGAAAGCTTTTGTAAAAATAATTGTAATAATAACTATTATTTTGAATTTTAAGTCCACTTTATGGTAATCGGGACTGGACCTACAGCTTAAACCCATACAGCACACCAATGTACAATAGATATCCAGGAATATCCAATAGACATCCATTGGATGTCCCCTAGATATCCATTTGTCCGTTATGTTCATTTTTGGATATCCCGTTTTGGACAAGATCTATGTTTTGGATATCCCGTATTGGACAAGATCTAGATATGTCTTGGATATCCAGAATTGAATGTGTTTTGGATATCCCGTCTTGGACAAGAACTGGAGACGTATTGGATATTTGGAATTGGACAATGTTTCTGACAGGCAGTTCTATACATGTTTGGGCTATGTATTAGATATCTAGAATTGGTCGTGTTTCAGATATCCAGTTCTGGATATCCCATAGATGTCCAATGTATATCCATAATATCCATGGATCTGATCTGGACATTGTGGATATCCAATGGATATCCCTTGGAGATTTTGTGCTGTATAGGAAGTGGGATCCGAACCACTTTATGCTTCCACCGGGTATCGAACC
Organism: Lepisma saccharinum; assembly: GCF_977018435.1. NCBI lineage: Eukaryota > Metazoa > Arthropoda > Insecta > Zygentoma > Lepismatidae > Lepisma > Lepisma saccharinum. The sequence continues at coordinate 27,410,579 of NC_139248.1, forward strand.
CGGGACCTCTTGATTACAAGGCGACGACGTTACCACTACGTCATCGGTGAGGCTCAGTTATTAACTATTACAAACTAATAAAAATTTTATTTCAAATTCAGTAACTTGTGGAGAGACTGCTTGCTATTCGATCCGTCAGATGATCGAATATCCAGCACAACTTTTTTTATTATATTTTTTATATTTCATGCAATTAGTGTACCGCCGGCCTCAATGGCGGGGTGGTTAGATCGGTGCGCTACGACGCCAGGGGTCCCGGGTTCGATCCCAGCGTGGACATGTCATGAGTGTCCTTTCATCAATTTAATCATATCCTCATCTTTGAGATTAGCCATAAGTGGCAGAAATGCGAAGTAAAATAAACCAAATCAATAAATCAATTTGTGTACCGAAAAGAATAGTTATTTGATTTGCAATTTTTTTAGACACCTTGTTCTCATGCTTCTTTTTTTATTTTCTCTTTCTCTCCCACTTTTTTTATCTTTTCCCCTTCTTCCTCTTCCTTGCTTCTTTTTCTTCCAACTTTCTATCTCTGTTTTTCTCGCTTCGACTTTTTCTACCTCTCCCATTCTTCTTGTCCTTTTTCTCTCTTTCACTTGCTTCTTTTTATCTTTTCTCTTCTTTTCTCTCCATCTTTCTCGCTCCTTCTTCTTTTCCTTCTATCTCTCTTGCTTCTTTTTTCTTTCTCTTGCTTCCTGTTCCCTTTACGCTTTCTTTCTCTCCCTCTTTCTTGCTTCTTTTTCTTTTCCTTCTATCTATTTTGCTTATTTTCTCTTTCTTCTGCTTCCTGTTCTCTTTACACTTTCTTGTTCTCTTTACACTTTCTTTCTCCCCATCTTTCTTGGTTCTTTTTCTTTTCCTTCTATCTATTTTGCTTCTTTTCTCTCTTTCTCATTTTCTCTTGCTTCCTGTTCTATTTACACTTTCTTTATCTCCCTCTTTCTTGCTTCTTTTTCTTTTCCTTCTATCTATTTTGCTTCTTTTCTCTTTCTCCTGCTTCCTGTTCTCTTTACACTTTCTTTCTCTCCCTCTTTCTTGCTTCTTTTCCTTTTCCTTCTATCTATTTTGCTTCTTTTCTCTTGCTTCCTGTTTTCTTTACACTTTCTTTCTCCATCTTTCTTGCTTCTTTTTATTTTATCATGAATGTGTGCCACGCAGCCGCATACATACAGGATACAAAGTGCAGTTTGTCGAGGGCTAGCAGCTTCGAAGCGAGTCCCTAACGAGCAAGACGTTGGCCTAAACACTTACCTATTGCTTCTCACTTCACAGTGGGTTACGTTTTTTGTATTTCAAGCACCGAAGAACAATATTTCTTTGTCTAGAAGAAAGTAATGCATGTTGAGAAAATTTAAAAGATATAATATCTGTGTAAAAATTTAAAGTATTAATTTCAATTTTTGAATAGATGCTTATGTTCGGATTTCTTGGTGACCCACGATCTCACAACCAAAAGCTTCAGGTTCGTGTTCCGGCGCAGCTATTCTTTGTTAGTGTCGCTCATAGGCATCCGCAGATCCTCTGATTCAGGGGGACAAAGGCCTTGATGAAAGTTCAGTCTGAGAAAGAGAAACCTCATTCCTTCCCATTATTTTATTGTATTGATGGGTGCTAAACATGAGCGTGTGTCCGGATCCACCGAAAATCACTATATTAGAATAATTCCAGCTTCCGTGGACCAAATGTTCTCTGTTTCCCTTTAATTTCCTTCTCTGTGGTTCAGACTAATTTTCACATAAACACGATTTCGTACAGCAGATTCAAGACAACTACATAATTTACTCATTTCCAATGTGTGACCAATTTCTTCTGCGGCCACATTCGTGTAACTCAACTAGCCTAATGAATAGAATGTGCTAGTCTTAATAACAAGTAATTTGCTGGAGAACGAAGCGAGATAGTCCAATTACATAGGAAATTTCCTTGTCACCAGCAGTCTCTTTGCCATCTGGGTGCTATCCTTACTGCGGCAGCTGTCACCTACTGGAGCCTCCAGTCAAAACACGCTTTGGGAGCTGTCAATAAGAGGAAGCTCAGATCGGGGGTGGCGATGTCATGTTAAGAACAGCAGACATCTGCAAAGTTGACAGCCTATTGTGGACAGCTGGCGAGGGCAGGTGCTGACAAGGAGGAACGTGCCGCTGTTGACTTCATGCGGTAGTCATCAAGAAACGAGGAACCGCTGCCGAAAGAGCACGGGTTACTCCAGGAGGGTGTGTGCGTCTAAATTACACTCTGGTCACTTTGCCAATTAAGGAGTTTACCGAGGGAAGCCGCAGACCATTGTTCCTGAAAGGAAGAAACATTTTTCCTCTACTGCAAGAACTTTTGGGTGTCAGGACAATAGAGGAGGGGTGGAAGGGGCAGAACGCGTAATATTGTCAATTAAAATTGTACTCTCTATAACCCCTTTAGATTACATTTGTGTAGCAAGTGCAAAAATCTGATTCTGGAAGTGAGATTTTTTAGTAATGCAAGACATTTTTTCGTCTGCATTATCTTTAGAAGCATCCTTGGACCACCCCCTCCTCCAAGATGTCTCCAGATACCAGCCCTAATTCCCTACTCAGAGAAAGAGAGAGAGAGAGAGAGAGAGAGAGAGAGAGAGAGAGAGAGAAGGATTTTCTCTCTCTCTCCTTTCTTTCTGTTTCCCTCTCATACTCTCCCCTTTCTCCATCTCTCTCTCATCTGTTTTCACGGAGAGAGAGAGAGAGAGAGAGAGAGGTATTTTCTTTCTTTCTCTTTCCCCCTTTCTTTCTCCGTCGTTAAAAGAAAGAAAGAAAGTAAGAGAGATCCTCTCTCTCTCTCTCTCTCTACATATTTTTCATGCAAAAAAAAAGGAGAGTTCAAGCAGGATATTTTTCTCTTGCCTTCTACAGGGTGTCCCACGAACGGCGCAACTGGGAATTAAGAGTGGCGTTACTTGTAACCGAAACCTGTACATACATAAGTCATACACCAAATGTTAGCCCTGTCCAAGTAGATATTTTTAAACATAGAAACAACAAACGGGGTGCAGTGTTGTTCATGCAGTGTTGCCAAATGTAAGTGAAAGTGTAAATTTATTTTTCCACAAAGCATAGAAAATTGCATGTCAAACATTCGTACGAAAATTTGGACGTCAATTTCCACCTTGGGTTGGACTATTTCGCATGGTTACCAAGAGTAGGTAAGTAACACTATTTTCGCCATAATTTTCACTTTCTTTTTTTCCTGTTTCCAGTATTTCCATGTCATAGACCATCACTAAACATACCTTTTGTTGCCTTCAAACATCAACAGTGTTGCCACTGTACCTCATAATTTTTTTAAAACACCCATTTGGACCGGTACGCCTTTACGAGGCATTTCAGGATTGGCTATACGCGAAAACGATCGGTTTTCTTCTCTGAACTATAGATGACGAAATAGTCCACCTACCCAAGGTGGAAATTGACGTCCAAATTTCCGTACGAATGTTTGACATGCAATTTTCCATGCTTTGTGGAAAAATAAATTTACACTTTCACTTACATTTGGCAACACTGCATGAACAACACTGCACCCCGTTTGTTGTTTCTATGTTTAAAAATATCTACTTGGACAGGGCTAACATTTGGTGTATGACTTATGTATGTACAGGTTTCGGTTACAAAGTAACGCCACTCTTAATTCCCAGTTGCGCCGTTCGTGGGACACCCTGTATTTCTCTCTCGCTAAAAGGGAGAAATCTCTCTCTCTCTCTCTCTCTCTCTCTCTCTCTCTCTTCCCCCCCCTCTTTTCTCTTAGTGAAGTAGAGAGAAGATAGAGCTCCTCTCTCTGCTTCTTTATTTCTCTGCCTCTTTCACCATCTCTCTGTCCTCCTTATAGGCTACTCTCTTTTCCTATCTTTCTCTTAATCTTTGTTCATTGAGAGAAAAGAGAGAGAGAGAGAGCGATAGAAAGTGAATATCTATCTCATTTCTTTTTCATTCACTCTCTTTCTCCGGAAAAAGGATAGAAAGACATGGGTAAAGAGAAGGGGATAGAAAAATATCCCCCTTTCTCTCTGTCTCTCTCCTTTTCTGACCCTCTTTCTCTCTCTCTCTGTCTCTGTTGTCCACTTATACTTTTCTTCTGTTTCTGTCTCTCTTCATCTTTTGTACAGCAGGGGATAACTCTCTCATTGATGCTCCACGTGTTTATCGATGGCCGTTTCCAGGCGGTTCTTATTACCAGCCGCAATCGAGCAATATGAATTATTGCACCCTATCGAACTCTCGGAACATGCAAGACATAAATCTGCCGAATGATGACGCCGCATTGGGCTTCGTTACCGAAGTCGCCCTGACGGTCAAGCCAGGGTTAGTTGTCGGCAAACTTTGATCTTCGTTCTCATGCCAAGAGTTGCGCAACTTCCTTATAACCCAAACTTATTTCCTCCTTTTTTCTTCTCCTTATTGTTCGTCAGCACGTGCCTCATTCTTCCAATTAAACTGAATTTCTCCTTCTCTCGGAGACCGACGCAAACGACCCCTTGTGGCTATATGTTTCAATTTGGTACAAAACGCACGGGAAATGCCTCACTAAAGTTTCCTCTAACAAGGTGATGGAGGGTTGCCCCATTATACCTTCCCGTGCGACCTGTTACGTTCAGAGGTTGTGCAGTCAAGGTCAAATGGGAGAGCAGGAAGACCCAGGGATTGTGAAACACAATCCTGTCCACTTGTTCCTTCAATTTTTTCTCACTTTACGTCGCTTTTTTTTTAAGCTCGTCGCGACGATGAGGATGAATAATTTCCGGATTTAGGGTAGAGGAGAGACTTAAGTGCGAAAGTGAAATAGAAGTTGGTCTCTTTTTTCTTCATTTCCACAAAAGAGGGAAAGGGTGGCAAAGAGAAATGAGAAGGTGGAAATGAGTAGTAGGAAGGAAGAAAGAGATACAGAGCAATCACTTTTAGAGAACAATCATATCTTTCTTTGTGTGTCATTCTCTTTATCTTGATTCCTTTTTTCCTTCTCCATTTATTTAGTTTCCTCTCTTCGCTTCTTTTTTTCTACCTTTCTCTGTATCTCTTTGTTACTTTTCTCTTCCCTTTCTTCCTCTCTCTCTCTTTTTCTCGCTTCTCTTTCTCTCTCTCTCTCTCTCTCTCTCTCTCTTTTTCTCGCTTCTCTTTCTTTCTCTCTCTCTCTCTCTTTCTCTCTTTTTTTCTCGCTTCTCTTTCTCTCTCCCTCTCTCTCTTTCTCGTTTCTCTTTCTTTCTCTCTCTCTCTCTTTTTCTCGCTTCTCTTTCTTTCTCTCTCTCTTCTCTCTCTCTCTCTCTCTCTCTCTCTCTCTCTCTCTCTCTCTCTCTCTCTCTCTCTGTTGTTTCTTAGGGCTACCAGATGACAAACTTTAGAAAAGAGGCCATTTTTAGATTTCGCAAAAGATTTTACAGAAGTGATATATTATGTGTGTGTGTGAGGGGTGTATGCAGTGGCAGCGCCATGATTAATCATCTATGGGTGCTGAGGGGGGTGCGGAATGAAAATTAAGGGGTGGGATGTAGATAAAAGAAAGCATGCATTTAGGCATTTATCTAAAACTATATTTATAAACTATAAACTATATCGGAAGGGTTTCGAACCAAGTGCCTAACATGTAATAATAATAGTTTTATAATTAATGCTTAATTAATGAATGCGTTAATAAGATGATCATGTCTAATAATAATACTGTTAATAAAATGGGTCAATTAATAATTTCAGCATGTATTCATCATCTAGCTTTGAAATCAAGTTAAAATCAGCAAAATTTTGTATATAAATTAAAAACACGTCTTGTACCAAAGAAATTAATGAAGAAAATGTTTAAAATGGATTATTTACTGAATACCAAAAAGGTTGTTAAGTCCAATGGATGAAAAGGAAAGTCCTTTAACGTATATTAGCTGTAATATAAAAGTTAATAACTATTTTCTGTTGAAAATACGTTTCGAAAAAGGGGTGCGGAAGAAAATTTAGAGTTGTGCAAGCACCCCTGGCACCGCTTCTGGGTGTGTATATAATATTTCTGAGTTCTGATGTAATGAAACTCAAATCAAAGGAAACAGGAAGCATATGCTCACCTATTCTTGCGGTAGATGTCGCAAATGCTTTGAAATCAAAACCTCATGCCGCGGCGGCGACAACAGAAAAGACGCAAACGCCTAACACTTTTTTTTTTCTTGGAAGAAAAGTTTTTTATCCTTGCACTTGCAACTGAGTGTGTTGCATTTTCTTACCTTGAAATTCAACACAAAGCAATATTAACAAATTATTTACAAATATAAAATTTTGTTACGAATCTTGAACCCAAGAAAGGGGACATTTTCCCCATTTTCCTAAAAACCCAGCCGGACATGTCTGGGTTAAAGTGGACGTGCAGTAAACCCTATTGTTTTCCTTTCGGATTTATTTTTCTTTCTCGCTTCTTTATCTCTCTCTGTCAAAGAATTTTCTTTTAGAGGAAGATTATTTCCGTAACATCTTTGGCTCTTATGCATTTGAAGCATCGGAACAAGTCACAACTCTTGAAGCAGCCAATTAACCAAGCGAGCCGCTGACGTCATCTCAACCCAGAACCTATCGCTAAGCCCGATGCTCAGGTTCTACACGCCCACTAGGCTCGCTAGACACATTCGCGCAGTTCGCTGGAGATGTTCGGAAAGTAATTCGACTCTAACTTTTTCTTCATCTCTCTCTCTCTTTCTCGCTTCCTTTATTTTACCTTTCTCCCCCTATCTCTTTTGTTCCTTTTTGTTTCTTCCTCTTTGTTTCTCTCTCGTTCCCTCTTATACTTTTCCTCTTTACCTTCCTTCCTTCCTCTCTTTTTCTCACGTCTTTTCCTTTCACCTTTCTTTCTCTATCTCTGTCTTGTTTCTCTTTCACTTTTCACTTTATTTCTTCTTCTCTCGCCCCCCCTTCCCGGTAACACATACACACGGCGCCCCGCCCACCGAACCAGTTACTCTGCCTAGGTATGCGTCGTGCTACGTTATCTACAAATAGAAGAATAGAGATCTAAAATAAACAGGAGGGTGGTAGGAAAGGGATGTAACAAAGATAGAATGGTAGAAGAGGGATGTATAGTAATAAAAATGAAATGCTCCACATGTAGAAAGTGACGTAGTTCTATTTACAATACAAATATGAGTGTGGTAGAAAGGATTGTATTTTTTTTAAAATCAAAGTTTAGAGTAGCAGAAAATGCATAACATTGCATTTGCCGTTTGCCCAAGGTGAAAGATTAATAATTGATTGATTTGCTTTACTTCGCCTCTTGTGCCACTTTTGGCTAATCGCGAAGATGAGGATGAGTGATGACATTATGAAATTGATGAATGCACACTCGCAAACATCCATGCCCAGGCCGGGATTCGAACCCGGGACCCCTCCCTGCACCCCGCCACGGGGAGCGGGCGGATAGTTATAATATGAAATTAATGAAAGGACAATCGCAAACATGGCAGAACACAACATGAACCCACATGATACTGGCGCCAGAGCCTCGTTCGTCTAAAACAATGCAGTCCAGTAGGTGGGAGGGGAGGTTCATTGTTGTGTACCCTCTCAAAGGGTCGGTCACCCCTTAACACCCCCGTGAAACATTAACGAAAAGGGTAAAATGCAAACGACTTGCTGCTATTTTCAACCCAGTTTTTCAGGCGCCTCTTTGTGGTGGAGGAGCATTAGATACGGTGCAGTGTTGTCTTGGCTCACTGGAAAGGTAACATAAAATTTTTGGAGGTGTAATTCGACTCCTCTGTTGGTTCTCGCCATTTCACACGGCCCTTCTTCTTCTTCATCTTCTTCTTCTTCTCTATTTGGTCTTCTTTTAATTTTAATTACTGCGGCCTCGCCCTGGCGGAGTTTATGGGGTAGCGCGGGGAATTTATGCCACGTCGCGGCCAAGTTTTGTTGCAGTTCCTGCTTCAAGCACTGCAGAGAGCTCTGGCTCCGACAGTGTATGGTAGCCAACTCATTGAAAATGTTACCACATCTTGGATTTTTGTTATTGCTTGCTTTAAGGGCTGGATGTGCGTGTGCATTTAATCATCATTCATCCTCATCGTCGCGATCAACCAAAAAGTGACAGAAAGAAGACGCAAAATAACAAAAATATTAAAAGTACAGGGTGTTAATAAAGTCTCAGTACCATTACCAGTAACATTTACTATACTTCGTTTGTCACAATCTGTCCCGCTTCCCGCGCTAGCTGATCGCTGGCTTTTCTAGCATAAAACACGCGGCGTTGCTGCTGCAGACCGCGTGAGTTCCGTGCTGGGGAAAGCCAAAGCCAGGCAGCAAATTAAAATACGCAACGTGGCAACAGTGCCTACGTAAGCGCCTTTCTTCTGCCTTCAATTCGCTCCTCGCTGCCCAGCAGACGACATTTTTCTCGTTTCTCATTGGCACCGAAACTGTCGAGCGATCGCTAGCGCGGGAAACGGGACAGGTTCTAACAAACGCGATATACGACATGGTTAGACCGTACCATCTTCCTCAGTTGGAGGAATTCCAGTCAACCATAATTTTTCAACAAGATGGGGCACCCCCTCATTGGTTCAAGGACGTTCGAGGTCTTCTGGATAGGCATTTCCCTGGCAGGTGGATTGGCCGTGATGGACCTATTCCCTGGCCACCGCGCTCTCCTGATATCACACCCTTGAATTTCTTCTTCTGGGGGTATGTCAAAGATTGTGTTTACCGCACTCCTGATCCAAATGTTGCTACTCTTCGAAGAAGAATGACGGAGAGTATCCTAACTGTTACTGGTGATATGCTGGGGCGTGTATGGGCAGAAGTGGATTACCGCGTTGATGTTCTGAGAGCAAATAGAGGGGTGCACATTGAGGTGTATGGCATATAAACGTGGAGAGTTGTAGCTCATTTTGTATTGAACAGCATTGTTGTATTGCATGTAGTTTCCGAGGTATGTTTTTTTGTAATGGTACCAGGACTTTATGAACACCCTGTATATTTTATGCTAGGATCTACCCCATGGCGTGGTGGTAACGTCGTCGCCTTGCGATCAAGGGATCTCGTGTTCGACACCTGGTATCGCGATGATGAGTGATGGTCGCTGTGAAATTGACGAAGAGGCACTCAGAAAGGACACCCTTGGTTTGTCTGGGATTCGAACCTGTAATACCTTGCGTCGTAACCCGCTCTGATAACCACGGACGTCGTGTACAAGCTGATAGGGATTGTATATCTGAACCGCTGTGTAAGTTGCTTCTACCAAGAATCGAACCCTTGACCTCTTGATTAGAAGTTGTTAGTCAGCACCCTATCTTATAGGCCCTTATTGTTGTTGGGTCTTTTTGCATGACAACGTGCTTCGACACAAGGTCTCTTGAGTTCGAATCCCGGGCATTGTGCATCGTAGCAATTAATATACAGAGATTGAAAAGCGAGGTTTATAACCGTCATAGAAAATAGAAATTGTTATTGACCTATTAGACCAACTACGACGTGAAGGTGAGAGGATGTTCTAAGGGAATGAGGGCAATATATTAGTAGGAAGCATTCATTACTCTCCATCATTAATATACCGTCCTAATCTTTCACTGACGGGAAAATTCCACGGGAAAATAGGATCAAAAGTGCCGAATACGGATCTTTTCAGTCTTAGATACATGCCAACGTATTTTTCGAAATTGTATTTTGTTTTGAAAACCGCTATGATATTCTATGTCAGTTTAGAATTCCTTATGCAGCAATTGGGAGAAAATTGTAATGTGGATTGCTACACTGATTTGTAGGTTATTTGTGGTAGAAAATAGTATTTTGGTACCACGAGAATATTACAAGGATTCGAATTCAGGATCCAGAATCCAGTCTCAGGATATCAGATCCAAGATTTTTTAATTTAAATATTGGATTCAATATTTGGCGATTTGGCTATCATATTCAAGATTTTTCAATTTGGATATCGGATTCAATATTTGGCTATCCAGATATCGGACCCAATATTTCACAATTTAGATATCGGATCCAATATTTGACGATCTGGATATCGAATCCAGTATTTGGAGATCTGGATATCCGATCCAATATTTGGCGATTTGGATATCGGCTCCAATATTTGGCCATTTGGATATCGCATCCAATATTCGGGATTCACAAAATTGTAAGGTTCGAATGCTCATCCAAGATTTAAGATAAGTACAAATAATATTTGACTGGCATTTTTTCTATTCCGAAGGTTGGCAACGCTGAAACCTAAGATGGCTGATCGGTGCACGTGTAAGGAGAGACACGGCTCGTATATTTTAATCACCTCCATCATTTTCCCTTCCTTTTCTGCGTCGGGTTCTCGGAAGTGCATGCAGGGACGGCGCCAGAAATTTTCGACCGGGTGGGCAGAAGCTCCTTATTGATAGATTAGGGTGGGCAGTATAAATGTAAGACCATATATAGTATATATGTGTATGTAAGACGTATGTATCCCCCCTCTCTGTTACACTCCCGATTTTCCTCTTACTTCTTTTCCCCTTCCTTTTCTGTTTTCCTCTTTATTCTTTTCTAATCTATTCTCACATCTTGTTTCATTCCTTTTGCTTTGTCTCTGATGGACACAAGGAAGTGTTTACACATGCGCAGCCATACCCCAGCCACATGGGCGTCCGCAGGATTTTTTCCAGGGAGGGGCAAGGAAGGTATTTTTTTCCAGGGGGGGCAAACATGGCACATTTTCCGCAATAATAGTGTTCATCCTTCAAAAAACATTGCTTAAATTTGAATTTATCATGTTCGTGCAATAAGTAACACACATTATTGTGGCTGAAATTAAATTATATGTGTGAAATATGTAATTTTTGGTTGACTTTCCCCCCCTTCCGGACGCCCATGCCCAGCCATACATTCTAATGTATGCATGTTAATACAGTGAAATAAATTTGAATTAGATTTAAGCTTGTGTTGCAAATACAAGGCACATACTTGATTTTATGTATTCGGCGACAGTGATAGAAAGTGCGATGGTAGACAATCGTGTAGTTTCTCGTAATTTAAATGCATGTTCCTGAGCATAGTATTTTCATCGTATGAGTTTTTAACTAAAAGAGTTTTCTTACTCCTTAGGGGTCACTTTTCTTAGCTTACAAGGTTTGTACAACTGAGAAATCTATCTGAATGTTTATAGTAGCGGCGATTGGGTGCCACGATTTGAGGGGCAAGGACAATATACTTTTTCTTGGTAGAAAAGGCTTAGCATAAAAAGGCCATAGTGCAGGAGCAAAAAGTGGCAAAATTTGGCGAGGGAACCGCATTCCCCACTTCCCGGTTCTCCTAATCGCCGCCACTGAATGTTTGGATTAAAATGAACGTCTTATTAGGAATGATTTAAAACACACACGGAAATCAAATTCTTTGTTCATTGTCCATGAAGTATTCCTAGGCTAATGAAAGGCTATTTTGACAGAATATCACTCACAAACAAGTAAGATCGAAAAATCTGTTCAGAATTGAAGAGATTATTAGCTAAGTTGTTATACATTTTCTGAACTGTCATGTTACTAATGCGGGAGAAGCAATACACGTATGGTTGGTTACATGAACATATTTTTTGAGGTAACAAAATGATTTAGGACACAAGGAATTCATCGAAGTTGATCACCGTGCCAGTAATAATTCATCTATTTTTCATAATGACTTGGATTGCATGGCGTGACAATTTCGAACACACTAGAATGTCAACCTCTATCCTGTGCAGCACACCCTGGAAACTTGATTTTTCAGGCAACGAGTCCCTGGTGCTTGGAACCACTGTCAAAGTAATAATTTATGAGGGTTTGTATTTTGAGTGTCAGCTTGTGTTTGTTTTCGCCCCTTCGTAACTTTAATCTAATCACCATTGAACCTTATCGTCGTCATTATCAAAATTAGCAGAAAAATGACTTTAACCTTTAAACAGCCAATGGGTCATATATGACCCATAGAAAGTATAGGCGAAAACAGCCAATGGGTCATATATGACTCATGGTGCCGATTACAACATTCACGTGCTTTTAGGACCATCATACTTGTATGTGAGGTTGTAAACGCTGACAGATGTTGAGACAAGACATTGAAATGTCATGTGGAAGAAAACCCACCCCCTCCCCCTTTCTCTAATATGCAAATTAGCTATTTTTAGCCAAAATGCAAATTGTACATATTGCTTCATATTTCAGCTTGTATGAAAACTAGAAGTTGAAACAAGTTTCGCTTTGTTGCAAAAGGTCTACTCTTTGAAAACAATGCAAATGTTTGCGCCCTTTTTCCAAAATAACGGGAGAAGAGGGTGCGAACGCCAGATTTTTTTTCATTGAAATTTGGGGACTTGGACCCTACCAACCCCGTTTTTCTCACTTGGGCTTTCTGAATTGTACACGGTCGCGTGCTCTGATGTTCTTGCTTTCAAACAAAAGTTATCCGAAGAAGATTGCTCAAATAGTATCCGAGATATAACGTTTTTCTGAAATAAGTGTAAAAATTTAAAAATCGCGTGCAAAGGCCGCGACGAGAGAGGGGTTACTTTCGAAAACCGGCTCGGCTGTTTAAAGGTTAAATATAACAAATCAACCCCAACTTACTGTTCCAAAAATGGAGTTGCATTAGTTCATACCTCTTAGAAAGTTGAGATGGTAGTTTCAATTGCACAGCGATTCATTAGTGGACCAAATCAAGGCAGCTAATTCCGTGAACAATGACGTTGTTTTCCCAAAGTCTCAAATATTTGCCTCAGGCAATCACCCTCCTAAAATGGACGCACCTTCTGTGGTGATAAAATGCCACGTTTGGTGCGAGTTCTTTCTGTATATTTTTCCCCAAAGGCATAACGCTGTCGTATTATAATGAAGACGTCCTGAGTTCGACTCCCCCCTCCTCTGATGGAAGCACAATGCACACTGGTTCCACGTTAAACTGTAGGTTTAGTCCCGATTAGCCTATCTGAGCATAAAGGTGGATTTAAAAACAAACTAATAAAATCGTCTTCTGGATACTTCGTGACATAACTTTTTTTCTTTACTTCAGCTGCATCTACAGATTCTGTTGACATTTTCGGCTGATTCATGTGGCAAAATTTATGTATGGAACGAGGATTTCTAAATAGGATAAGCCACTCATTAGCAATTGAATAATTCTGTAGCTTTTTCCATACATAACTGGTTTATTAAAATGTATTCACTTCAGTATTGTAGTGATTATTGTGATTCCTTCTTATTAGTAGAATGAATATAAAGTTGATATTTCGCATACCGTATTGATATTTGAAGATAACAAGTATATAAAAATTGTAATGAAATAAAAAAAGGGACACTTCTGGAATTTTAATGCAGAGCTAATTAAAACTATATTATACTCTCTAGGTTTATGGCTTCAGCAACGGAAGCCTTCCATCTGTCCCTATTCGGGGCAAGATCAATCCAATCTTTTCGATCCTTGCCGATTTCTTTTAGGTCCATCTCAACGTTATCCCTCCATCCTCGTCTTGGCCTTCCTACTGGTCTCTTACCATCAGGTTTCCCAACAAGAATCCTGTAAACTATTTTTTTCCTCTGCCATTCGTGTCACATGGCCTGCCCATCTAAGTCTTCTTGATTAAATTATTCTAATAATAATAATTAAAAAGTCAAAATAATGTATTGTGTTGCCGGTGGAAGTAACGCTAAGATGATGATTTTATTTGTTTATTTAGAGATTATTTTAACCATACCCAGGCCGGGATTTATATACGTATGTGGAGGCCCGGAGCTGCAGTCCTCAAGTTCGACCTAAATTCTGATATAATCTTGATCATACCCTGCATAATTTTGAGCCTCCTAACCCTACTAACTGTTTTTAATCATGGAAGTATTCATTTGATCACAGTTTTTGTTTCAATAGCTCTAGTATTTACTTTCACTTTCTAATGACAAAATTGGCTTTTTATGGGTTGATAATATGTGAATATTTCTAGCATAGATAATATTCACAAGTAAAATATATATGTTATGAACACCAGAATACAATTATTTATCGAATTATTCATATATCTCGAAGTATATGTACTTATTGGATTTGATTGGGTGGGCAATCGGGTGGGCACAGGATTTTTTGGGTGGGCGCTTGCCCACCCGTGCCCACCCCTGGCGCCGTCCCTGAGTGCATGAGCAAACAGTTACGGCTCCTGAACAAGAGTTTGGCAAGAAATGGTAACACTTTATGATTTATGACTGCAGAGCCCCCCCTCCTCTTTCCTCCCTCCCGTGCTTCGCAGGGGTGGTAAAAATTGGGCGTCGGGTAGTCTGGTACACAGGCACGCAAAGTTTTACTGCATGGGGAAAGGGGTCACCACATTGCTAACCGCCGTGAAATAGCCTTTTGCATGTTCATTAAGTCGTTTTTCTGATTTCATTTGATTTTTTAAAAGTTTATAGGCATAGATAGTTGCCTATTTGTTTAATATTTGATAATTTTAAAAACTGCCTCGCTTTTGAACTGCTCTAGTTTTTAAATGTATTAAATATGTACCATTTTCTGTCACTTCATGCTTTATTTTTTTTAGAAATACATTTCTTTCTACCACTCTAACATCTGAAGTTTCTCTTGTAAAAAATGTGTCTTTATTTGATTTATATTGCATTTTTTTACCACCCAGGCTTTTTTTAAAAAAAAAATACGTGTCTCTTTTACTTCTGTAGAATTTTAATTTTTAAAAATTATGTCTCCTTATTCTACCATCTCCTAACGGACACTTCTAAATTACGGACATTTTTAAATTCCCCGGCAGAAATACATGGGGTTTAATGGCAATGTTTCTTCTCAATAACGGACGCGGACACTGAAAACTACCTCCCCAACGCAAATAAAACTTCTTAATAATGGACAGTATCATAAAAGACGGTCGCAATTCCTGGAATTCGACACAACAATGGCCAGTATTTCGATCCAGCGCGCAGTTTCATGTTACACCGAACGTACTTCTTTTTAAAAGTGCAGACAGTAGACAGGATTCTTTGTGGTTATCTTGAGAAGTGGGTGTCACTTCTGCTACGATGTCGCAGAAACGTAAACGACTGACTTTAAAGGAAAAAGTTGAAGTCATCAACGTCTACGAGAAAGAGGAACTTAGTGTTTGAGACATGGCCGTGTGGTTTGCTGTTGGAGAAACACAGATCAGTGACATTTTAAGAAACAAAAGTGACATCCTTAAATTGTGGACTGGATATGAAAATCTTTCTGGTAAACGCTCGTTCCATTTTTCAATATGCCGGACTTAGCGTACGGGTGACCGCCAGGGACTTTTGGTATGTTATTACGCTACGTGTACTTTATTTACTTTTTTGAAATTTGTAATGTATGTAGGGATACTTTAGTAATGTAGCCTAGTATATTTAGCTTCCTTTACTCTTCTAAAATGTTTCTCTGAGTTTCATCTGTGGGTGTTCATTAACATTCAGCTTACCCTTTAGGATTATAAAGTGGGTCGCCTGGGTGGAAATCATCAATTTCGCCGTATCACACAAGTCCTCGAAAGAGTTTATCGCAATACTGGACTTCCTCTCAACTCTGTTTTTGAATTACCTTATATTACAATTATTACGTCATCTGCATAGTCTATTTGTGCTTTTGATCCCGAAATATTTCCTAATTTTTCTAGAGTTTAGATTCCACAATTCTGGACCTAGAATTCATATCTGTGAACATCCTTGTGTTGTTGATTTTGAGGCCGTGAATTTAGGACATCTGATACGCTTTCCTGTCGGTGCAATAGCTTCCATAATTCTGTCGATGGTTCCTGGGCAACACCTATATATCTCTTAAGATCCTGAAAAGATGCGGCTTGCTTGGTACAGGTAGATGTCAGTTCAAAGCCTCACAACTGCGTCAAAGTCTCTACCATCTGTGAGGGCCTCTTTTTTTCAGTTGGAAGAGGGACGCAAGGTCATTTGTACCTTACAGCCTTGCGCCGGAGAACCAACTGCAATCAACATGATATATCGCTTGCAAATACACTCGATATAAATGTCGATTGCATCTGTGTATGACAAGATCTCGCTTTCATGTCCACAGCGATCTCTTGTAATACACCATTCTTCCTTTTGAGTCTGCAATACTGAAATGTTTAAATCTAAGGTGATAAAAATTGCACAAAGCACTTGGAATACCTATGACTCAAGCTAACCTACAAGCTTAAGGAATTACTTCGCAGAGCCAAAAGGAAGAACCGTTAGTGGTCCTACATTACATACCTACCATCTGCATACCTACACACTGGCTATGAAGACTTACTTCATTACACACCTACATTTCCTGAAGTGACGTGGGAAAATCTCGGGGATTACTGTTATTACTGTAATTTTACTGTAGCAAGCTGGCCAAGTTCACCCCAGCATAACAACAGTGGATGCTGAGCAAACGTAGGACCTTCCCGACCCAGCAATATTCCAGAGCAGACGAACTCGAACTAGCTCGGAAAACGTCATGTACTATCACACCATAGTATAGGGCCACCAACGCAGAGGCAGGCCCATTGTCCTAGGTGGAACTTCCACGACGTCTCCTACCAAACGGTAGGGAAAATCCTTATCGGGAGAGGTCCTACAGTTTTTCTTGCCATCCGAATAACAGGAAACCATGAGATAGGGTATAGGGTGGAAACGTAACGTGTAAAGTGCTTTTAATTATATATATATATATATATATATATAAAAACTGCCTTGGTCAGCAATTATAGTGTGTTTAATATGGAAACAAGGCATAATCGTGTTACAGCAAGAATCCAAGTTACTTCAGGAAAATCCTGTGTGTTACATTTTGTTAGCACAAAATATAACACACAGGATATAACTAGTAGATAAAATAGCAGATAAGGAGAATAACTAGCATTCATTCTGCAATCTAATCTATACAGCAGCGGCGATGGGATTCTATGAGTTTACTAGGCGCCATTTAACAGAAATCTGGTTGGCAGGCTTTGGCACTCTATGGCCACAGGATTTATCTATTTTACAGACAAACACCTTTGAACATATATAGCATTAATAAGGGTCCCGGGTTCGAATGCCGGCCTGGGAATGGATGTTCTTTGTGACTGTCTCATCATCTTCATATTCGCGAGTAGCCAAAAGTGGCAGAAAAGCGAAGTAAAATAAGACAAGTGAATGCACGCCGGTTCGATGACCGAGTGTGTTAAGTGGCCGACTTTCGATCTTGGCATAGGAGTTCCCGTGTTCGAATGGGCAAGGGTGTCCATATAAGTGTCCTTTCTTCAATCATATCATCACTCATCCGCATTGTCGCTACTAGCTAGAAATTACAGTAAAGTGACTGAAAATAATAAAATTCAAAAACTTACGTACTATCCTGCAGCTGCCAACATCTCTTCACTTTTGAAAGGAAATCCTTTAGAGAACTTTTACCTTATGTAGAATAGAATTCTTATACGCGTCCGGCCGTCAGTTTTTGGATGTAGTTTCATAGCTACTGTAACGAGCTTCAACAATGAACAGTAACTGTTGCATGTTAAACAATGTTGTGTGTTAGGTCACGTTCACTTACAAATAATCTAGAATGTAAAAAAAGTTTCGGTAACACTGTCAAAGCCCCACGCACCATCACGGTAACTCATTTATTCTGTAATTGTTGGCATTCGTACTTACTTTTTCTGCATTGCGAAAGATTGTTTAAAAAGGGATTTCGGTTTTTTTTATAACGAAATTAGTATCTATTGTCGACATATTGAGTAATTATTGTTCGTTCTTTTCTCGCTTGCTGAACACGCACAATGGCGGGCAAATCTTGACTAGCGTTGTGTTTCAAACGGCAAAGCAGTGTTTCAATCTTCTTAACAGAAAAATTCCCGCATATCCCTGAAAACCATTCCCGCATAGCCCCAAAAACCATTCACGCATAGCCCCAAAAACCATTCTGGATCGTATAACCATCCACGAATAGCCCCAAAAACCATTCACGATAGCCCCACGCACCATCACGGTAAGGTTAGGTTAGGTTGCTTTAGGTTGGGCAATATAGTAAAAAAAACTGTGTTTGGAAACACTTACCGGCGATTACGTCATCAGATGCTCGCAACATCCGGTCCAAGTACATGGATGGAAATGCAAGCAACAGCTTTCGTGCATCGGACGGACATTATTATAGAAAAATACATGAATTAGCGGCGAAATACATTGAAAAATGCGAGAAAACACTTCTACAACCTTCCGAAATTACACAGAAAGTCAATTCCGTAAGTACTTTCTCCCGTAAATTTGAAGATATCCGATTCCCGGCTTTGACAGTTTTACCAAAGTTTCTAACGAAACTGACTTAGCTAATTTTGCTTCTTTTAATATAGACATTTTGACTTCGTTGCTTAATACGTGTATCAGTTCATTTTGAATTTCAGAACGTGGATAATTAATTTTAATCTCATTTTACTCCTACGTCTGAAATGTTCTTGTTCTAATTGGTCATATCTCGAAAGAAATTTCACCAAATGCGTGAAGTTTCCTTACTTTTCTGTTGTTTCTCGGTGTTCTCGAACCGTTATATTATGAGAAGTCAAAAATTGTGTTTATGCTAATCAACCTTTGTCCGAGAACGTTTCATTGTTGTTGTTTGGCTTCCTGAATAACCTATAATCAGATGGCTACCACCCGGTTTATTTAAAATACTAAATAGTTAACGTATTCATTCAAATTGTAATGTTTCACTAGAATTTATAACCGGTTAAAAACATAATGTTGTAGTTTTATCGCCCACAAAAATTAGCCCTTTCCATCTATTTTTAAAAATAATAAGCCCATGCATGATACGAGAGGCCTCTTCACCAGTGATGTGCGTCTACGCGTAAACAACGATAGTCTACATTCTACACGCAGACTTTTTTATACACGTAGATTACGTAATCTGTGTAAACAACATGGCGAAAGGTGATTACTTATCAAAGGGCGCCGTGGAATTAAAAGAAAATTATACTGCATATCAGTGGCTGATGTGTGAGGAGAAATTTTCATACTCTTTCTTCCAAATTCGAACAATTTCTCACGTAGGAAGAAACCTAATATAGGAAATATTCTAGTGTTTTATGGGGAAAAGATCACTCTTGCCTCACGACTGCCATCTGTTGCTGTTTTTTGCATACTATTTATCTTCTTCCAATGTTGATAATAGAAGATAAATTTTGTTGTAAATAGGGTTCTTTCCATTTCGTTAGGAACCAATATAGTTGAAAATGTCACTTTCCTTTCATGAAACCCTTGAAAATTAATTTTAATGCACTTTAGATTGTCTACGTAGTCTATGTAAACTACAACCCAATGTAATCTACGCGTAGATTACGTGTAGACAACGCATGTAGACGTAAACTTATAGTCTACGGCACATCACTGCTCTTCACCCACCCTTGTGCTACGCCCCTGTTGTTATCATAATTCCTCCCATCGTAACGGTAAACAGAAGTCCAGATTTGAGGAGTAAAAAGAATAAAGAAAGAGATAACAACGCATTCTCTGCAGTGGTCTCAGGTCCTATTCCCTTTTAAGGCACCTTGTAGACTCGTTCTGATCCCAATTTAAACTGTAGGTCCATTTCCGATTAACCTATCATGAGCATGCAGTGGACTTCTCGAGCTTGTCGAACGTGGTGATAAAAATACTGAACGAATGGGTTGAATATTATTAGGAATAATAATATATCCAAAAACATGGCAGTTGGGAGGGGCGGTCGCCCCTATCGCCTTCCCCCGTAGGTTCGCCCTGCCCCTCTAAATTCGCGTTTGTACTTTCGCTCTGACGAAATTTACGACATTTCGTTGTGCATTTTATAATTTGTCATATATTTTCCCTTAACAATGAACGCAAGTACGTGTCGGATTGTTTTGTTTTCAGTGACGTGACATTTATATAAAACTTCAGGTACTGCGGTAACGCACATTGATTTACCTTTTTAACGACAACGTCGCTTTCAACTGCATCAAGGTGCTCCGTGGTGAACACTGTTCGGACGAAGAACTTTACGATCGAATCGCTAGATGGCACGCCGATAAGCTCTCGCGGACCAAGCCTGGTCGCTCGTATTTCCACTTTTCTCCGCTAGGTGTCAGGGCATACCCAAAAAATTTTGTCTCGTGCCTTTCCTGATTTATTTCCACAGATAGAGAACGTTGCTTTTGCTATTTTGTTTGTTCCAATGTGGTCAATTAATGGCAATCAATATTGTTTGTAACGTTAGTTTCTTGGTGATTTGATAAGAACGGACACAAAAAATTTCATAGGAAGAATATAATTTACTCACTTTAACACGGCCCAGTTTGTGGTAAGGTACTGCGGCCTAAAAGTACAGACGCATTCAGTCTTTTTCTGAGTTACATAGCTAATAGCTATCATACCATACCCTCATGGTTTACTGTCTGCAAATAGAACCTTAAGAAAATGATCTTGTTATTTAATTATAACACGTAATGAATTGGGTGTTTTCAGGATACCACTCAGAAAAAAATAAGAGAGAATTTGGTAGAATGATAGACCAGGCACGTACCTAGAAATACAGAGTGTCCACCGTGAGTCTCCAAGATTTTAAACAAATATAGTGAGAATAATAATTTGTATGTCGTTAAGTCTTGTAAGGTTCACACGGCGAAAGTACACTTGAGTAATGGATTTTGTTTGTTTCTGCATACCACATACAACCTGTGCACGCTGGATTGGAATCGCCATTTTAGAAACAATTTATTGTTTTAGCGTCACCGTGATTCTAGCGCGAACTACAACATTACCACGTAAACGTTTTGAGTTTATGTTTCTGCTCCGATTGCAATCACAATGAAAAAGAAATAAACTTCAAAACGTTGGAGTCTCACGGTGGACACGCTGTGTATTTCGAGAAGGTCCGAAGCAAATGTATCAAAATAATAATATTAAATTAATTAAAAATAATTATAATTAATACTAGTATTAATTAAAATATTTCAATTAATTAATATTATATTTTATTACATGAATAGGTAAAAAGATTGATTGATTTGCTTTATTTAACATCGCTATTGGTGCCACTTTTGGCTAATTTGCGAAGATGGCGATGAGTGATGATATGAGTAAATTGATGAATGGACACTCGCCAACAACCATACCCAGGTCGGAATTCGAACCCGGAACCCCTGGCGTCGTAGAGCGATGTGCTAAGACCGGCGAATAGGTAAAAAAAAAGACTGTGTAAGGACAGTGATATACATAACAGTACATATTCATTATCTAGCTTATATATAGTTAAGGTTGGCAAGTTTTGTAAAACAAAAAAATAATTTTAAATGGATAGGGAATTGAATATTTATTGAACATAAAAAAATGATGTTTCACCCAGTTGACGAAAAGTAAATGTTCCTGATAATATTATATGCATTAGGTAATAAATCTTGCTTAAATCTTCTTTGGTACTATCATTCAAAGTCGTATCATCCCAATATAATCCTTTCCTTCCAACTAGTTCGGTGGAAATAAAAAACCCTCAATTAAACAAGAAGTACATTTCAGTACTTAATTCTAATTATTATAATAGTACTTAGTAAGGCTTTCGGGGGTGTCCGGACCCCTCCCCCCAAATACGTCCTTGCGATAGACCGTGAGAAACGAGAAACAATCAAAAGTGACTTGTGAATTTCTCGTCAAATTTCTGTCCCATCGCTCATTTCTTTCAGCTCCGTTACTGTGGTTGGTTCGTCCGTCTGTCTACGAGGACAAACAATTAAAAACCTGCAGTGCCCTCCTGATGGCGCAGTGGTAGCGTCGCCGCCTTGTAATCGTCTCGGGTTCGATACCCGGTGGAGGCACATGGAGGTTCGGATCCCACTTTAAACTTCAAGTCCAGTCCCGATTAGCCTTACTGTACATAAAGTGGACTTAAATCTCCAACTCAATCAAACATTCAATTCAAAATATGCAATCAATATATTTTTTATGATTCGATACTTCCGAAAGCATGGTGTGAATAAGAGATTTTGTAAAAGACCTGCGAAAAGCCAACTTTTTCATCCTCTATTTAGGCCCTGTATATTATGAATGGCCTTAACATTACAATGCTCTGTCAACAACCGTGCATTAATCAGAAACTACTAAACTATAGATGGAAACAAAATTAGGCGTACAGAAACATCTGCGTAATATTAAACTGATGTAATGTACCGTGTGGCCAGAATTAAAGTTACCCCACTCAGAGCCCTCTGTAGCCTGTTTGAGGCATCGTAGAACTCTGAAGTTTGGTGAATCCAATATGCAGACCATGGGAAAGAGGATGGCGATAATAAAAATAGTTCAATTTTCTGCCACCAGGTTGAAATGTGGCGCTGTACTTCCATGGTGGGTTGGACAAATAATCACGTTAAGTGATTTAGCTGAGCTATTAATTAGAAAGACATTTGTTAGTGGCTGGAAGTTGCGGGAAAATAATCTCGCGTTTATTGCAAGATTGCCAGGTAAAGGCAAATCCATAACCAATTGGAGCAGTTTACGTAATTATAACAACCCATCATGGAAGTACAGCGCCACATTTCAACCTGGTGGCGGAAAATTGAACTATTTCTTTCTTTATCGTCATCCTCTTCCCCATGGTCTGCATAGTGGATTCACCAAATTTCAGAGTTCTACGATGCCTCAAACAGGCTACAGAGGGCTCTGAGTTGGGTAACTTTAATTCTGGCCACCTGGTACTTTTATATAATATCTTGATGTGAGTGCCTGTCTGTCTATGGAGAAACAGTTAGAAATATCAGCAATCAATATGTAACCTTTGATATCTCAGGACTAAATAAAGCCACAAACATGTTATTTAATGTACCAGAAAATGTATGAATTGTCAGATATGAAAATACGCGAATATGGTCTTTGGTCCACTTCCACCTATCTCTCTGTGCCTATCTCTTTCTCTCCATCTACCTCCCTCCCTCCCTTCATCTCTGGAAAATAAATAAACTACAGTTCGATGACTTCGTCTCTCCCTCTCTCTGTATCCCTGTCTATTTCTATCTGTCTCTCTATATATAGTTTCTCTCACTCTCTCTTTATCTTTATCTCTCTCTCTTGTATGTCTATTTCTTTTGCTATCTCTATCTTTCTCTCACCCTTTCTTTCCCTCCCTTAATTTCTCTCTTTGTCTTTATCTCTCTCTTGATTTCCTTCTCTCTCTATTTCTCTCTCTCTCTCTCTCTCCCTATCTGTAAGTCTATATATTTTTCTATCTCTTTTCACCTCTCTCTTTAGTTCTCTCTCTATTTCTCTCTCTCTCTCTCTCTCTCTCTCACTCTCTCTCTCTCTCTCTCCCTATCTGTAAGTCTATATCTTTTTCTATCTCTTTCCACCTCTCTCTTTAGTTCTCTCTCTATTTCTCTCTCTCTCTCTCTCTCCCTCTCTCTCTCTCTCTCTCTCTCTCTCTCTCTCCCTATCTGTAAGTCTATATCTTTTTCTATCTCTTTCCACCTCTCTCTTTGTTTCTCTCTCTCTCTTTATTTCTCTCTCTCTTTATTTTTTTCTCTATTTCTCTCTATCTCTCTCTCTCTACCTGTAAGTCTATATATTTTTCTATCTCTTTTCACCTCTCTCTCAATCTCTCTCTCTCTCTCCCCCCCTCTATCTGTAAGTCTATATCTTTTTCTATATCTTTTCAACTCTCTCTCAATATCTCTCTCTCTCTCTCTCTCTCTCTCTCTTTATTTCTCTTTCTCTTTATTTCTCTCTCTCTATTTCTCTCTCTCTCTCCCTCTATCTGTAAGTCTATATCTTTTCTATCTCTTTCCACCTGTCTATTTATCTCCTTCTCTCTCTTTCTCCCCCTATCTCTCTCTCAGGCAAGTAAATAACCTACATTTCGAGGACTTTCCTCCCTTTGGCTCCCTCCTTATCTGTTTTTCTCGTACCCTACCCCCCCCCCCCCCACACACACACACAGACATTACGTCCAACACACCCAGACATTCCTTTAATCTTTAAGAAACAACATTAATTTACATTTTTCTGCTAACTGCAACGTTCCAGTATGCGAAAGCACCTCAGGCTGCGTGCGCTTAACACGATTGCTACACGTACACCTGCGAGGAACGTACTTTCGATTTGCGGTGCGGAACAGGCTGCTTGTGCAACAGAAGAGCCAGGAAGAGGGGAGGAAAAGAGCTTTTGGTGGAAGAAAAGGGTGAATCGTGCATGAAGCGGTTCTTGTAATGTTTACGCCGGCGGAAACGCTGAATAATTGAGTCCCGCGAACATCACGCGAACACTTTCAGTTAATAGATATGTAAGCCCTTGGGGAAACGAGTTAATTCCCAGCTTCCATTAGTTCTTCGTTCCTCTATGTTGCGAGTTGAGTGCATTCGTATGCTCTGTTTTGTTCTTTTCTTTCCTCAGGCTGCTTATTAAAATATCCACATTCAAGTGTGCATTAGCTTCATGATCTTGTTGTTTTTTCCCCTCTTCTGTAATAAACTGGGTTGACGTGTAAACTGCTTGATGTCTTATCTAGAAATTCTAAGCGTTACATTTTTTTATTTTACATTTCTAGCTCTTGAATTAATCGCGGCGTTGTGGGTGAAAGGGCAAGAAGGATAGAAACCAAGAGAGGGATACAATAGGGAGGAAAGGAAAGAGAAAAAGGAGAAAGAAGGAAAAGGACAGAAAAACAGAAGGAAGGGAGAGACAGAGAAAGAGAGAAGAAGTATCATTCTTCCTAGTTTCTCCCCTCCACCTTTCTCGTTTCTTTATTTGCTCTCTGTCTCTCTCTTCGAGAGGGCAAAGCGGGGAAAAATAAAGAAAAATAAGAGGAAGAAGGAAAGAGGGAAAGAAAGGAGAGGAAGATCAAAGGAAAAGAGGTGAAACGTAAAGTGGAAAAGGAGTGGAATGTGAAAAGAAGAAAATTGTTTCTTTCTTTACGCGAGAGAGAACGATAGAGGATGATAAGAGAGGAAAATGGAGAAAGAATGAGAAAGATTGAATGTAATAGATAGATAGATAGATAGAGGGGGAACGAGGGGAAAATAGAGAAAGAATAAGAAAGATTGAATGGAATAGATAGAGAGAGAGAGGGCGAGCGAGGGGGAAAATAGAGAAAGAATGAGAGAGATTGAATGGAATAGATAGATAGGGGGAGGGCGAGCGAGGGGGAAAATAGAGAAAGAATGAGAGAGATTGAATGGAATAGATAGATAGGGGGAGAGAGAGAGAGAGAGAGAGAGAACTATAGAGAGTGATAAAGATTGAAAGGGATAGAGAGCGTGAGAAGGATTGAAAGGGAAAGAATAAATGGGGAATAAGAAATGTGGAATCGTATCTATCCCTGTGTGTGTGCGGGTTCGTTCGTCGACACTTACGATCTCGTCACGCGGTTCGAGTCACGGCCCGGGTATGAGTGTTCTTATCGTCTCTTCTGTCACTTCATCTATTTCATCTAACCATCATTCATAGTCGCAATTAGCCAAAGCGGAAGAAAAGCGACGCTTTGTCTGTGTGTGAGTGATAGTAACCTTCATTACGCAGCAAATATAATGGACGCAGTAACAATATTTTCATCAAAATGGCCGAAACTACATAATCAACCTATTATAACGGTCAAATATTGAGTGACAAGTAATTAATCTAATTGCCCGTTAGTAGGAATTAATTGCAATTGGTAATATTAATATCCGTCGCGAATACAGGTGTCTAGCGAACTGCCTTAGCCAGCACTAGCTTGCTCAACCACAGTTTTCCGCCCGAATTCGGATTTACATGCATTCTTATGGGAATATCAAGAAAAATGCAACTTCTAAACCAATGGACCGAATTGGATGAGATTTTCACCAGCGGAAGACCACATCATGAAAGTACTGATTCCAAGATTTGAGCCTAATCAGAACAGAAATACGGGAGTTATGATTTATTAAAGATTCATCGCTGAATTGACAGGGAGAAGCTACCCTACCGAGTTGTTCCTGCTTTTCGTGACTGAATACAAAAGAGGAAGAGTTAGCCTAATCTCTGCGCGAGGGGCTGCTGCCAGGGGTTAAGGACCTGAGTGAGCATTGGCCAGGATAGGAGGACAACGGTCAAAGCACCAGAAACAATAAACAAGCACCTGATCATAGAGGGTACAGCGTCACTACGTTCAAATCTGGAATAAAAGGGATGATTTGAAACAGTTTTGCACAGTTTTGCCTAGAATCGCCACCAGAGTGTGAGCTTCGCGCGACCGAGCTGCGAGTTGCAAGCAGACTCGTGGTCTGGATTTGTTTTCCTCGAGTGAGTGTTTCAGAGCCATGGAGTAGAGCAGAATATAGAACCAGGGGGTCGTCCTCCCCTTGCCGTCAACGCATCCGTGCACATACGTGTGGTTATGTGAGAATAACGCCAGACACGTCCACCTGTGTCAATCGTCCGAAACAACGTCCAAAGTAGTGAAAGTTAATAACATTTGATATCCATGTGAAACCGCGAATGGCTCATCGCGTATGTTCGTCTCATCGCCCAAGTCACGTATCTGTACTTACGAGTGACCGCGAAGAACTGACCTATTATTGCGCAAGTTGTCGTTTGGAGTCGACAGTGAACGAGTGAAGCCAGGATCCGATGAGGGCAGATGGAACCGCCGACTGATCCACTTTCACCAACCAGGATAACCGCGAGGTGCAACAATGGAGCGTGGAGGCCTTCCAAAACTGTAGGACCACTTTCGCCCAACCCAGGTCAGAGGGAATGCAGCTAAGGTAAGATCCAACCATGTGCGTGTGTGAGAAAGATGACGACTATCTACCGCGAATCTGCGTGAATCAAATCATTGCATAACTTAAATCAGTGCTATGGCAACCCTAGACATCTGTTTTCCGGCGGAGTAATCAAATGTTAAAGATGAGAGTTTATGTTAACAGCAAACAATAATTCATGAAATATATTTATACCTTCAGAAAAGATAGAAGGGGTTCGCACAAGGAACAATTATTCACTTTATACTTGAAATCCTAAACGATAAATTGTAAAAGGCAATGTAGCCAAGACATAGTAAGAGTATGGTCAAAGTAGTAACTAATCTAACCTTTGTATTTGTCATATTGTCGCAATATGCCATGGAATGAGAGAATGAATGTGAGATCGAGTGAAAGAGGGCAAGATGTAATGTGTATTTATCTGTGCTTTAATATATGTGTATATTCAGAAACACCGTAGTATTATGTAACGTCATTTCAGGTATTTAAAATCAAATCCTCCTAGGTTTATTCTTGGTAACTCCGACTGTTAGGCACTTATCCTGACCGTATTATATTTCATGTAATGTTTAATTCGCCCAGCAGGTGAGGCGAGAGATTCTTCGTTGTTGCGTTGCTAAGCTCAGTTCAGTTGAGTCAATTGAGTTAATTAGTTAGTTATTAAATTAGGACACGCGTAACACTATTTATACGTATTTCGTGAAATTCGACGCACGAAGCATTGTAACCATCCAAAATGAACTATTTGAATTTGTGCTGGGAAATGAAATTGTATTGATTGAACGAATTCCGATATTTTAAGTTGTTTTTCTGACACTTTTCGCTAATCGCAACGATGAGAATCAATGATGATATGAAATTGATAGAAGTACAGACTAGGGATGGCCAAACGGATCCGGATCCAAAAAATCCGGATCCATTCGGATCCGGATCCGGATCCAAAAATTTCGGATCCGGGCCCGAAAGTTTCGGATCTGGATCCGGATCCCAAAAACCGGATCTGGATCCGGATCCGAAAATCCGGATCCGGATCCGAGAGTTTCGTATCTCAATCCCATTATAATATTACCACGCCTTAGTCCTACAAGAATTTTTTTCAAGTGTTGTTCCTAAAATACTTTGCTACGCATCGGCTAACACACTCGTGCACAAATGTCCGAGGTGATTTTGTAAATGCCATTGAAACGAATATGTATTCATTCGAATGTATTGGAAATGAAAACACACATAAATGTGAGACATTCCATTCCAGGATGAAACCTTTAACACATATAACAAGATAGAAATGTTATACAAAAATTATACAATTGTTCTACAGTTACAGTTTTACAAATTAAAATAAAACATTATAATATCTGCAGTGTTAAATAATTACAAAGTGTAAGACTAACAAGGGAGGTTATCTAAAGGTCCCCCTCCGATTTCCATGAAACTTGGCAGTATAGTGGGGCCCAAAGGAAGAATTACGTGTTTTTTTGTTTCAGCTAAAAAACGGTTTTAGGGGGCAAAACCCCCTCAAATGTCAGATGAGGACAAATTGAAGTGAGGATCTGACCCCTGTGTCTTTCCGATTTCCATGAAACGTGGCAGGTGTATAGTGGGGCCCAATGGAAGAAATACGTGTTTTTTTGTTTCAGCTAAAAAACGGTTTTAGGGGGCAAAACCCCCTCAAATGTCAAGATGAGGACAAATTGAAGTGAGGATCTGACCCCTGTGTCTTTCCGATTTCCATGAAACTTGGCAGGTGTATAGTGGGGCCCAATGGAAGAAATACGTGTTTTTTTGTTTCAGATAAAAAACGGTTTTAGGGGGCAAAACCCCCTCAAATGTCAAGATGAGGACAAATTGAAGTGAGGATCTGACCCCTGTGTCCCTCCCATTTCCATAAAACTTGGCAGGTGTATAGTGGGGCCCAATGGAAGAATTTTTTTTTGTTTCAGCTAAAAAACGGTTTTAGGGGGCAAAACCCCCTCAAATGTCAAGATGAGGACAAATTGAAGTGAGGATCGGACCCCTGTGTCCCCCTCCGATTTCCATGATACTTGGTAGGTGTGTGTATAAACGGGCCCAAATGAAGAAATACGTGTTTTTTTTGTTTCGGCTAAAAAACGATTTTAGGGGGCAACCCCCCCTCAAATGTCAATATGAGGACAAATTTAAGTGGGCATTTGATTTGTGTGTCCCCCTCCGATTTCCATGAAACTTGGCAGGTGTATAGTGGGGCCCAAGGGAAGAAACACATGTTTTTTTTTTGTTTCAGCTAAAAAACGGTTTTACAGTGCGAAACCCACTGAATTGTCAAGATGAGGACAAATTGAAGTGGGGATCTGACCCCTGTGTCCCCCCCAGATTTCCATGAAACTTGGCAGGTGTGTGTATAAACGGGCCCAAATGAAGAAATACGTGTTTTTTTGTTTCGGAAAAAAATTTGTTCTAGGGGGTAACCTCCTCTTAAATGTCAAGATTAGGACAAATTGCCGTGGGAATCATCTGACCCCTGTGTCCGCCTCCGATTCCCATGAAATTTGACAGGTGTATAGAGAGGTCGTATGCCCCCTGTTTCTTCCTATGCCATATTTACGTGGTTTCAGGGTCAGATCCCCACTTCAATTTCTCCTCATCTTGACATTTGAGGTGGGGGGGGGGCTCTATACACCTGCCAAGTTTCATGGAAATCGGAGGGGGAGACTTAGACCTCCCTAGTAAGTAAGTGTATTAATTAATTACAAATCGCGCACGCGAGCACACACACTATATATATATATGTGTATGTATATTATATATATATGTATATTAGCAGGTAACAATATGTTATAAGCACATTCTTACTTTCCAAAGAAGCGCATGTGGGATGGCAAAACGGATCCGGATCCGAAAATTCCGGATCCGGATCCAAAAGTACCTGATCCGGATCTGAAAGTACCGGATCCGAAAGTTCTGGATCCGGATCCGGATCCGAATCTGAAAATTCCGGATCCGCGGATCCGGATCCGAATCTGAAAATTCCGGATCCGGA
This sequence comes from Lepisma saccharinum, assembly GCF_977018435.1. Classification (NCBI taxonomy): domain Eukaryota; kingdom Metazoa; phylum Arthropoda; class Insecta; order Zygentoma; family Lepismatidae; genus Lepisma; species Lepisma saccharinum. Next base: position 27,440,259 of record NC_139248.1, read on the forward strand.
TCTGAAAATTCCGGATCCGCAGATCCGGATCCGAAAAATTTTAGGATCCGGAACCAACCGGATCCGGATCTGGCCACCCCTAGTACAGACTCGCAAAGAACACCAGAGGTCGGCAGAAAATTATAGAAAGGAGTAAATTTTAAGAAGGTTCTGTATGAAAACTGTTTGATAACCGTCGCCTTTTTTTTGAGAATGAACTTGTAATGACGAACGCTGGTAACTGACGGAAGTTGTCAAAGAGGTCTGACTAAGCTCGGATCCATTAAAGACTCGGAAGAAATACAAGGATCTCAAGTTTCGCAAAAGCAGGTTTGTTTGTTGGCCCACATCCCAGTCCGTCAATCAGCAGCGTCTTCTTGCGGCTTTACCTCCTCCAGGTGGGCAGAGTTATTTCATCGGAGAGTAACATAAGATGCAGGTTGGGAGATGAAGCGGTGATGGACATAGCAACTCTTCATCTTTGCAGTTCGTGTGCTCCCAGTTCTGATGGCAACTCCACTACACTTTCGTTGCAAACAGCTCCATTTTCTAATGCCAGTGCTCGTTGGCCGTTTGGAAAGCACGTGTTCACGACGGTATCGAAAGCCCTCGGAAGATCGTTAAAGGCATGGAACTCTTGGTCATATTCAGGCCCGTACTCAGGGCTGAAAGGGGGGGGGGGTCAGATCCGAACAAAGAATGGATCCGACATATGTTGGGGTTGATTGAATTAGGTTATTTTATATAGTTTTTCTGCCTAGTTCGTCTAATCGCGACGATGAGAATGAGTTTGATGAAGGAACGCACTCACAAAGAACACCCAGGCAGGGATTCGAACCCGGAACTCCAGACGACGTAGCGCGCTGTGCTAACACACCGCCACGGTGGTCGACGAAATGTTCTTAGATGTGTTAGATCAGTGCTATGGTAACATTTCAGCTAGAGCCAAACGTACAATTGTATAGTTGTAATATTATGGTCCAAAGTAACAAAAAATTAAACTCACCGGTACACCCCCTCCTCTCCCTCTCCCACGGACCCAATATCAGCAACAGAGTCACTTGCAGCAAAAGGCTGTCACACGGCGTACGGCTTGGTGCTTATTCTTTACATTCAATTCTCGGAAGTATTTGAAAATTACTGTGTTCCGCAAATTAGCCATGTTTCCAAATTGGATTTAATGTTCTTATACCAGCAACAAAGAACAACCGTTAACCAAGATAATTCTATGTTTAGAAAATAAGAATATTTGTAAATTAAATGATTCGCATTAGCAATTGTTCTTGTAATAAATTATATGTCTAAATGTTAGTTTACAAAACGAGTGTTTCATTCAAGTAGTGTTTTACAGTTAATTTTTCCGATGTAATGGTCCAGTCCCGATTAGCCTTACTGTGCATAAAGTGAACTTAAAAACCAGACTGAACACCATGACCGTGAGTTACCAGAAGGTTACAAAAATACCCCTTTTTTATAATGCTAAAAATTTGTGGTTTGAGTGACCCCCTCCCTTGACCCCGAAGTTAATATCTAATGATCATGTACTGCTCTATAAATGCATTCGTTAATCCAAGAATAAAGCCACTTGAATAACCCTTAACTGGTGAGGTGGGGTTTGAGCTACCCCACGAATATTTTGAAGTAACTGTACTTACATATTAATCACATCTGATACCTTGAATGCTGAGTACCTTTCAGTCAGTTCTCTAGCAGCTGTGCAAGGATGAGGTTGTGTTGACCTGTGTAAACAGTCCGGTGAAATATTGTTGCATATACAGAGTGGGGTGGACAAAACCCCACCTCACCACTTACGTAACATTTTTTGTGCAATATAAACTGCATGAAAAATGCATCAGTGTAATCTGATTGTAGAATATTTTTCTTTTTCTTTATATCTATGTCCTAATAATCAATATTTTGTAAGAATTTGGATTTTTTCCTTCCTTATGAGCTGCAAAAATTAAAAAAATGTGAAGGTGTGCGTTTTTTGCTTTTCATTTTGCATTTTGAAAGAAAATAGCAATTATGTGTATTTTCTGTAATGTTTTGTCTAAATAAGTGATGTGGTTATGTTAATTAAAATCAACTTCATTCATTATTTTATTTTTTGAAATATATTCACAACCATTCCTTTGTGGGGACATTTTTTCGTTCTGGGTTTGTCTCACCCCACCTCACCAACTATGTCCCCAAAAATCCACCTCATCAGCTAAGGGTTAAATATTCTCCAAGCCCCGCGTGAGTCACTTGTTTTGAAAATGTCACAGGTTGATGTCCTTTTAGTTTTTGGGCTTTGCATAATATACCAATGCCATACTTATACAAAAGCACATTTAAGCCTGATTTTGATTTACTTATTGATCTGGCCTCGTATAATCATGCAAGAAGCGTGCAAGAATATACTCGCGTATCTCAGTAGATGGATTTTACCTCAATGACGTCACCATTTTCTGTTTAGTGCTTTCCTTTATGAGGTTCCTTCCCGCTAACGACGGAAATATATATTATGACGTCACCAGCGGCATACGGAGCTCGTCTGAGGATCGAGTTACTTCGTCAATCAGCATGTGCTGCCACTTGAAGCAGGAGGTGCTGCACTCTGTATAAATCTCCGACAGATTGCATCAAGGAAGGTATTAGGTTGCCCATAAATATAACGGTGGGTTGTTGAGTAGGGAATTTGTTAAACAGTCTCGCAAGCTTTCGGCGGTTAACCACAGATGGCTCTGAGAAACAGGTTTTGGTTGAAGTTCAGGAAGGGTGTAATATTCTTGTTCCCTTCGCACACATTCAAATTATTTCTGGTAACTTTTTCGTTTTATCTTTTACTAATGCGTTTAAAAGCAAACGAGGTTCATTAAAGCAATTAGTAATATACGTTTTTAAATTCTCAGGGTAAGAAAGTGACAAAATGTCATGAATATGTTCATTTATCTAGGTTGTAGTGTCTTCCTTCTTTCGAGGGACCGGGAAAACATTGTTTGTTGCTTCCAATTGCTGTGAGTTCTGTAATTGCGATATTGGTTGATTTGGTTTATTTTACTTCGCTTTTCTGCCACTTTCGGATAGTCGCGAAGGTGAGGATGAGTGATGATGCGATGAAATTAATGAAGGGGGCACTCACATCACAAAGAAGAACCATGTCCAGGTCGGGAGTCCTGGCGTCGTAGCGCGCTGCGCTAACCGGAACGCCGTTCCGGTCCGCTCCGGTCCATTTCGATCCCTTGGAAATGCACTATAGAGTTAAGACTCTTATCGTACAATCCATCAATTCACTGGGATAACTTGACTGGAAAGAACGAATGCGAATCCTTAACTGGACTGACATGCCGAATGACAACAAGGAGTCCTCGTGTGACGTAACGTTCCAGCAGCATTGTTTGCCGTGGGTAGAGCGTGGAGGCGTGTTACATAAAGTTTTGCAAATTAGAAACCAACAATTCCTTAAAGGGTAGGACCGTTCTTGAAACTACACGTGCTTGGCATTCAAAGCTTTTCACCAATAATATTTCGCACTGTACTATTGGTATTTTACTTTCATTCCAATTATAAACTGAAGTAATATTGTACTCTTGTGCCGCTGAAGTCAACAATTGCGGCACTATAGTTTCTGGCGTAGGAAAGGGACCACTGGAGATTTGGGTGACCTCTTCAAATAAAAATATATGGCGATATTTATGTAATGTAATCCATACAAGATTATTGTCCACGGATTATATAAATTCAATGTCGCTTTAAAGTGTGATAAATTTCACGTCCATGCTTCCATGATCCAAGATTAAGCAGGGCACGCACCGAAATCAGAGACCATATACATAATTATATTTTTAACACAATAGTTGAGCAAACAGATGAACCTTGGCCTAGTGTGTCCCCTCCTGATGCCTCCTCTCATTCTATTACTCAAAATTAATTTTAAACTACTCCGACGTAACATAATGTGCAATAATTAGCAAATTAATTATTTCCTAATCGTTTTATAAGATAAAAGAAAGTTCAGAATGGTATAGGGTGAGCATAAAGTATTTCCCTTATTTCAAACATTTATTGCACAGAAAGTACGCTAGTAGTGTTTCTTTAAGTAACGGCAGCAGAACTCGAAACGTTTTGTTGTTATAAGGATAAGCATGTTGAGTTTTCGAAATGTTACTATACTATAAACCTTTTCGAGCAGGGTTCACTCAAGATCACAAATTTGTAGTTTTATTCGTAAACATCAGCATGATGCGATTTTTTGCACGGAGACTTATCTAAACGATACTCAGCTTTTTTCCATTTAGCAATAACTTGACTTTTTGCTCATTATTAATTTGAGATTTAGCAATGTAACAGCAATTGTTTATATAAATCTCTATGTTCTGTAGAAATACATTATCCTTCGTCAAGAAACAGCACCACCTTTTATCCTCTATCGGCAGGAGCCCAGAGATACAATTTCAGGATTCCAGCAGGGAAGAGGACGTGTGGCGTGATGGTGCGCGGTGTACACAGAAAGTTAAATGACTTAGCTAGTTTTTACTTCTGTTTTCTGGAGACTGAAATGTAGCCGTTATCTTACTTCTTAAGAGCACGAGGACCCGAAATTGCGCTGGAGGGTTTGTAGGAAGGGTAGGAAGCCTAGCATTACGCTTATCGGAGTATTGTTTTACTTGTTCTTTTGGGAATACCAAACTTCCGATGGGGTAGAAAAACACATGAACGGAATGAGGACACGTTGAAGATTTTGTCCTTTCGAAAAACACCTCTGTTGTTCTAAATTCTGAAATCTTCATCTCCTTTTATTATATCTATTTAGAATCTCTTCTAGAGCATCCATATGAATCCTCGTGTAGTTTGCTTTCACTTTGTCTAGATATTCGCAATACTTCGTGAGCTTATTAAACTATTGTGTCATCTATTGTTGTATCTAGACATGATGTACAGTTATGTTCTGATGAAAAGGTAGAGGTCGTCTTTGGACATGCCATGGAGGCACATGAGGTTGGGGAGTGATGTGGAGATAAGGAACCACACGTTCACGATCCCAACCATTTGCAGGGGTGATGCGGTCAGCACCACGCTCGAGCCGCCTTTACCTCTTCTCCCGAATCGCTCCATGCGGTGACATTGTTGAAACAATTGCCCACGTGGAATCGATCACCCGCCTCGAGAACCAAATCGATTTTCGATATCGGCGTTCGATATCGATATTCAAGTCGATATATCGAGTATCGAAAACATCGAAGTCGATACCGATGGTATCGAAATCGACGATTTCGATTATATTGATATAGACGATACTGATAACATCCATATCGACGATACCAATCCATCTAAATCTTTCAATTGACGTTTGAATTATCTCCGCGATTCTTTATTTAGATATGTAGGGACTGGAATTTCCCTTGCTTTTTCCGTTGTGAGGTTTCTCCTAAAGAAAAGGTAAAGTGCTCCCCTGTGCATAGCACCACGCCATGAAGGCGTATAGGGGGTGTGGGGGTAACGCCCGACACTTTCTTGATCCGGTCGTGAGTGGGGGTGATGTGATCAGCATCACGCCCCTGACCGCCTTTACCCCCCCCCCCCAGGGTTTCCCCCAGGTACCCATGTTATTCGACGCTGGGTGGGCGCCGGGTCCGCTTCCATCGTTAGAAAAGTTCCCGGATTTGAACCGGCCGGGGATCGAACCCGGGACCTTGAGCATGGTAGTCAGACGCGTTACCGACTGAGCCATTATTGTATAATGTCAAGTGAATTAAAGGACCTGTATGATATCCAATTTTTTTGCTGTGTCCGTTGTTCCAGCTCTATGATAAGGTCTTCAATATGGCATCAGCCCCATAGATGTTAGTTTCTTTTCATGGTACTACCTGGAAGGAAACTACAGACACTCACCCTTACTTGACCGACCTCTGTTGCGTAGTGGTTAGCGCAGCCTGGGCATGGGTGTTCTTTGTGAGTGTCCGTTCATCATATCACTCATCATCGTCGCGATTAGCGAACAGTGGCAGAAAAAAGTTAAAGGTACCCTGTGCGTGTGTGCACACATGCCATGAAGGCATATTGGCGATGTGGAGCTCCACATATTCTTGATATCGGCCATAGATGGAATGATGTGATCAGAATCACGCCCGGCCGAGTTTACCCCCCAGGGTGTTCCCAGGTACCCATTATGAGGCTGGGTGGGCCTCAGAGCTGCACAGAAACGGTGAAATGACGCCGGATGTTCCACGTGGTAGCAAGATGCTCTACGAACTGAGCTACCGCGGCTCATTAAAAGTTGCAGAAAAGCAAATTAAAATAAATCACATCAATAAACCCCTTACCTAGTATTAGAAATAGGGGATGCTCATTAAGGTGCAATCATTGCACTAGAGAAAGCAGAGAACAATTCCTACAGAAATATTGTCATGAGCATCCAGGATGGTAATTAAGTCTTAAAGCACAGACCTTTCTTAATGCGACCGAGTGCATATTCGATTCATTCATATAAGGAAGTGTCTGGAGAGCCAAAATGCAGTGTGGGCAGAACAGACACCTCCCTTGCCAGGCACTGTTGTCAAGTCGTGAGTTTGTCCGAACTTCCGTCACACTTCAAACCCAGCTTAACCTTCGGCATATTCATTGTCATCTGTTTGCGCTCTCAAATGCACTCAGCGCAGTAGAGTATGTGGACGTTTTACTATTCACCGTGTGTTTTCCGTATTGCGTCTTGAGTAGCACGTATGTTGCTGCCATCTGCAAATAGGAGACTCGCTGTCAACTTCCTGTCATGTTAGTCCCATGGCAAACCGATCACATGTGTGACCTTGTGTGGATTTTGCGAGGGCAAATGGAGAACAGTAGGCGGTAACTTTTGTATCTATCTCTCTCTTTGATACGCCAGGAGTCAAGGGTTCGAATCCCGGCATGGGCATCAATTTCATCATATCATCCCTCATCCTCATCGTCACAATTACCCAAAAGTGGCAGAAAAGCGTCGCTAAATAACAAAACCACAACAAATCTTTCTTGGTATTCAAGAGCACATTCACACTTTTACTGTAAATGAAGAGATATTTGGAAGCGACGAATAATTAGGGTGTCCTTGCGATCTATTTTCATCCAGGTAGATACTGCTGTCTAAAAGCCTTTGCCGTTGGAGTTCAACAGTCAGAGCTTTCGGCTCTGCTGACTTTCACAGTCAGCAAAAAAAAAGCATCAAATTGAATTTTAGCATTTCACATGCATAATCCGCAGTGGTGTGCTCAGGTTTTTCGAAAGGGGCTTACGTATACTTTCTTTTGGTAGTGTCTTTATTTTGCCATGTTTTCTTACCTTTGACGTTCGTTTTTTTTAGGAATATTTGGGGCGGGGGGGGGGGTATGACCTCCACGAACCCCGCCTTTGATCACATACATGGACGACACAGGGGCCTCACAGAGGATTACACTGGCTGTGAGTTCAGACGCCAGAGCCTCGTTAGTGTGCAAAATGGAGTCCAGGGTGTACTACGTGGAAGTGAGGTTCACATTTGGGTCTTTTGAGAAAGACAGATATTACCCAAGGCAACGCTAGTCATCCCCTTAAGCGTTACACCATACACCCCTCAGGTGGAGATAGAATGGAGAGACAGGAGAGAGAGTTGCAAGAAAGAGAGAGGTAGAAAAGGAAGACAGGATGAGAGAGAGAGAGAGAGAGAGAGAAGAAACAAGAAAATATTTAAATTTTGACTCGATACCTTGCGCACAACTCGGAAGAAACTTGAATAATAAATAAAATAGTTCGACCATATATATGAAGTAATGGTGATGCACTCAAAACTAAAGACTTAAGACCACGTCGAATAAATCGTTATAGATTAAGAGCTAGTTGTGGAAATTAGACACAATTATTTTAAGATAAAAATATAACAAAATTTTAATTAGCCAGTTACATAGAATGTGAAAATGATCTACAAATTCTCATGCCCTGTAAATTTTTTCCCTGAATATACAATGCGGTTTCCTCCGCAAATATTATTCTCAAATCACTACGTTCTAAAAAAGATAAATCAGTTGGCAAATAGCATTGCTTATATAGATATTACTATAAATGTTTTGAATTGCCATCTTCAGGCGTATATATCAACTGGCATATTTAAGATTTTTATCGAAATTTAATACTACCAGTGTGGTGTCTGAAAACTTTCCAGTGGCGCCGGGAGTTCCAGTAGCCACTCTTCAATTGATTGATTTGCTTTATTTTACTTCGCTTTTTGTGCCACTTTTGACTAATTTGCGAAGATGAGGATGGTGATGATATGATGATATTGTTGAATGGACACTCACAAACATCCATGGCCAGGCCAGGATTCGAATCCGGGACCCCTGGCGTCGTAGCGCGATGTGCTAACCACTCCGCCACGGGAGGCGGCCGCCACTCTTCAATTGCGGTAAAAATCAATACAGAAGGAAATAGAGGAACTAGGAAGATAGGTTGAAACAGAGACAGTTTGGACTCATGAAATCAAACCATTAGATGAATGCAAACCGCCTCGTTGTATGTACATTACGTGGACAACGCCTTCCTAAGTGACTTGGAGTATTCCATTGAAGGTCACCCGGTTCGACCTGGCAACAGTGTCATCGTTACCTGGACAATCTTGCCCCGCGTGTGCGTTCACGCTCACACGTGTGTGTGTCGGATTGCGAATGGTCGCGAGTGTGAAGGGGGGAAGAGTCGGTGCAACAGCTTAATCGGCGACCGCAGCGCTTCTGGCGCGCGAGACGTCAACTAAATGAAGTGTTGCGTTTTTTTCTTCCCCCTTGTGTTACCCGTGTTCAAGTGAAGAGAATCCCCGGAGGGGTTGTAATTGTGTAGTGCGTGGTTGCGTGTGAACAGGGGCAAGATGAGAACGGCACTGTCGTTGGAGAGCGTGGATAGTTCCAGCAAGGAAAGTGATGCAGTGAGTGATGTTTTCAAAAAGTATTGTTATTATTTTGCCCTTAGCTCAGTGGCGTAGAACCTCTGTCCAGAGGGGCGCAGTCCCCTGCAGAAAACTTATCTGCTCCAGTTTTGAGAAGAGAGTAATTATTATCAATTTCTGACGTCGTTTCACAATATATTATATCTATCACATGCTGTCAATTAACCTGTAAGGAGTGTAAGGGTGACTTTCTCCTAAGAACCCAAATATGAGCCACTCTTCCGCATAGCCTTCTTGAACCAGTAGGTCTGTGGCTGCAGCAACACAAGTCTTCCATCTCTCCCTATCCTGGTCAAAATCAATCCAATCTGTTCCATCCTTACCGATTTCATTTAGGTCCATCTCAACATTATCCCTCCATCTTCGTCTTGGACTCTTACAATCAGGTTTCCCAACAAGGAGCCTGTAAACGCTTCTTTCCTTTCCCATTCGTGCACATGGCCTGCCCACCTAAGTCTTCTTGATTTAATTACTCTAGTAATTAACAACGTGCACTGCATTTCTGCAGACTGACGAGGTTATGACGTCTGGAATCGCAGCCAGTATAATTATCTGTTAAGCTTGTGTTGTGCCCTGTTCTTGTGTGTTGGTGATTGTCCTTTCAAAAATCTCAGCGTATCACTTTTAGTCCCTATATTTGCCATTTAATCAAAAGTGGTAAAAAAAAAAGATGCACAATACAACAAACCAATCAATCAAGCATTAACATTTCAAATTACAGGAAAGTTTGCAAGTGAACTTCGAAATGCGATATTTTTATCGAATAGTCTCTCAGTCGTTTTAAACATACTGAGCCGGCTCGGTGGTCAAACGCGTTAACCGGAGGACTTTCGAAGTTCCAGGGTTCGAGTCCCGGCCTAAGTGTGAGTTTCGTATCTCAATCCCATTATAATATTACCACACCTTAAAAGGTATTATGATCTTAGATTACAAAGAAATTTTTCATTAGTTAGTCCTACAAGATTTTTTTTTCAAGTGTTGTTCCTAAAATACTTTGCTACGCATCGGCTAACACACTCGTGCACAAAAGTAATCTTACTTGTTTATCATAAAATGTCAGAGGTGATTTTGTAAATGCCATTGAAACGAATATGTATTCATTCGAATGTATTGGAAATGGAAGCACACGTAAATGTGAGACATTCCATTCCAGGATGAAACCTTTAACACATTTAACAAATAGAAATTTAACATTTAACATAGAAATGTTATACAAAAATTATACAATTGTTCTACAGTTACAGTTTTAAAAATTAAAATAAAACATTATACGTAATATATGCAGTGTTATATAATTACAAAGTGTAAGACTAACAATCGCGCACGCTCGCACACACACACTATATATATATATATATATATATATATATATATATATATATATATATATATATGTATATGTATGTATGTATATGTATATTAGCAGGCAGGTAACAATATGTTATAAACACATTCTTACTTTCCAAAGAAGAAAATTCCGGATCCGAAAAATTTTAGGATCCGGGTCCCCGGAACCACCCGGATCCGGATCTGGCCATCCCTAGTGTATACACCGTGTACATATATATTTGATAATTACATATTTCGTAATGTCACTAAATCAACATTATCGTATGCACTCCAACTGTTTATAAACACGTGACATGTTCAATATACCTGAGATATTCCTTCCTGTTCATATAGTACCTCACCATACAGTACCTAGAACTTTAATGATGTTTGTATATTACTGAGTTTTCTGTTTCGCGATCCATTGTCTAATGTTGTTTCTCTTTTGTCTTGCAGCCGGACGCCGACACCCAGAACCACACATTCAAGACCAAAGTTTTCAAGAGAGCCCGGCCATGCAACCTCTGCCACCAACCCATTCACCAACAGGGGAGCTGCTGTCGAGGTAAGAAAAGTTTCAACGTGTTTGCAGAAGACTGTCAGAAGATGCAATTGTTTTAAGCTTTACGGGAAGTCAAAGTAAATGATAAGCAATTACCACTTCTATGTAGCTTGCTTACTTTCAGTTTTTACATAAACTTCCATGAAAGCCATCAATATGCAGGTATTCCTTGAAGCCAAAATCAATGTATCAATTCCAAGAAGCTTACGCAGTATTAACCTTTCTTTGTACTCGATTACAGCTTAGCTTTTGTACAACATGAAACCTTTGCTGCTATTGCAAAAGGTTTCTGAACTTTCAGGCGATCATGGCGACATCTATTGACGGTGAACATTCTGTCGTGGTCACGAATTGTGTTTATCTGTAGAAACTAAATCTATTTATCAAAACCCTGTTGCCCGTGTCACGCAACACTATGTAGGCGCATGGCTTATTTCAGACTTGCAGGATACTCATAATTCTTCTTGGAAGTGGTTACTGTCTGGCTGAAATTGTTCTTTTCCTTTTGCCAGTGGCAACTGTGTTCCTGTGGTTGCATACATAAAGGATAACAATACTATTTTTGGAGTTTTCTTCACCTTCAAGTCTTCTAGACGCTGATGTATATATGTTTACACGTACGCAAGGGGGAATTTGCCACTTAGCTATTCTAGGCTATAGCCTAGGAGCAGCACAAAAATGAAACGCTGGGATATTGAAGGCAAAGAGAACTAGGGAAAAAATAGACGAGAGATGTCACTACTGTGACCATCTTGTATTTATTTGATGTTAGCAAGACCAAGAATGGCTTCATTTTAATGTACGGTTTCACTTCTTCAGTTATTTCGATAAATTCGTCAATTATGGTTATTTCAGTTGTTTACTGTAGTGAATATGAAGTAATAATGTGATTACGTTGTGTCGCAATGCCTAAATGGTATGATTTGTACATGTGACAAGTTATGAAATATGGGAAGAAGTGATGAACACCATCATTAAAATTCCTTAATATTGTGTTAATAGCAAAATATAACATGTCAATTTCTTCTACAAGTCGTATCGCTTCGTCTCGAAATATTATGTTATTATTTATTACTGAGAGTTTGCTTCGAAGCTACACGTGTCGCTTCGGTCTGACGCGACGCGCGACAGGTAGAGTTCACACGAAGTGACAAACTACGAGCGACACGACGAGAAAAGGTCCACTCGATCAACAGGCAAGCGACAATTGCAGCTTGTCGTGTCTTTTTGGTTTGCATGGTTTCATTGAATACTGAGGTTTCGCTTCCAAGCTACACGTGTCGCTTGTCGCCTGTCACGTGTCGGTTCGGTCTGAAGTCTCTCTGAATGCATTGTGTCCCCCGGTCTGTTTCTCGCGAATCCGCATTGAATTTATACAAACTTGAGGTTCCCACGTCTCGTTGTTTGAGTTTGTCTTTAAATCCACTTTATGCACAGAATGGCTAATTGGGAATGGACCTACGGGATCCGAACCACTATATACCTCCACCGGGTATCGAACCCGGATCCCCTTGATTACAAGGCGACGACGTTACCACAACTCCATCCCGGAAGCCACTTGTCGCTTGTCACTTCGGTGAGAAAACTCCGCCCTAAGTGCGTTACTGCTGACTACTAGTGTTAGGTTATATATTGTGCAGACGATATATCGCGACATTCCAAAAATATCGTCCAGGCGATATCAACTAGACGATATATCGTCACGATATATATCGTGTCGGCGATATATCGTCCGATATTTGGCAATATATATCGTGGAGACGGGAAAAAATTGTATCGTATCGTCTGTGACGATATTTTCTTGACGATATATCGCGATATCAAATTTCCGATATCGTCCATCCCTACAATCATTATGCAGTGGACTCTATTTAATTCGAACTCCAAGGCGAAACGAAGAAAAATTCGAATTAACAAAAACATGTAAACATATATTCAAATTAAATTCTTTATTTGCGTGGGCGAGGTTCAGCCTGAGACTGTTCTGCCACCTGACCCGTGTCATGGATTACATTTAAATTTACATTTCTTATACATAGATGTCGTTACAGTATTAATACAGTGTACAATAAAATGTACGATTTAGTTACAGAAGCTATTGATACAGTAATTGTAATAAATGTATGAATAAAATGGTACAAAATTGTGAAAAGACAACAATATAGAAATAAAATAAATGAATAAAAAAAAAGATGTAGACAAAATACATAACATAAACATACAAGTTACATCATAGTATTTGAACACAATCTCTGCTCTGCTAGAAGAAAATTCTTTACTTCGTTACGGTAAGATTCTATTATAGATATGCTCGACATTCTCTTAGGTAGGGCACTCCATATTTTTGCAGCAAAATATGAAAGCGACGACTGATGATTTCAAGGGGAATAAACATCTGTTCGAATTACAAAGAGATCACTAAATGTTACGAAATTCCTGGGCACGCCACTTTTCTACGGCAACTTCCCACGACCGTAACTCGGTGAGAATGTTTTCCCCATTTCGTCAACTCTGGCATGAGCTTTGTTTGTTGTCGTTTGCAGGATTTTGCAGCCACAGTATGTGGTCCATCCTCTTCAAGCCCGAGTGGGGGGGAGTTAACCAGGCGTATCACGTAAAACAGTGAATTACCTCGGGAAGATTCATTGGGTGAGAGTGAACACGCGTGCCTACAGTGCGTCATGAGAGGGTGCTGGAAGGGACAATTCGGAGACCGTAAATTGCACGCGCCGAGTGTGCTTTAGCTTGGTTGATGACACACAACATCCACTAACCCCCTCTATTTTTTTTTTTAAACGTAAGCATGTTGCAGTCATGTTTACTTTCTGTTGGCGCTGTCGTTCCGCAGAGTGTAAAGCTTATGGGTCATATTTTTGATCACGTCAGATAAATTTCTCCGATTTCACTCGAGCTCTTCTTCAAACAGGGTTGTTGAAGGTCCAGGAATCCATAAATTCTAATGGGTTCTATTGGGTTCCGCAACAGGACCGAAACTTTCTTTCTCCCACAGTTAAAATTCGGTCCAAGTTGCGTATTGTTTCATTGCAATAAGGTTCCTGGACCGCATTTAAATTCATCCGGAAGAAAGGTTCCTGGACCGAATTGTAATACTGTACAGATAAGAAGGTTATTTACGGTCCAGTACCCGTTTACGCTTGCCGGTCTTCTATCTTGGACCTGAATTGAATTTATTTAATATTCCTGGACCTTTAACAACACTGCTATGAAATGAATCCTTATTTGGGGAGGCATTGCTTGAATTTTTGTCAACTTCGTTTTTTCCCCATTAAAATATATACATTTTATTCACGCATCGAACATTTTCCCCACTTTTTGGTGTAGATAGGGATCCCCATTTCGGCTAGTTTCGTGCTCGCCGCATGATGTCGCCAATGTAGATTTGACGTTCAAAGCCATGGCGTAGCTACCCTCCTACCTTTCTAAATAGATCGAATTAAAAGGTTTCTTGGAAATATTAGTAGTGATTTTCAACCGCGGACTGATATCCAATAACGGAACAAGGCATCAATTATACAGGGCCACCAGAGTCTCTCCCGATACATATTTTCTTAAAATTGGAATCAAATTACTTGTACGTCAGTTTTCCGAAGTATATAGCACTATAATCCACTGTTTGCCTATAAATTGGTAATAGAAATATTTTGGTTCTCAAATTGCAATATGCCAGTTAAAATCAGAACTTGTTGCCAAATTAATTTAATGATGTTTTCCTGAAGAAACTACAAGGTTTCATTAGATCCAGTGCTTGACAACTAATTTAAACCCAATTTCTTATTTGTCAACACACATTAGAACTGTTGGGACCTCCCGATAGCGTAATGGTAACGTCATCGCCTTGTAATACCCGGTGTGGTCCACATAGTAGTTCAGATCCCATTTTAAACTGTAGGTCCAGTCAGTCCGGATTAGCCTGCCTGCACATAAAGCGGATTTAAAATCTACCTATTACTCTTTATGATCATGGCATAATTTATTTATTAATTTTTAAGTTCAAGGTTACATATTCACTAGTACAAATGTAGAAAAAATTAGAAAGTTATATATGAGTAAATTTCTTGGGATAGGGGTGAAATGGAAAGAGGGAAAAGTTGTTGGAACTACGTGGGTTTCAATCTAATGTGTTTCAATTTTCAACATGAACCAATGAGACTACAATCTGTTACCCTGCCCCCGTGTCAGGGCAACAGTGTTTTTTTTCTTATTGTAATATTTATTAATATGTTAATTAATTGGGTAATCAAGTGTATAAACATATATATGTCTGATTAGTGTAAATCAATTTATTATGCATTTTTAGGTTCGTATTTTTCCATGTATAAATAACATGTAGCTCTCTGTTTTTTCTTCGTGTTTCGAACGTTCAAAAGAAAGGCGGGCAGTTTAGCTGTTAAAGATTAAAAATTTTGAAAGAAGGGCCGTTGGCAACAGACGCCAACAAAACGTATATAAACTCCCAGATGAGAGTGGGGGAGGTTGGCTGTTGGAACTGAGACTTCGAAGGGAGAGGCTGTTTTTGCTTCGGTCAGCTAGGACCGGAGGACAGGTCTCCCGAAACGGATGCTGTAAGAGATTGGATTGACGGGCAAGCTAGTGCCTTGGTGTCCAATTTACAGGTAAAATGGTAGTTTGTACTGGACGTTATTTTGAAGTAATTACGGTGCGCCGGGCAGCCTAGTGCCTTGTCACCGTGGAGGTTGAGAAATGTACACGTCGGGCGGCCTCGCGCCTGTTAAGACGTTTTCTTGGAGTAACGCGAGTCTACCTTGTGACAAGCGTACTCCACATGTAATTCTTGAAATGTAAAGCATCCAGGTACAAACAATAGAGATTTTCCAACATCAAAATTAGAGTTTTGGCCCGATAATTAGAGAAATGAACGTTCGGATACGACATGTATATACTTCAAATTTTACGTTAATTAAACTTATAGAAAATACCAAAAATTTCCGTTTATAATTTCACAGATGCTGGACAAGGTAATTTATCCCCTATAGCAATAAGGTTTCGCAAAGGTTATCCGTTGTCTCTTGTAGTTAATTATATAAGTATGTTGACTTGTAGCAACCCACGTGCATTGTCGTACAAAGAAAGATACCCCTAGACAAATCTGAGCCGAGTACACACAGAACTCAAAGTGTGTCAATTGACACACAAAAGTGCATCATTTTTTGACTCCAATGACACATTAAAATGCATCAAACTGAATTATCCACCTAAATGCATCAAAGTAAATGTCTCAAATGATTCACTAAAATGCATCAAACTGAAAGATGCACCTAAATGCATCAAAATAAATGTGTCAAATGACACATTAAAGTGGATATTTCGTTTGATGCACCAAAACGTGTCGTTGGAGTCAAAAAATTTGATGCACTTTTAGTGTGTAGAGTGACACGTTCAAATGCGTCTTTTTTCCCTTTCCTTACTCAAGCGGGTTGCATACCTGCAAGGGAAAAATTCCAATACATTTCTCCACTGTAAAAAATATTGCATTTTACAAATACTTTCTTGAAGCACTTCACGTTTAATGTGCTTCACAAGTGTAGAAATTGCTGAAAAAAGTGATAGAAAGGAGTATTGTCAATATTAAATATTCTGCAAGTGTGTAAAGTGCATTCTAGAAATTATTAATTATTTTTGATCATTTATAGTACATTTCACACATTTAGAACATGCTGAAAACACGAAGTGCATCGAACCTCGAGTGCGGAGGTAAAGTGTGGGGGGCCAGACTGGTAACAAGTCCTGGAAAAAATACTTCTCCCCTTACAACCTTAATACCAGTAGTCTTATGGGGGAAGTATTTCTTTTCACGACTATACACTTAGTGAGAACGGAAATTTCCTTGTTGCCACATGCTTCACTCCTAAAAGAGGAAATTTAAATATTAATGACGATAATTGGAATAGAAGCGAAGAAAAAGCGTGAACATAGGAATGAAATATTTCCTTTAAGAACGAATCATGTAGGAACAAGGCTATTTCAATTCTCACTGAGGCTCGTACCAGCGTACATCCTGAAAATTCAAACGCCTTACATTGAAAGCCACATATTTCCAACGCCTCTCTTCTCTTTCCATTTTTCGTTATCTGCACCTAGTTGTCGCATGGTACCTGATTTCTTTTATTCACCCTGTATACACATAATATTTATGAACTATTTATGTATGGCCAGTAATACTGATTCACAGTTCGAACTTCCGATTTTTCATGACTTGTCACATGTTCAAATCCTACTATTTAGCCTTTGTGACACAACGTAATCACATGATTACTTCATATTCACTATAGTAAACAACTGAAATAACCATAATTAACGAATTCATCGAAATAACTGAAGAAGTGAAAGCGTATATTAAAATGAAGCCATTCTTGGTCTTGCTAACATCAGAGAAATACAAACTATTCACAGTAGTGATATCTCTCGTCTATTTTCTTCCTAGTTCTCTTTGCCTTGAATATCAATATTCTTTTGAGCTGCGAATTATAGCTTAACCAAGATAAGGATGCCCCCGGCAAATTGATGAAATAAAGTGTACAGTCATTTGTATCTCATCTCCCTTCCCCCTTCTCTCCTGTCTTTGACAGTGCTGCACAATTTGTCAACGCAGGAACGCGGAAACAATGCAAGCCGCTGATTGCATCGCCAACGATTCCTCCGTTCATTTGCGGATGGAAATTCGACTACAACGCCAATAAGGTATTCTTCTTATTTTGGTCAAACTGTAGATATTATTGGCATGATGTCGAAATGGCACAGTTGGCCATTCCTAAAATTTCAGCTCAATAGATCTGGACCATTCCATGTGAAATCATCCAGGCCATGTCATCCACTATACCCGATTTTGATTAAATTCGGTGTACTCATATATCTTTTGATGCTGATTACAAAAATGACAACATTTTGGGGATTGTTCAAGGGGTTCAGAAGTTACGCGCTTTTTAAAATCTTCGTATACGCCACATGCAGCTCCATTTCGAATGACATGCATTAGGTTATAAATGATCGTATCTACAGGGAGTCCATAAAGTCCTGCAAAAAACTAAAACTCTATAACTTGAAAACTATTAAGTTTATTAACAAAATATTTTGTGTGTACTTACAGCAAGGTTCAAAGTTTATTTCCTGCTTGTTAGGTTCATCGCCAAACCTCCAATCGTGCCCCATTCACGTCCAAACACTGTTGCAGTCTTTTTGTGAAACCGAGAATTGCGTGCTGACGGTGCTCTCCTGGGATATTCAGAATCACATCTCTTATTATTTCTTTTAGGTCATCCAGATTAGCTGGTTTCTGTGAATTCACCTCGGTCTTTACATGTCCCCACAACCAATAATCGCAACATGTTAAGTCTGGTGATCTTGCAGGCCAAGGTGTGGGCCCTCTTCGGCCAATCCATCTACCTGGAAATTGTTCGTAAAGAAACTGCATTCTCATGTCACACTCTTCGTCTTTCAGATCGTGTACAAATTTTAACTTGTAGGGCCGGGCCTTCACCTTCTTGCGTACGATCTTGTGTAATGTTGACATCGGTATTCCCAGTTCCAGTGATCTTCGTTTCAGCGATTTCAATGCACGCTGTCCTGCACTGACTGAATCACATCGTCACTCGATCCTGGCCTTCCACTGCGTGGCAAATCTGACACACTTCCCGTTGCCTTGAACTTTTCATATCATCTCTTGATACTTGAATTTGCTGGGGGTGGTTTCCCATATGTTGTCTGGAACATTCTCTGCACTGAAACACAAGATTTTAACTTTGCAAACCACAGAACACACTGTGCCTTTTCCTGGATGGACGCCATCTTAAGTCACATGATCACGTGATTACCAGTGCAAGCGTCACTGAGCAGTGTGGGCAGAACAAAACTTTAAACTTCCACCCTTCTCACCCAAAACATGTGTATTGTTAAACCCAACAGCTAAAAAGTTATAGAGTTTTAGTTTTTTGCAGGACTTTATGGACTCCCTGTACACTCAAACTTGTCCCAGAACCTTCAAGTTTGTTTTCTTTTGTTCAGAATAGTGTAAGCTTTGATTTAAATAAGGTTTCAGATGAGTGTTTCAATAACCATGTATAGGTTTATGTATTTTTTTTTCTTCAGAAAAACAAATGACTAACTTCAACAACGAATTTCATGCATTGCCCCCACCCCTTCAATTTTCCCCGAATTTCATATATCAGAGCGTGTACTAATGCCTGATGAAATAATTAGGATGGGCGGTTCAGAGAGAGTTAAGAAATAGTATTCCTTCAATTACATTTTATTTGATTTTGTGGGGGCAAATCCCCGGCATGCCCCCCGTTAATTCGCACACTGGGTATGTGGCCAAAAAGCTTCATTTGGAAAAATCTTCAATCAGCCCAAATGTGTGTTAATTCTTACTTCGTATTACATATCCCCGTGAAAGTTAGGCAAAAAAAGAACTTCCATATTGAGATAAAGTGCACAAAGAGAATGTTCTCCCAGATTGCTCAACTAGGGAACGTTAACAACGATGATTGATTTTTTTTAAAAAAAAAATTGAAGACAGTATAAACTAACTTAGATAATTATTACTTGTAAATTTGTAATACGTGTAAATTTTAATTAATCCATAAATTTGTGGGGGGGGGGGAAGCTCTCCCCTTTGCCTCCGCCAGGTTATGCCTACGCTTACCTTTACACACATTAACTAACTAACTAACTAACTAACTCTCTAGCCTTCTTAAACCCGAAGGTTCATGGCTGCAGCAACACAGGCCTTCCATCTTTCCCTATCTTGAGCAAGTTCTACTCTTTTCCATCCCTACCGATTTCCTTTAGGTCCATCTCAACGTTGTCCCTCCATCTTCGTCTTGGCCTTCCTACAGGTCTCTTACCATCAGGTTTCCCAACAAGAATCCTGTAAACTCCTCTTTCCTCTCCCATTCGTGCCACATGGCCTGCCCACCTAAGTCTTCTTGATTTAATTATTCTTATAATATCTGGACATGAATGCAAATTATGTAGTTCTAAATTATGTAACCTTCTCCACTCACCTTTTAGGTCCAAAGATTTTCCTAAGGATCTTATTTTCAAATACTCTCAATTTATGTTCCTCTTTCAATGTAAGGGACCCACATCCATATAATACTACAGGCAAAATTACTGTTTTGTATATTTTAACTTTTAGTTTCTTAGATATTAAACGAGAAGACAAAAGTTGATGGAGAGAGAAGTAACATGCATTTCATGAATTAAGCCTACTTATTTCCTCTTTAATATAATTTTCATTTGTTAATATTACTCCTAAGTATTTGAATTTGGAAACTGGTTCAAACGAGTTGTTATCAATAATTAGATTTTGATTATTACCTAACACTTGGTTTCGGCCTGTAAGCATATATTTAGTTTTCTCTTTGTTAACTTCCAAACCTATCTCTTTAGCAGTTTTGAAAAATATTTTAGCATTATTCTTAATTGTATTTATATCATCCCCTAATAAGTCTACATCATCTGCATATGCTAACAACTGAGTCGCACCATTTAATTTTAGTCCTTCTTTAGTTTCTTTTACCTTCCTAACAGCATATTCTAAGGCAAAATTAAAGAGCAATGGAGATAATGCATCTCCTTGTTTTAACCCATCATGAATTGTAAATTTGTCAGACACATTAATACCCACACGAATTTTACTTTCTGTTTCACTGGTGCATATCTTTATCATATTAACAAGCTTCTTAGGTATTCCAAACTCTACTAATATATTATATAATTTATCTCTTTTGACCGAATCATATGCTTGTTTGAAATCAATGAATAGCTAGCTGATGGACATTTTGATTATATTCCCACTTTTTTTCAAGTGTCTGTCTGATGTGAAAAAATTGATCTGTAGTTGATCTGTTACGTTTAAATCCACATTGATAATCATCTATAATTTCATTAGCATATAGGATTCGCTGTTGAAGTCTAAAAGGGATGAGGAGACAGGTGAGTGGAGAAGGTTACATAATTTAGAACTACATAATTTGTATTCATGTCCAGATATTGTTAGAATAATTAAATCAAGAAGACTTAGGTGGACAGGACATGTGGCACGAATGGGAGAGGAAAGAGGAGTTTAGAGGATTCTTGTTGGGAAACCTGATGGTAAGAGACCTGTAGGAAGGCCAAGACGAAGATGGAGGGACAACGTTGAGATGGACCTAAAGGAAATATGTAGGGATGGAAAAGAGTATATAGATCTTGCTCAAGATAGGGAAAGATGGAAGGCCTGTCTTGCTGCAGCCATGAACCTTCGGGTTTAAGAAGGCTAGAGAGTTAGTTAGTTAGTTATGGGATTAGTCTTGTTAAAATAATGTTAGATAATATTTTATATGTTGTTGAGAGTAGAGAAATTCCACGGTAATTATTGCAGTTTATTTTATCACCTTTTTTAAACACAGGAACAATTATGAATTCTTTCCACTGTTGAGGGATTTCTTCTTTATTTACCTTCACACACATAGTGAATATAAATTTTGAGTATTATACCTTAAAACATAATTGTATCTACTTCAGGCTTTGTGCTAAATACATAAACAAGATTTATTTTTAATGTCATTTGATGCAAATTATTTTTTATCACCCTGTCTCTGAACCGCCCATCCTAATTTTTTAATCAGGCATTAGTACACACCTATATATAAAATTCTGGGTAAATTGAATGGGGTGAGGGCAATGCATGAAATTCGCTGTTGAAGTCAGTCATTTGTTTTTCTAAATAAATACATAAACCCAGTGTACGAATTAACGGAGGGGATGCGGGGGATTTCCCCCAACAACAAAGTTTATACCCTGCAAAAAACAATTATTTTTTTCCTCCTCTAACTATGTAAGAAACACAATTGAAAAATCATCCGTGTACATTTATGGTCCAGTTATCACAGATTTCCCTACAGAAAAGTATTCAGCCTTGTGGATTTTAAAAATGACGTCATTCTGTAACTGAACAACTCGCCGAGCTAAGACACAGCCGGCTGTTTTCCGCTTCAGTTTTCAAGGCATAGTGCTTATATGTATTACAGTGTTCACAAAGAATTGTGGGTAGGTTGAATGGGCATTAAGCTTGAACTTGGAAATAGAAAATGATCCGCTAGAGGCGCTGGTGTTGACCCCGGTGCTTGGTGTTCGACTGCTTATAATGGAAGTAAATGGGGTTTTTGCTGCAACGTCTGATTCTTTTCCTTGTAACATTTCTTTTTATGAGAAAATTGTTATGATATTTGGTACAGTAGTCGCGAAAATATTAAAGGCTATTATGAACCGTCGATCATGACCTGTCCTTGAGTTTTTTATTGACAATACGGAAGAAAACACAGGTATGGATTGTAACATGTAACATGACAATTGCTGCGAGAATTAGTATTGTGTATGCATTATCCTGAAAGATTCATTAATATTGTCATTGTTACAAATATTATTTTTATGGAAATTCACACAGACAATACTCGTTTATTTTTCAAAGATTGTTTTACATCCACTCCCGTGTTGTCCAACTTACCTCCCAAAAATTCGCAAGCGTGAAATATGACACTTTTCGTTTCCCGCTTACTGGAAAAATGTAAACAACGCGTTGGTTGAGTTATATTTTCACCAATGTTCTACTTACCAATCGACACGAATGTAAAGCAATTTGTTGATAGAGATGACAAGGTACATCCTAATCGGCTATTTGAACTCCATGGAATATGAAATTAAATTCTTTCGAATATCTGCATTTCGGGAAAATGACTTCATAATATGTAAGCCACGAAACATTTTTTCTCCTTCATGACACTATTTCAATTTTATTAGTATACAAAAATAAACTTGTGTACACAATCCAACGTTTGACGCCCAGCCTCACATGCGATATGTTGATGCTCGTGTTGCGTTGCACATAAAACGTATTTATGTTACTTTTCTGTGTAAATTAATGCCATTTCGTGACTGCAAATCACTCCACAAATATAACTGTTTCCATCAATTCACTTACCGCCTTTCTAGAGAAACAAATCTACACAATACATTCCAAAAACTAACTGAGCCGCATTACTTTCACAACAAAATTAGCACCTGGATCGATCGCACTGCCATCTACTTGTCATCGTCTCGGGGAACCAGTTTCTTGGGTCGTTTTCCACACTACGTTATTCAAGGCACTGTACTTTGGGATTAAAGAAGGACACCATTCTGCAACTGGACAACCTCACCGTGGCTAGACAGCAGCAGGCTGTTCTCCACTTAAGTTTCCATGGCATAGTGCTCATATTTTGCACCTATTGAAGTATTCACAAGAAACTTGTGAACACGTTAACCTTAAAACGTTAGGTTTGAACTTAGGAATAGAAATTTGGTCAAATTTTCTGTGTTTGCTACTTCGATAGCTCTTTTTGTGTATGGGTTTTCTTAGAATGTGAATATAGTGTTTCTAAATTACTTGCAAATATTATCATAAGATTTAATGACCTAGTTTTGGAACCAATGTTCTAAGGTACTTAGTTAGAATCGCACGGCAATTGTTTACTTTACTTAATAGTAACATATATTCAAATTTGCATACCAAGAAAAAAAGTTGTCTTCCAAAATGAAATGAGAAATACGCCATTGAATGGGCATCCCACCCAAAGCAAAAAGCTTGATTCGCGCAGTGCATAAATCTATACATAAAAATACATGATTATTGAAACACTCATTTGAAACCTTATTTAAATGAAAGCTTACACCACAGAGGTGCTTACACTATTCTGAACAAAGGAAAACAAACTTGAAGGTTCTGGGACAATCTGAGGGAAGATACGTGCATGACATTCGAAGTGGAGCTGTATGTGGCATATACGGAGATTTTAAATAGCGCGTAACTTCTGAACCCCTTGATCAATCTCCAAAAAGGTGACATTTTTGTAATCAGCATCAAAAGTTCTCGGATATTGGATATTTTGAAATCCGGATATTCTTCACGTGGAATTTGGTTGGTTGAATGAATTGAATTATTTCATTGATTGGCTGATTGAATTAGATTACGACGATTTTCTGCCAATTTTGGCTCATAGCAACGATAAGGATGAATGATGATACGAAAAAGCCTCGTTAGTCTGCAAGATGTAGTCCAAGGTGTAAACCTGGAAGCGAGGTTGACGTGTGGGTGTCTTGAGAAAAGATCATCCCCTGCACCCCAAGTGGACTTTATTTTTATTGTTTGAATTATCGAGACTGGACCTACAGCTTAAACTTTAAAGTGGGATCCGAACCTCCACCGGGTTTGGAACCTGGGACTCCTTGATTACAGTTACGTTACCACTAAGCCATCGTGGAGGTCCTCTTTTATTGTTGTAATATTCAAATATATCGCAATGTGTATTTTTTTTATTAATTGTGTCTCTTTTTTTCTCCATTTCAGTCTGCAAGTACGTCTGCCACAAGGCCTGCGAGTCCAAAGTAAGTTGGCAACACTGCGTGCAAGTTAACATTTATCCTGTAGTTTCCAAAAGTGTCCTCTTGATCTGTTTTGGTAATTTTCTCTCTCTTCGCTGGAGGGGGGGGGGAGAGAACCTCGTCATTTACTCCGCTAGCGAAGTGTGACCTTTCCCCAATTCTATCTCCCCCATTTGATATTCACGAGAAGATGCAAGGGTGTGGGGATGAGAAGGGGGGGGGGGGGCGCTTCAGCTAACAGAGCGAGGGCCGAAAGCTCTGCAGGCCTTATTGGAGATTCATGAGGAGCGGAGTAAACACGTTTCCAGAGGATGTTTGCAACGTGCCCCTGCGTTTAAAATGCATGATAAATTTTCGGGTTTGGGAAAGAGATTCTCTTTGCAAATTCACTTCTTAAGCGACAAGGAGATAACGTCCTAAGTGAGTTCTTTTACTGCATTAGACATACCAAGCATCTATCTCCAATACAGGCATTTTATTCCACAAACTCTGGCTTCAGAGAAATGCAACGACGCAAAATACGAGGCCTGAAGCATAAGTCTCGCAGTTAAACGGTGGTACCACAATGTGATCGTATGTCCCGAAGAACATGACACCCGTAGTACGTGGATACGTCACTAGATGGCAGTGTGACGAACGGCTATTGAACAGAGAGCAGTGTTAATTTATTGTTAAGCCAAGGGCCGTGCCACGGCGTGAACAGTGTTCAAAATAGCCGCTCTTCAGGAGAGAAATGCCAGAGAAAGCCACAGGGAGCTGGTGAAAACTGTGGGGAATAGTGTCCTACCGTAGTATGCACCTCTTTTGTTCCTGTAATGCTTTGTCACGTGTAAACACATGTGGCACGATGCTAACTTAAAGGATTTTTTGCTCGCTTCCCTATGCTACACCTGGAAAACATGGTCTGCATTGTTCATACATTTCACACTACTATACACTGCCCCCCCCCCATTTGCATATTTCATATTTTCGTGCTCATCCCGCATTCTCGCGAAAGCAAATAGTTACCAAGACTTATGCCCCAACCCTCGTATAATTACATAATATGCAGCAGTACAAACATAATATTACTACTAATCAGTATTTCGAAGTAACTAGTAACTGAGAAATTTTAGAAGTAACAGTTACTTCTATAGTAGCTGTAGTTATACTATTTGGCCGCTCTGTTTCCAAATGTAAAAGGAGTTTCGTAGAATCGCCTAAGACAAGAAAGCTAGACTTAGTTGCATGCTAAATTCATAACATCCACACTGCAATTTGTCATTTCTAACTTAAGAATCTTGCAGCTGATACGTATGGCGCCGAGACATAGCAATTATCGGTCTTTTGGTTTAAAAATTGATACCGATATAAATGTTTGTAGAATCGTTCGAAATTTCAGTGCATGAGGATGCACACTTTCAAAATGTACTGTTTCACAAAATATGATGTAGATGTACCAGTAGAACAAAGTGGCTCCGAGATATTTATTTTAACCTGATTTTTTTCGTATTACGCGTGACAGGGGTATGGGAAACTGCACAAGTTCATTTGTGAATTATACAGCATTCATTCTCTTGTGGAGATAAATCTTAATTATGAGAGATACAGCAGGAAAGAAAATGGTCAATTTGTTATTTGAATATAATTTTATAATTAGATGTGATGTACTCGCAAACTGACGACATCTGTGATCAATTTTTCTGATCAAGATTCTTTCTATATCACTGTTTCAAATCATGTATATAATTGAAGAGAGTATTGGTGGCTGGCTAAATACCAGTTTTCTATAAAAAAATTGTTCCAACATCTAGATTTGAGGCACCTTGAGAATCTTCTGGTTGGACACTTTGAAGCTTGCTCTTATAAAAATTCAAATTCAGAGTAAATTTGTGTGTGTGTGTGTATGTGTGTGTGTGTGTGTGTGTGTGTGTGTGTGTGTGTGTGTGTGTGTGTGTGTGAAAAGTGACCAACAGAAATAGATTTTAAAAAGTTTGAATCCAGTTTATGCACGGATGGGCTAAGCGGGACTCGACCTACAGTTTAAAGTGCGATGCGAACCAGTATTTGCCTCCACCGGGCATGAATCCGGGACCTTTTGGTTTATGGACGATGTACCACTACGCCATCTCGGAGCCCCTGCGTTGTTACTGATGTACCTGACCCACTAGTCACCCCATCTGGTATAATTAGTAGATTTTGTTTGACAGTAAATGGTGCAACGGGATACCAAAAATGGTGCCAAATTCCACATTGACACCAAAAGGAGTGTTCAGTTACACCAAGTCTGAGTATGCCTAGCTAGGACTACGTTTGGTGCAGCTTTGCACCATGCCTCTTACAGTGCACCTGCGGAATGCCTTTTCTCTGTTTTTACTTGACGCCAATAGCCAGGTATTTTTATGGACACCCCTGCAATTGCAAAATATTTCTTCCATTCTAAGATTAAGTCCTTGTGGCGCAATTAGCATACTCTTAATGCAAGTCCCCCCCCCCCCACACACACACACATGTCTTTTCTTCATGAGTATGCACCCGGCTCTCTGGGGTCGCCCATTAAATTCCAGTAACGATTAATTTGCACCGCAGCGCCTCTCGCGGTTGCAAGCGGAAATTACAAGGACGAGCAAGATTTGAATTTTAATTCTGCGAGAATACATGTTGTGCTTGCGCTTCCCTTCTGTTTCCGGAGTTGAAAAGCCGACAAAGGAGGCCTGCATGCGGTTTCCATTTGTTTCTCGTTCTTTTCCCCAAAGGGTATGCTGCAAAACTTGTTTCGCTTCCCTTCTGCCATTTTTTTTTAAAGCTTTAAATTGGATGTAGAAGAAGAAGAAGAAACACGAACGTAACAATTGTCTTTCATTGCCTACGATCAGGCGCGTATCTTTAGTGGATCCACACGCTAAAGAACCTGCGCAGAACCGCGTGTCATGTGCATCTTACTCCCGCGTGGAGGGGAGGGGCAGAGTGGAGCAGGAGGCTTCCTTATGGCCCGAGTTGAACCGTCGGAGGTGAAGGTGAGCGATGCTTTTGGTCGAAGGTTCTTTGGTTTGTGATCGCTCTATAGAACGATATTTCGAAAAGGGTCCGAACTAAGTGCCTCGCATATAATAAAAATAATAGGGCCTCCCCGATGGAGCAGTGGTAGCGTTGTTGCCTTGTAATCAAGGTGTCCCGGGTTCGATACCCGGTGGAGGCACAAGTGGTTCGGATGGCCCTTACTTTTCAATATATTTTTGAATGATATTGAATATGTCATAAAACATGCAAAATATCTTGCATACGCCGACGACATTAAATTATATTTACAAATCGATGATAATATTTCTCATGAGAAACTTCAGGATGATATTAACTCAGTTTATGATTGGGTTAATGCAAACCAATTGACCATAAATTCATTAAAATCATTCTCTAGGAAAGAAAACTTCAAAATTTTTAATTATTTTATCAGTAATAATATCATCAAACATGTGAAATCCATGAAAGATCTGGGCATTATTTTGGACAGACGCTTAAAATTTGAAGACTATATTAATCACATCATAAATAAAGCAAGAAAGCAATGTACCTATATTATAAAAAAATGGAGTTGTTCAAACAACTTACAATTTCTAATTTTAATGTTTACAACTTTTGTCAGACCTATAGTGGAATACAACATTCCGATTTGGTATTACGCATGTAGTGCTAAGATGAAACAATCAATAGAAAAAATACAAAACAGATTTATCACATTCATATATTACAAATTCAAGCTATTCAAATACTATTATGAGTATGATAACCTACTGAATCACCTAGAAATCGGCAGACTTGATGTCAGAGCTGAAAAACGAATTTTATCTTATATGGAAGGAATCTTGGAGGGAAAATATATCGTACCAAAACTCCTTCGAATGATATGCCTTAGGGTGAAATATTATAATTTGAGAGGAAATAGCGAATTATTATGTCTGGATAAGAACTACAAAAATAACAATTATGTTCTGTATCTCATAAACAGCTATAATTCGAATACTGTGAAATAGATACTGATAACGTTGTTAAAACCATTTCAATGACATATATAAGGATAACTATTTCAGAACTCTTTTATAGTTCTATAGATGAAATATAACAATTGTACTTTTGTTTATGCGTTTTTAAAATTCTAGTAGTTTTAGGTTATGTTTTGCTAAATATTTTCAAATGCTCTGTAGTCCAATACTTTGGTTTTGGATACCTTGAAATATGTAACCTTGTAACCTTGTAACCATGAAACATGCAATACTGCTGTATTAAGGCTGGAAAGCTGTTCTCGGCAGTTTAAAAACACTTTTAAATAAAAATAAATAAATAAAAAAAAACAAAAAAAAACTGTAGGTCCAGTCCCGATTAGCCTTACTGTGCATAAAGTGGACTTAAAACAACAAATCAACATCAACAATCAACAATAATAATAATTAGTATTATTATTATTTTGTTATTAAAAGGGGACAAGTTAATTAATTGATTTGGTGTATTTTACTTCGCTTTTCTGCCACCTTTGGCTAATTTGCGAAGACGGGCATGAGTGATGAATGGACACTAACAAACATCCATGCCCAGGCAGGGATTCGAACCCGGGACCCCTGGCGTCGTAGCGCGATATGCTAAACAACTCCGCCATGGGGTCTGGGAAAAAAAGTGCGCCTTGGGTTTGAAGAAATACGGTATGTACTTTTTGCATGCAACCGTGAAAATCTCATGCATTCACGTGACGTCATTCCTCGTCGTACTGTACCAATGACCATGCACTATCGGTTATTGACTCACCCGTTATGCACGCACCTTGGAGCTCGAGGCAACATATTTACTTGACTCACTTTGTAGAGAATGGGAGAGAATATCGCCTTCATTTTGAGTAGATCTTGGCTTGTTTGAACAGCCGGCAGAAGAATTACCTTGGAAGGGAGATGAGTCGGGAAAAACCTTGGGGGAAAGGTAAACTCGCATTGTTGATCCAAGCGACACGAACGCCTTTATTGGCCTGTCCTAAGAGGGGACACTTAAAGGGAAGCTTCGTCTGCCACGTCTAGACGCATCTTCACTAAGGGGATCAAATTTCACTTGTCTAGCTTATTCCTAGGTTGTATCTTTGACCTGTTTCACCAACGACATTTCCAGATATACAGGGCGTCCGAGAAGTTACGGAACCAATATTTCGAACGCACCTAACTTCTGTACAAACATAGAGACATGAGACTTACATTGGGTATTGACTTTGTCCATGTGGATATTTTTAAATCAAAAGTTACTAAGGTGTAAAACGTTTTTGCACAAACTATCGATGTGTATCGACTTGATAAAAGAACGATAAATTTGTACACATTCTATGCATTTTAAGGGGTTAATTATGGCACATTCATAAAAAAGTTTTTTTTCGAGATTATGAGATTTACTGGCAACATTGGTCGTGTCAGAGGACAGGTGAGCCAGTTATGTTATTCAATCAATGCCAAGATGAAAGAAAAGATTTGAAATTTATCGTACAAAAACTAATCTATCTTTTTGTACGATAAAATTCCGAATTTGTGGATGATTGATTTATTTTACTTCGCTTTTCTGCCACTTTTGTGTAATCTTTTGAAGATGAGGATGAATAGTGATGACCAGTGTTGACACATGAAGGGAAATTCGAACCAAGTTTTAATCGAAATGGGATGAAAAGTACCAAAATTCCATAGAAATGTTAAGACACCAAACTCAATATTAGTACAGATTATGTACTAATACTATTAATTATTATTATTATGCGATTTTTCGTGAAGGGAAAATTGAGTGGAAAAAGGGAAATTTTGTCCTTTTTAAAGGGAGATTTTGCCCTCACATTGTGGCAACACTGGTAATGGCTTGGATGAGATGGATGAAGAGACGTCATAACACGAGCCGCACAGAGGATTATACTGGATGAGAGTCCAAACACCAGAGTCTCGCTAGCCTGCAAAATTCAGCCCAGGACGTGATACGTGGAGGAGAAATTGACATTTGGCTGTCTTTCGAAAAGGTCACTCCTTATACCCCAATTTTAAATGTGTACTCGGGATAGTTTACGTTGTTTTTCCGCCTGTCTATACTCTGTGTGGGGAATCTGTGGAGAAGGGGCGCACATAATGGTAAGGAAGGGGAGAAAGCGAGTGTGTGGAGCAAAGCAGTACGTGATGCTGCAGCCGCATTTCCCTTCGTACGCTTTTATTGGTCGAGCCCTCTCTCATGTGACTAATTGCGCAGAGGCTTGTTTTCGTTCGCGTAATACAGAGATTCCCGAGGTACGCTTCCACACCTGCTTCATGATCATCGAACCAGTTACGGGACGACGTGTGGTCAGCACGACGAACCCCCAGGCGTTGTTGTAGGTTTCCGTGAACGGCTTACGCTACTCATTCGTAGCTCCCCAATTTCCTCATGATGGTGGGAGGCCACCGGTCTCATACACTGACCGAAATCTCAGGAGAAAAGTTGTTACGCTTCTCCCAGGAGACTCAAACCAGCACGCGTCCCGTGGTCACGGTGCGAGACCATGTCTCTTCATACCGACTCCATAATTTTTAAACCTGTCAAGTCCTAAACACAGGCTGTGTTTCGTCATCATCTTCATCACCCTATCAGGCCCTAAACATGTTCTTCCTGGAAACTGTGGATAAATCACTCACTTGGAGGAATCGTGAATGAGATCATAGCGTTGTGACTCTTCGGTCTGAGCGGTTCCCATAGGACTACACAGATCCATACATTACATCCGGGCGAGAAAACGTCAAGATGATGACTTAAAGATCACAAAAATCGGTACATTTCTTCATCATCGCTGGCGGCGGGTCTGAAATATGATTGGGCCCCCCAACGTTGATGCAGAAGTATAAGCCAAATTGCATTGATAGGAGCAGAAAAGGAAAACTAAACGCAGCAAGGGCTTGAAGAATCGTTCTCGTGAGAAAGTTAACGCACGGAGTCATTTGTCGATTGAATGCAGACCCCACCCATTGTTGACGGATTGATGCGGCGCCGGTTGTGGCATGGGGCGCTCCGGTTTGCACACGTTCAGCCACGCCCTTTGCCAAAACTCACGACAAGGTCAGGGAAACGTTTGCAAGGCTGAGATTTATCTCAATTTATGGTTTAAAGGAAATGTTCCCAAGTGAAATACGACGATGCCAGGGAGATATATACTGCAATTGTTTACTGTGAAGCAGTTCGTGGTAGGCTCCAAAAGTTCCATCTCGTGATTTGGAAAGCCGGACCCTGTGGCCGAGTGGTTAGCACATCGCGCTGCGACGCCAAGGGTCCCGGGTTCGGACATGGATGTTTGTGATTGTCTGTCCTGAAAAGTCCTGAAATTGAAATATGAATGAAATGATATGAGTGAATGAAGTGTGGGGGGAAAAAAGTGGTTAGCACATCGCGCTGCGACGCCAAGGGTCCCGGGTTCAAATCCCGCTCGGGCTTGGTTGTTTGTGAATGTCCATTCATCAATTTCGTCATTTCATCACTCATCCTCATCTTCGCAAATTAGCCAAGAGGCACAAAACGCGATGTAAAATAAACTAAATCAATCAATCAATCGTGATTGGGAAAATATGTCTCGTGTCTGAACAGGTCGATTAGGGAGGGCGAGGGAAGTCAACTGCCTCCCCCCTACCTTTTTGCCACTTTTGCCCCTGCACTATACTAAACGTTGTCTAGAAAGGGAAATAAACTACCCTTTCCCCACCAGTTTTGGCAGCTTGCCCCCCTCCCCCACCCCGGTTTGTTCTCGAGAGATAAATCTGGAGTCTCTGAATCTTCGTTGAGTTTTTATTTTGATTTGATATGACTTTTTTCTTATTTATCGTCGCTTTTGTGCCACTTTTGACTAATCGCGACGATGAGGATGAGTGATGATGATATGATGAAATTCATCCAGGGATACTCACAAAAAATACCCAGACTGGGATTCGAACCTGGGATTTCGCCACGAGGCCGGCTTGAGTTTTTTGTTTTATATAAACTTGTAAGCTAAACCACTATGTGGCTCCACCGGGTATCGAACCCAGGACCCCTTGGCCACAAAGCGATGACGTTAACACTGGCATCGGGCAAGGCCTCTCCATCGTGGTTACTTTGCGTCGCTTTTCCACCTTCTTGGATAATCACAACAATGAAAATCTGCGCTGAGTTGAAGGAATGTGTGAACCAACAGAGACAGTGATCTATGTCTGGCCAGGTTTCAAACCTGGATACTGGGGCTTCGTATAAGGCTAACTTGCAAGTCTCGAAATACATAGCGTGAGGAACACACACGCTACGCACGCGTACACACGTGTATGCATGTGTGTGTGTGTGTGTCCACTTTGTTCCCAGATAGACCATTCCGGACTGGATTGATTTGATTTGTTATTTAGCGCCGCTTTCATGCAACTTTGGCTAATCGTGACGACGACGAAATTGATTGAGTTGGTGTTTCAAGTCCACTTTATGCACAGTAAGGCTAATCGGGACTCGACCTACAGTTTAAAGTGGGATCCGAAAAACAAATTCTGGCCTGGGTGTTTCTCTCTGAATGTCTCTTCACCTAATTATCATTCATTCTCGTTGTCGCGATAGCCTATAGAGGCAAAGAATCGATAAAATAAGAGATTGAGTTAGGATATTTAACATCCACAAAGAACACCCAAGATTCGAACTCGAAGCCTTTGGCGTAGAAGCGCTCTGTGCTAACCACTCCACCACGGAGGTCGGCTGAAGTAAGAGAGTAATGCAAAATTGTGATATGGATTTCCAGTACGATTCCTGGATCGAAATATTCTTTTAGTATTTTTTTTCATCGTAAAAAGTAGAAATGTTTTGTCCATAAAAAAACTGAGCCAAAAAGCAATCTTTACAACGAAACCGCACTTCCAATTTATCTGTTCATCCGTAAGGAAGAACGTAGGAGCAGAAACTGCCGTAAACTTCAAACTTTATAGCCACTCTTGTGGGTTCCCACCTAACACCGATTGAATCCAAAGTTGTTCCCGAGTTCCTGTGGCAATTTCACGCTTCCCCTTCTTCCCAGGATAGGAAGAGAGGAAGAAGATAAAGTGTCCGCAGTTCGGTTGGCCGGGAAATCGATTCCAGGTGGCCTCTTTCTCCCATTAAGTCACCTGGGTCATCTCGCGCTGCCTTGACCGTACTTCAGCGTTCGGTCGTCCGATGTCGCCCGTGTCGACGCTAGCTGCCTTTTTTTAAGCTAGTGCGTGAACACGTTTTGAGAGGGTTCGCGTAATTTCTTTTAACCCTTGCTCTCTGATTGTTTCTGTGTGGGTTACTTGTTTGGTACGCTTAAAACAAGAAGATAGTAATTTGTGTGGCTAATAGCCGAAGGTGAGTAAGACATGCTGTTTCACTGTTACAATTTCAAGTCTTCTGTTTACAATATTAAGGCCGCTTTAAGGTACTAGGGAGCTTAATTCGCTTTCATAACAAAGCGTGCCATCTAGCGCCAATATAAATATCTCTGGTATTTCTAGTGCTATAGAATTAACATTGATTGTTGTTTGGTTGGATTTATTTTACTTAGCTTTTCTGCCACTTTTGGCTACGTGAAGACGAGGATAAAATATGATTCAGCTGGCTGTTCCGTACGTGTTGTCCAAGTTTCGAGCACATACAGGGTTTTCCACACAAATGTGACCAAAACTTCATAAGATGTTATTTGAACTAATTCAAGCTGTAGTATCCTACCAAGTGCAATTCAAACGTTTCCAGGATAGTCTGAAAAGTGCACACGCTCCTCAAATCTAAAATGTAATGTTTTAGGTCTGAATATTTAACATTGGACAAATCTTTCGTATTTGATATCGCGTCTTGATGATAATTTCGAGATTGAGATATAATCGATTAAACAGACTAGGATTCGAATCCATATCCTCTTACCTCACACCCCGTTACCGCAAGTACATGCTCTCTCCAAAGAGTAATGTTCACATCGTTACGTATAGAATAGAATATTTTGAGGGCTCGTAGGATCGAAACTAAGTATGCACGATGTTACGTACCCAGTAGGACCAAGTAATGTGAATAGTTTGCCAAAGACGAATAGAGATGGCAGCACCAGGCGTGCAAGGTTAAGAATTGGCATAATATATGTGAATAACTTTATAAATAAGAACAAAGCAAATCGAAAAGATGAAAAACAATAGAATATATTATAAGAAGACAAAAAATAAATATGAAAGAAGTAAATTAATATATATATCTTATAAATCAAATCAATGATCACATGTAAGTTAATATGAAAATTAAGGAAGTCAAAGCAGTGATACAAGTCTGTGTCTTTGAACAGATATTGCATCTGTATGATTGATTTACCGTTCCTATAGAGGAAATTTTGTTTACATCAGTGGCGAGCGCGTTCTGGTCGACGCCCCACAGCACTTTTTGGTTGCGCAGTTTAACTGTAGCACCTACTTGGATGCGCATGTCAATCGGCGGCACCAAGTATACACTCTGTTGTACCTAGTTAGTGGTGGCGCGTTCCGATCGAAGCCCCAAGGGAGGATATTAGTATTATTCCCAAAGCTTGGAGGAAAAAGTTGGAAAAGGATAAAGGCATTCGTTAAATAGTCAAAACCTAAATTGAAATCCAGAGGGAAGTTTACAAAGAAGATAAGAAGGAAGTCCCGATCCAGAACGTCCATTGAGAAGGAAGTCCATATCCTCCATATTAAGAAGGAAGTCTAGATCCAGACCGCCCATTGAGAAGGAAGTTCCGATCCAGGCCGTCCATCAAGAAGGAAGTCCCGACCCAGAACGTCCATTAAGAGGGAAGTCCAGACCGCCCATTGAGAAGGAAGTCCTGATCCAGATCTGCCCACTACTAAGGAAGTACATATAGAAGAATATCCAAATAAAGAAAATAAATAATAAAAAGAATATTGAGATGAAAATTGACTGTAACGAGAAAATTATAGAAGAATGTTGCTTATCATGTAAAATTCTTACTCCATGTATCCTGTGTTTAAATAATATATTCGTTTAAACGTCTCCATTGGAAGGCATCCTGTCTGGTTTCGTTGTCTACAAAGAACCCTACCCTGTAGATAAGCTAGCTGAGTTTTAAGTTTAAGGTTTATGTACCTTTGCACCAAATGAAGGTAGCATAAATAAATGGCGACCAACTTTAGGGGCTAGAGAATTAGGAACCAGACAGCGAAGAGAGAAAGAATAATTGAAAATGGAGGAAAAGGATAAAGATGGAAATGATAACGGAGAAACTACAGTGAAGGAAAAACAAGAGAAAATAGAAGAAATGACCGTGATGGAAACGTGCCAGAAGTTGTATAGAGGGATGATGAAGATGCTTGACGAAAGGAATAGAAAGTTAGAAGAGCACCACAGAAGGATGTTGGGATTGTTGGACAAAAGGAAGCAAATAATAGAAGGAACAATGCTGTCGATCGAGAGTACGAGTTTAGATATGAATAGAAGAAGCGAAGATGAGGTTTCAGAGATTAGAGAAGAAAATGAACAAAGAAATGAATGTCCGGAAAGGAAAATTGGGGAAAGCGATTCTCAGATAGAAGTAGCTGTTTCAAGAACAGAAGAAAATGAAAGCAAGACAGAAGTAGATGTTTCCAGAATAGAAGAAAACGAAGACAAGATAGAAGAAGCGAAGGTCCTTATAGATGATAGAAGTTGGAAGATGAAGGAGGAAAGTTCCAATGACGAGCATGATAGTAAGATAGAAGAAGAAGATATAAAGTTAAGAGAAGAAATAACTCAGGAACTTAAAAAGGTCAAAGAAGAGGAAGATAAGAAAATAGAAGAAGAAGAAAGAAGAATAGAAAGGGATGAAAAATTTAGTTTCCAATACAGTAATGAAGAAATCCATGTCGAAATGAAGATGAAAGAAGAAAGTTCCAGTGACGAGTCTCTGACGGAGGAAGAAAAGAAGCATAAGACTAGCAGAAGATGTAAACAAAGAAGAAAGAAAAGTAAAATGAAATTTAGATATATTCACGTAAAGACATGGAAGAAGAAGAAGAGAAAGAAATTCAAAATAGAAAGGAACCTCAAGAAAATTAAGAATGTGCAAAGAAGGGTCGACATAGATCAAATGGATTTTGATGCTACTTCGCCAAAGAGAAGGAAGAAGAAGACGAGACGGAAAAGACAAGGAGAGCATGCATTTGATGAAGATGTAGAACATAAGAAGAAGTCTTGGCAGAAACCAGATTGGAAGAAGAGAGAAATGAAAGTAATTTCTTTACTGGAAGAAAGTTGGAAGAGGAGGAAGAAGGATCTTGAGAAGAATAGAAAAGAAAATAGAAGAAAGAGAAGAAAAAGAGGAAGAGAAAAAAAACAAGATAGTGACAAGCAGCGAGTATTTGAAAGAATTGGAAGAAACAAATAAGACTGACTAGTGCAAAGGAAGGAGATGTTATGATTTACAGACTGGCAAGCGTATGTTTCTAAAATTAATAAAGTTCTCTGAAAAAGTTCCAGTTCACCACAAGAAAAATTCGTGGAATTATTAGTTTGGGCAAATATTAATGATCTATTTGGAAGAAGAAAATTTTAGTTCTTTAATGTTAGTTCATGTAAAAGGATATATAATACCCATCGTTTAAGGAAAATCTATTCTGCAAGTGATATCTTAAGAAAGAATAATGAGTGCTAATTTATGTCACCACTCCATTGAACAATGAGACCTATAGTGAAAGATCAAACCTGTAAAAGGAGAAGCCAAAGAAAGTAATATGGAAAGTGGAAATCAACTTTTCAATTGTACGAACAGAAGAACGAAGAAGATAGAACAGTTAGGCACAGAAGGAAGTTAATTACGAAGAAAATTCTCAGGAAAAGGAGAAGACAATATGAAAGAAGATCGAATAGTGTCAGTAAAATATATTCTTTGTAAGCTTAGACGATTAAAAGTCATCGTGTATTTAGAAGAGTGCAAATGAAACTGGTTGTAATCCCAGAAGTTAAAGAAGAATCGGTTGTATGCCGAGAATGGGTTGTAACCCCAGGAAATAAATATATCTAGATACATGCTGATATGAAATTCAGGCTTATGTGAAGAATTATTGTAGCTGATGGAAACACGTAGATGGTCAACTTAGAGAAGAGAGAGAGTTCTTTGAAACGGAAAAATCTGAGCTAACTGATAATCTGTAGAGAGATTGCTGAAAGAAGAAGGGTGAAACGAAAATTACTATTTTGGCAAGACATCATCAGGTAAAGACTATCTTGGAGAGAACAGACGAGCAGACTTGCAGGAGATGAACTATTGAAGAATTATATTTTGTATCTAGAAATAACTTAAGATGTCACGAATATTTCCGGAACGTGGTGATAAGATATCTAGGAACGAAAATAGAAAGAAGAGATAAATCGAGAGATGAGGAAAAATGCTGCATGCCAGGAGATATAATTTCACAGTGAAAGTGAAAAGCAGTGTAATCAGAGAAAGCTATCAAAAAGCTATTTTTCATATATGAAGGCCCATATGAAGTGATAAGTACTTTTAGAAATACAGTTCTTCTAAAGCACATAAAAACAGACGTAGAAAGGAGAGAGAATGTAGATAACATTAGAAGATATAATTGTACAGAAGAGAAGAAAGAAAGCGTCAAGAAGAAATAATAGACTTGTACATATATAATTTGAAAAAAATTGTATCTTCATATATATATATATATATATATATATTACGAGAATTTTTTTTATGGCCAACGGGGGGAATATTGTGTTACGTACCCAGTAGGACCAAGTAATGTGAATAGTTTGCCAAAGACGAATAGAGATGGCAGCACCAGGCGTGCAAGGTTAAGAATTGGCATAATATATGTGAATAACTTTATAAATAAGAACAAAGCAAATCGAAAAGATGAAAAACAATAGAATATATTATAAGAAGACAAAAAATAAATATGAAAGAAGTAAATTAATATATATATCTTATAAATCAAATCAATGATCACATGTAAGTTAATATGAAAATTAAGGAAGTCAAAGCAGTGATACAAGTCTGTGTCTTTGAACAGATATTGCATCTGTATGATTGATTTACCGTTCCTATAGAGGAAATTTTGTTTACATCAGTGGCGAGCGCGTTCTGGTCGACGCCCCACAGCACTTTTTGGTTGCGCAGTTTAACTGTAGCACCTACTTGGATGCGCATGTCAATCGGCGGCACCAAGTATACACTCTGTTGTACCTAGTTAGTGGTGGCGCGTTCCGATCGAAGCCCCAAGGGAGGATATTAGTATTATTCCCAAAGCTTGGAGGAAAAAGTTGGAAAAGGATAAAGGCATTCGTTAAATAGTCAAAACCTAAATTGAAATCCAGAGGGAAGTTTACAAAGAAGATAAGAAGGAAGTCCCGATCCAGAACGTCCATTGAGAAGGAAGTCCATATCCTCCATATTAAGAAGGAAGTCTAGATCCAGACCGCCCATTGAGAAGGAAGTTCCGATCCAGGCCGTCCATCAAGAAGGAAGTCCCGACCCAGAACGTCCATTAAGAGGGAAGTCCAGACCGCCCATTGAGAAGGAAGTCCTGATCCAGATCTGCCCACTACTAAGGAAGTACATATAGAAGAATATCCAAATAAAGAAAATAAATAATAAAAAGAATATTGAGATGAAAATTGACTGTAACGAGAAAATTATAGAAGAATGTTGCTTATCATGTAAAATTCTTACTCCATGTATCCTGTGTTTAAATAATATATTCGTTTAAACGTCTCCATTGGAAGGCATCCTGTCTGGTTTCGTTGTCTACAAAGAACCCTACCCTGTAGATAAGCTAGCTGAGTTTTAAGTTTAAGGTTTATGTACCTTTGCACCAAATGAAGGTAGCAACGAGTGACTGTGGCGCTGGTATAGAATGTTGATGTCACGAGATGTTTTCCGGAATTACAGATATCTTGGTGCTGCAATAAGAAAAGTTTTTCGTTTTGACGTCCTACCAGAGACTTTGATTTTTCGCTAACCCGACAACATCCAAAAATATCAATTGTTGCAAAGGTGACATGTTCTAAACACATTAATTGATTCAAAATCGCGAAATAACGCGAACTTGACACAAAATGCGAATTCTGGCCTTTTTCCAGAATTTCAACATATTTTGCGCGTAAAAAATAAAATAATTCAGCAAAAATACAACTTTCATGTGTTTTAGACTTAAAAAAATAAGATGTACAATGTTTATAAGCGTATGACGTGCAGGTTTTCTAAAATTATATCCCCCCAAAAGAGCCACGGGGGGTGTTATACATGGATTAGTTCCAGCCAGAGGCGTCTCCTAAACGCACGAGGTGCATGCTGCGCATGCGTCAATTGTGGGAGAAAGGACAGCTTGCTCTGCTACGACATTCATGACCATTTCTACATTCTAATTTCTTCATATAGGAGAAGTATTTATTTTACACGAGAGCGCTGAACCACATTCTCTTTCAGGTGAAAGTACAGTTGACAAGGGAAAGCCACCTGCTAGAATGTTCCAGAACTACTTTCTAATAGTCTGGAGGGGAGTATTTTTGTGTATATATATCGTCCTGTTTTGTACCTTGTTACATTTGTACTTGGTGCAGAGTCTGAAGAAAACCTTGCTATAAGGTTGAAACGTTACGTTTAGTTTGTTTTATAATAAAATAAATTTCTGCCTTGGTCAGCGTATTGAGTTTTTCATTTTTATCTTTCAATTCGGTCCCGGAACTTATTTTCCGGATCAATTTAATACGGTCCAAGTTCGGTCCTGTTACGGAACCTAATAGAACCAATTAGAATTTACGGGTTTCTGGAACTTTAACATCCCTAGTTCATATTTCATTAATTTGTACTAAGAATAAGCATTAATTATTAATTACATTTTAATGCTGAATGCAGCTTGATTAATGAAAACGAGAATTTTGAGGATAATAACACGAAAAGTTAAATCGTTTTGCATAAATTAAGCGCGATTTCCTATTAGATTCTTGCGACAGCCTCGTGCGATGAGAAAAAAGGTGGGCCCAATTACTCCAAACGCCGATTGATTGGTCGAGGCATCAGGTTTCAGCCGTCGGCCTTGACTGAGACGCTGAGCAAGCAAGGCCGCTTGTCTTGTCCACAAGGTGCTGATGCTCCTCTCAGCTTTTATTGAGATAGGTGAGTAGGACCAACACGTCACGCGGGACGGTGTCATGTTACAAAATCAGCGTTGCCAAGTCTTACAGCTTCTTCACGTGGTTTTATTCCACGTACGATAACCTTCATTGCATTTCCACGAAGAGAGAATTGGTCTTGAGAAACCTAGGCATGGGCAAGATTTCGAAAGTAGCACAAGCAAGGGTCCCACATATTCACGACTTCGGCCATTGAGAAAGTGATGTGGCAAGCACCATGCTCAGGTAATCTTTTGTAGGGGCTGGGTGGACTCCAGAGCAACTTTATACAGTGACATCGTCGGAAAATGTAACATGAGGGCATAGGTGAATTTAGGGGGATGAACAGTGCGGTCTTCCCCATGCTAATTAACATAACGGAAGTGTAATGGGCAATCATCCCCCCTTTGAGGGCTAAAATTAAGCGACCACCCATCTCCACTGCCTCACTATAGGTCGAGAAGCGGTTACTCCTTGGCTGTGAAATGTAAAGCACAAGATCGGAAAGCGTCAAAGTTAACCGGGGGGGGGGGGGGCTATGTAACTTGGGGCCCTAGGCAATCATTTGTTTTGAGCCATCATTATCATTATTGTTAGTGTTATTATTATTATTAACTATTTTGTTATTATGGTACTTTACTTTCACTAATTTTATTCTATGTAATAAAAACACTTGTATGCGCAAACTTTAAAACATAAACACACTGATTAGAAATTATTCATTAAACTTTGATAAAGCGATACACTTAGATTTAACAAGAGAACACTCGCCCAAAACTGTTTTCTTCTGGCTTTCATGGCAGCCAACTGATGAATGAGAGACTCAAAGCCAATATGTTTCAGGACATCAGCATTCGCTGTGAAGAATACCAAACTAGAAATTCTGCTGTCCGTCGTTGAATTTCTGAGGACAGTTTTAATTCTTTTTGGAACGCTGGACGACCCGCTCTCCACTGGCATTTGATAGTAAAATACTCACAAAAATTCTTAGAACAATATCAAGATTTGAGAAAAAGTACTGTGAAATGTTTTTCGCCGATAAATTTTAAGTAGTCACCAGTCGAATTCACTTCATACTGTGCTTCAGTAAAATGCAAATCCTTTTAGAATTATTGGAATTCTTGAAAGTCGATGGTCTTGTCACTTCTGCCCATTCAGCGTATCATTTCTGTGCGGCCCCCCTGGACTTGCAGCCCCTAGGCTATAACCTAATGTCAAATCCAGGCACGTAGCCAGGGGGAGGGGCTAAGTGGGCTGAAGCCCCTCTCGAAATCTTACAAATATCTTTTAAATAGTATTTTTATTGTTAATAACAGAAATAAAGTTATAACCACAGTTAAAACTTGCATTGCATCGAAATAGCTTAGTGCATAATAGAATAACCAGTTTATATTTTTATATTCTACCATGTAATCTAAAGAATAAATGGATCCACAGTTTCCAAAACTTATAGTTTTCTTTGTGAGAGGTCACAGAATATAAACTTTGTGAGTAAAATTTACCACTAACTGTTAAAGCCTTTTTTTGAACGATTGTGTAAAAGTTATAAACAAAATACAATAACTATGATTTTCAGTACAAAATATAAGAGAAATAATGGACAACAATTATGTTAGATATTCACTGATACCTTGGATCGAGTAGCAACGTCTCTCCATTTATGCAATAATAACAATAATTTTGGATTGAAATTGGCATATTTTTAATAACTTATAATAGTTATTACAGGGTGTATCAGAAGCCCCTTACCACCCCTTGTAAAATCCGCAGTGATGTATTTTCATGGAGTTTGATATGGGCGATACAAAATAGGCCTAGGGGAACACCTTTTGAAGTATGTCACGGGGACGGCCGCCGTCTTGGTTCCGCCATCTTGAATTCAACTTTTTTGTTTAAAATGATTGTTGGGTCATGTGATACATGACCATAGGCTAGAATTTCGTCAGGATGTCAAATCTGAAATCAGATTTCATGAAACTTCATTTGGTGAAAAGTTATTGGCAACTGAAAGTGATGTTTACCTGTTACAGAATGTGCTCCACATGTTGTCTGTGCTGGGCAATGCACCTGTGCAGACGCTTCTCCCAATGTCTGTGTACACTGGTGAAATTTTCTCAAAGGCAACCATGATACGTTGTTCCCGATTACGCCATACCCTTAACGTGTCCCCAAAGGTAGAAGTCCATTGTAGTTAGGTCTGGTGATCGGGCAGGCCATCCAACTGACCCACGTCGACCAATCCATGCTCCAGGAAATTGTTCATCCAGGTACTGACGCACCTGGACGCCATAATGGAAATAATCTTGTTGAAAAAACCTTGGAAATGTACCATCTTCCTACATCTGAGCTGGCAGTATCTGTTCCTGTAGCATCCCCAGGTATCGTTCCGCATTTAAATTTCCTTGAATGAAAAAAGGACCGATTATATCCGTGTTCCCCATATGCCTGCCCACACCGTAATCTTCCATGCACCGGTCATTTTGGAGGGATCTGTCCATGCATGGTTGTCATGCGACCAATAGCGCATGTTTTGCCTGTTCACCTCCCCATTTACGTAGAAGTTCGCTTCATCGGGATGGAGTATCTGCATAGCGACGTTTGGATTTAGCCGTAATTGCGGGATAGCCCACTCGCAAAACTGCACGCGGCGATCTGGATCGTCCTCGGAGAGGTGTTGCTGCATTTGCACCTTATACGGATGCCACTTGTGCCTCTGTAGCACCCTGTACACTGAACTGTGACGCATAGCACATTGCATTGCTTTACGACATATGCTTCGCTGCGGTGACGTCGAGAAGAAGGCCAGCTCTGTCCAAGACCGTGCCAGTCTCCTCGAATTTGGTTAATAACTGTGCCACTGCAACATGTGACACAGGGTGATTTTCTGGATGACGCAGGTTGAAATCGGCCGCCACTGCACGGGCACTTCTCCCACCCCACAGTTTGACGATCTGGATGCGTTCCTCAGTTGTTAACGGCATGGTACAGCACCTGCAACAAACAGGCAAACATCACTTTCAGTTGCCAATAACTTTTCACCAAATGAAGTTTCATGAAATCTGATTTCAGATTTGACATTCCGACGAAATTCTAGCCTATGGTCATGTTTCACATGACACACCTATCATTTTAAATAAAAAGGTTGAATTCAAGATGGCGGAACCAAGATTACGGCCGTCCCCGTGACATACTCCAAAAGATGTCCCCCTATGCCTATTTTGTATCGCCCATATCAAATTCCATGAAAATACATCACTGCGGATTTTACAAGGGGTGCTAAGGGACTTCCGATACACCCTGTATTGTAAAATAACTAATTATGTGTCATTATTATTTGTATTAATCAAGTTTTATCTACGGCCTGACCTCCTCTACAAATATTTCTGGCGACGTCCGTGCTGATAAGGGATGAGCCCCCCGAAATAAAATTCTGTCCACGGCCCTGGTCAAATCCCCTCCTGAAGTTGCCGTTACTCTGCTGAGGTGTACGAGGTGACCTATGAAAGTGCTCAAATGCCAACTTTTCTTCTACTTTTCTTCTCGGCCTCGAGACAGCATTATTTGAAGTTACAAAACTGACACATGGAGCCACAGTTATGATAATATTAACAGGAATATATGCGGGGAGCGATTATCCAGCGTGTTCTTTGTGAGTGTCCCTTCATCAATTTCATTGATATCGTCATTCATCCTCATATTCGCGATTAACCAAATGTGGCAGATCTGATTGGTAGTTTGTGCTTTCAATACCTGTAACATTTCGGGATACAGAATTGAAATTTTACTGGTGAATAAGTCGAATTGTGTGCATTTGGAAGCAGATAAGTTTTAGATAAACATATGACGGTTAAATGAATATAATGTTTCTGCGAAACATTGGCAAGTTCGAGAGCCTGTATGAGAGTTCCGCATTCAGTAATCCTCAATCCACAAAAACTACTTCACGTTGCAAGTGTTTCTTGACACGGCCACTAGAGTCCGCTTGTGCTTAGAAGAACTCAGTGACGTGCGGTGACGTCGACACTTGGAGTAGCAGTCAGTGGCATGGTCAAGCGGGGGGTCACACCCCTCCCCCATTATGGCCTAGTAGCTATTCCTAAAAAAAGAATGTCAATAACAGGAAAAGATTGCAAAATGATGAATGAGTACTAAAAAAAAGCACACGTAACCCCCACCCACATTCGAAATAAAAAACGATTTGACTACTAAGCCAGAGATCCATGGGTATTCTTTTTGTGTGTCCCTTCATCATTTTTATCGTATCATCTTCGCGATT
Organism: Lepisma saccharinum; assembly: GCF_977018435.1. NCBI lineage: Eukaryota > Metazoa > Arthropoda > Insecta > Zygentoma > Lepismatidae > Lepisma > Lepisma saccharinum. The sequence continues at coordinate 27,484,878 of NC_139248.1, forward strand.
AGCCAAAAGTGGCGGAAAAACTAAGTAAAATAAACCAAATCAAGCAATCAAACAATTATTTGTTTTCATTTTTGTTACTTAGCGTCGCTTTTTGTCACATTTGGTTAATTGCGAAGATACGATAAAATTAATGAAGGGACAAACACAAAGAACACCCAGGTTGGGGTTCGAACCCGGAACTCCCGGTGTCGTAGCGTGCTGTGATAACCACTCCCCCACGGTTGGTAAATTTGGTGTTTTAAGTACACTTTACGCACAGAAACAAAACAGGTAACAAAACACACTTTTTTGTAGTTTCTTCAATAATATTCATTTGGCTTTTTGAGTTCTGAGATACATTTTTCATTCCAAATTATTTCATTATTCACTGCACAGTACAACACATAGGACAAGAATGTGCACTCATCAAGGGTTCGAATCCTGGCCTGAATTGTTCATATGAGGTCCTTTCATCAATTTCATCATATCATCACTCATCCTCATTTTCGCGATAACCAAATGTGGCAGAAAAGCAAAGTAAAATAAACCAAACCAACAACAATATGAACACGCGTTCTCTTCCCCAAATAAATACATCCGTATTTATGACTGTTAGAGGCCAAGAGTAGTATATTTAAATAAAACACTACTAAAACGAGAGAGAGAGAGAGAGAGAGAGCCTGAGCACATATTTGTAATTTAATCATTATACATTCCATATTTGAAAAAAAAGAAGAAAGAAAGCATAACATTATTGTCTGCACATAACACGTTTCCATTTCATAAATAATAAAACTACATCCATATTATACATACATATTGTACAACGTGTAAAAGGTTGTGTAAATACAGAGAACATAAGTACTGCAGAAAATTTTACCCTGAGTTCTTTAGAGGATTTATAAAAAAATCTATGAGAAACCAATCCCCTATCTGTCCTATAGGAGATAGACTGGGGGAGCTGAAAGCCTGGGCTTTCAACCATTGCAGCGGGGGCCGAGGGGACAAGGGAGGTAGAGGTAGAAATCTTCCTTTTCCTTCGGCCGGCCGTTTCTACCTAGAAACTGGTCAGGCGGAAGAAGAGCGAGCTAGGGTATCCACCCAGCCTTGCCGGCACCGATGGACGAGAAGCGCGTGGAAAAGAAAGTGTTGCATATGAACTGTGGCTTTAACAAGGCAATAAATATTGTGATTTGATTATAATTCGAGATGTGAGATTGATTGTCTGCTTGACAAGCTACTCCTCAGTGCACGTCGCTGGAAGAACTGGGCTAGAAGGGAAGAGCGTACGGATGAAAATGTACGTCGCAGTGTATGGCCCGGCAAGGTGGCGGAAAGTACTCGCGTAACTACGCAGTGGAAAGTGTGACTGGGATTGTGAAAACGTAAGGCACAATAACGGAAATATCTAAAACAGTTCAAAGTCATCTTCATCTTTAAATGATGCACAACAATTTCTCTTACATATTTTTTTAACGCCGAGTGTACTTAAAAGAATTGTTTCCCTTGGCAACCCGCCGTCAAGATTTCAGAGTTTTGCTTTCGCAAGAGGTGAAGAGTAGTGGATATCCATCCTGAAGAATTCCGAGAGAGCTTTTCGAGCTGCTAGGGCAGTAAAGCTTCTTGAAAGGGTTTGCATCTTTAGTCTTCGTTATCTCCCCCCCCTCCCCCTCACCTCCAAGAATTACGGCCGTTATCAAGCAGCTATCTCCCCTACAGGGTCAGGAGAGTGGCAAATTGCTAGCGATAAGAGGCTGGATTAATCTCTGCCTTCATTTACAAGCAGGCTCTCTTCGCTTTATTCCTTGGCCTGAAACGACGACTCTGCCCTCTGGTGGCGCCTTGCGAATATAAAACTCCCATTTGGAGTTGCAGGTGGCACCTCTGAACGTTAAGGATGGCAGGGACGTTTTATAATACCTCACGCACACACCCACACACATAAGAGAGAGGGGGTGTAATGGGTGACATTTCTGCTGAGGCCCCAAATGTCAACCTCTTTTCTACGTAGTAAATCCTAAACTGCATTGTTGCAGACTAACGAGGCTCTGGTGCTTGCACCTGCAGCCAATATAATTCTCTATGAATTGTGCTGTGTCGTCCACTACATTGTACCACCATCAGTGGCGTGACCAGAATTTTCGAAAGAGGGGTTACATGTACATTTTTTTAGTTGTCAGCTCTATTTTCCCCTATTTTTCGACTTTGACATTCCCTTTTTTTAGGAATGCTGGGCCAAAGGTGGGGTTATGACCCCCCCTCCTTTGGGCCCGCCACTGATCACTATTCATCCATATCGTCTCGATGAGCCAAAAGTGTCAGAAAAGCTACTTAAAATATCCTACAATCTGTCAGGAATCTGTGGAAAAAAGCGGCGCATAACTGTAGAGAAGGGGAGAAAGCGAGTGTGCTGAGCAAAGTAGTGCACGCTGCTGCAAATAGCTGGTAGCTGCAGCTGCGCTTTCCCCTCGTTGCACTCACTGCCTTTCACGTGTTCATTGGTCGAGACCTCTCGAGTTCTACTTGCGCAGAGACTTGCTTTCGTTCACTTGCTCCAGAGGTTCACTCCCACATGCCCCAACGGAGGTAGGCGATCATCCAATCAGTTACGGGGTGACGTGTGGTCAGCACAACGAATCCCCAGAAGTTGTTGTAGGTTTCTATGACCTGCTTACGCTACTCTTAGTTCACAAGGGCACGGCGCTGGACTGACACCTGTTGTATATATGTGTTTATTAGTAATAATAATAATAATAATAATAATATACTAAGTATGATGTAAAAGTGGCAGCCTCCGTGGCGTAGTGGTCAGAGTAACGTGCCACCAAGCTTCGAACCTTGTGAAAATATTTTTTTTTTTTTTTGTTTTGATTTCTTTATTATTTAATACTGACATGAAATTATTGAAGGGACATTCTCAAAGAACACTCTTGCCCAGAACGGGACTCGAACCCGGGGCCCCTGGCGTCGCAGCGCGCTGTTGTGACCAGGGCTGGCGCTAGTCATTTTGCCGCCCTGGGCGGTGGCGACCGCTCCCTTTCGAACGCCCCCCTTCCCCCGTCATTACACAGCAACGGGAAATTGAAAAATCAATATATTCCTAAGTAAAATATTAAACTATAAAATAAATTATGAGACTTGTTACGCATTTCAATACTATTAAGCACCAAAGGATATATCGCTCGACCACAGTTAAACTTTAAAAAATGAGAGACTCATTTTATATAATTATTATTATATTTTATGAAAAAGAAATGAATGCTTGACTTCATATGTTTACCGTTGTAGGTCTGTGATATATGATTCGATTTTTAAAATATTACATGTAATATTCCCAGATCTCCCGCGTGGATGTTCTAAGGCCTGAATTATTTCCTGCGTTGTCCCCGCATAAAGCGGCTCTGGGGTTCACCAGTCTCAAATTAATGCGTACCTGGGGGCAACCCTGGGAGGTAAAGGCGGCTGGAAATTGGTGCTGATCACATCACCTCCAAAATGGCCGAGGTCGAGAATGTGTGTGGCCCTACCCCCCACATCCCCTAAATGTGCCTTCATGTTCATGGCATGGTGCTGTATACACAGGGAACTTTACCTTTGCATGTAATATTCTTTTTCGTATAATGCTATCTTGCACAAAATGTAAACAAGCGTGTTTCAGACATGATTGACCGAAGATAGTATTTTCATTAGCATTAATTTCCCAAAATAACTTTGTTAGCCACTTTCCACGATTACCGACAAAGTTAATTAATTCGAAGTTCTACACTCACACTAATTAGGTGCAAAATCATGACCCTTTATCAGTTTAAGGTCTCCTTTGATGTAATTGTTTTATTATAGCCGAAAGCACTTTTAGTTCATCTTTTAATTCAGTAGCCTTCATGTGTTAACATTCCGGCAAGTTTTCTACACTTTTCAGACAAAAGATCAGATGGCATGTCTTTATGCTTACTAATATCATAAAAGAAATTGAGAAAACCACTATGATGTTTAAGCTGCTCAAATATTTATCTTAGAGCTAAAATAATCGTGTAGGACCTGGCAATAAAAATCAACTTTGTACCGTTTTTGTGGATCTTCAACAGTTTCATCATACTGAAACTGCTTCTTCTTTCGATTTCGGCTCCACTTTGTGTGCAATTAAGCGCTTGCAAGTTGTTTTTTCATCTCGAAGACCAACTCTACTGCAAATTGGTTTACAAGAAATATAAATGACCCTTACATAGCGTTTACAAAAAAATCTGCCTGTCAATACTATTTCCTCTGAAATAGTAAATAAAGTAGGTCAAAGGTATTACATAGACATCGTCGCTCCACTACCAACATCTAAAGGTTATTAATATGCACTTATACACTGTTGCCTATTTTTGGATCATCTATATCTAAATTCGATGCCAATTCTTTCTTATCAACCTGGACTCACACGCAGTGATGTGCCGTAGACTATAAGTTTACGTCTACATGCGTTGTCTACACGTGATCTACGCGTAGATTACATTCAGTTGTAGTTTACGTAGACAATCTAAAGTGCATTAAAATTAATTTTCAAGGGTTTCATGAAAGGAAAGTGACATTTTCAACTGTATTGGTTCCTAACGAAATGAAAAGAATCCTATTTACAACAAAATTTATCTTCTCTTCTATTATCAACTATGGAGGAAGATAAATAGTATGCAAAAAACAAGAACAGATGGCAGTCGTGAAGCAAGAGTGGTCTTTTTCCCATAAAACACTAGAATATTTGCTATGTTAGTTTCTTCCTAGGTGAGAAATTGTTCGAATGTTTTGAAGACATTTGCTCATTACATTACATGGAGTAAAAAGTCATACTAGATAACTAGTGAGCACAGGAATGTATAGCCACGAAACTGGTTTGAAATACACTGAGCCTCATGTGCGATCAGTCGGACAGTTTTATTGTCGCCAATTATTTGAAGGAGCGCATCATAAACCTCTCCCACTCGATATCTCAACGGAGTTAAGGCATCGAATCTGCTTCCCTTTCTTGTGGCACTCAGTGGTTTTAAAGTGAGACTACTGATATGTTCCTTCAGAATGGTGGGTTGGCATATATTAACTTCCAAGTTATATAATATAATATTTATAACTTTCAAGTTTTCAATAGGCTTATTTTTCCTTCTCTTCAAATTTGGCCGCCCTGAAAATTTGCCCCCCTCCCCTTTCCGCCGACCCTGGTTGTAACCACTCATCTTCAGAGGTCGGCGCATTTCATCAATTCATCCTCACTGCAGCGATAAACGCATGAGCTGAAATAGTGACTTAACCCAAACAGAGAAAGATTACAGAAGTGGACGGAACTGCTCTGTAGGACGATTCGTGAACGACTCCTCCCCATGAACGGTTCACTGAAACTTCCGCCGTTGGCACGTCAGAAAAATTCTTCGCTAATTTCTGGGTCTAGCGAGAGGTCAAGTGCGGGCTGCCTTTTTCGTATAAAGAGGAGGGAGAGGCTGGCTATATATAACTTGCCGAGAGCGCCGTTGTGGCGGGAGAAGGGGGAAGGCCCCCTCCACCCCCGCTGGCCACACCACGTGCTTGCTTGCCTCCACATCAGTTTTGATTTTGATCACGTGCGGCAGTGAAGTGGGAAACGGTAGTGCAGATCTGTAAGTACAGGTGATGCCATTACACTATACACTACATACTTTCATATTGTCCAACGTGGCCTGATTTTTCTCAAGCCTTCATCTCCGTGAACAGATTTATCGTGGGAGTGACGTAGAAAGCATTACTGACGCGTTCCGCAAACTAATTTTGCGCTCAATCAGGCGAAAAGAGTTATTCGCGCGCTCGTGTGTCGTGTGTATCAGTGATGTGCGTCCACGTCCAAAGACGGTGGCCTCCAATCCTGAGTGTAGACAGTGTAGACTATGTAATACGTGTAGGCAATGTAAAGTATATAAAACGTGTAGACAATGTCGGGCTATGTAATAGTGTAGACAACGTGGACTATTCAATACGTGTAGACTTGATTGATTTGCTTTATTTTTACTTCGCTTTTATGCCACTTTCGGCTAATTTGCGAAGATGTGGATGTGTGATGGGACACTCACAAACATCCATGTCCAGGCCGGGATTCGAACCTGGGATCGCTGGCGTCGTAGTGCAATGTTCTAACCACTCCGCCACGGGGGCCGGCTCGTATAGATTTTGATTTATTGTTTAAAGTCCATTTTATGCACAGATAGGCTAATCGGGACTGGACCTACAGTTTAAAGTGGGATCCGAACCACTGTGGAATGTGCCTCCACCGAGTATCGAACCCAGGACCCTTTGATTACAAGGCGTGGACGTTAAAATACATGTAGACTACGTAAACAAGAAGGCAACGACCCTGAATTTAGCAGCGGATGCTGTAGAAATGAAAAATAATTAATCCTACGTTTCAATTGTTGAAGTGTTGAAGGTACCTTGCACTCTTTTTTCCTTTTTATCAGCAGATGGTGCTTGAAAGAAAATTCTAGAAGTTTCCGTTGTCAGTAGGATCTTTTTCATCTAGACGCGAATCAACACGATTAAAAAATGACACCTTCTTTCAAGACATTGTCGTAAATTTATTTTGATGAAACTAATATCAAGCTGGTTATATTGTTGACAAATCTTGTATCTGTTTATAACAATTTATTGTAAAGTGAATTCATTTGCGGCATTTGTGAAAGTATGCTTCGTCGCAGACGAAAGAAAGGGGTGGAGTGAAAGGTGAGAGATGGAGATAAACTCCTCTCGCTCCCTCTTTTATCCCTCTGTCTCCTCTTCTCTATGTTTCTCTTTTCCTTTCTCAACCTCTCTTCTCTATTTTTCTATCTCTCTTGCTTGGACGGAGAAAGACGAAGGCAGATTGTCAAGAAAGAGAATTAAAGGGAACTGGGAACATAGAAAGAGAAGATGTATATGGTATAGAGAGACATAGAAAGGGAGAGAGAGAATCAGAGAAAAAGAGAAAGAAAGGAAGAGATAAAGAGAAATAGGAAAAGAGAAGCAGACGAAAACACAAGAGAGTGAGAGGAAGGGAAGAAATGGAGCTCTATCTCTATCTCTTTTTTATAGCTCGTCGGAGGCCATGGAATTTCCAACTCACCATCTTGCCACTCAAGGTTCCGGGTTGAGTCCTGGCCTAGGCATGGCTGTTGTTTTGTGTGTCTTCATCAAATTCATTTTTTCACCATTCATCGTCACCATTGCTATTAACCTAGAGATGCAGAAAGAAAGATTTAAATAATAAACACAAATGCAAACCCATCCAGTTGCAACCATTCAGTAAATTTGAGAAAACAAGAAACAGAGTTAACTGAACTAACTCTCGAGCCCTCTTAAACCCGAAGGTTTATGGCTGCAGCAACACAAGCCTTCCATCTGTCCCTATCCTGGGCCAGATCAATCCGATCTTTTCCATCCTTATCGATTTTTTTAGGTCCATCTCAACACTATCCCTCCATCTTCGTCTTGACCTTCCTACAGGTCTCTTACCATCAGGTTTCCCAAAAAGAAACCTGTAAACTCTTCTTTCCTCTCCCATTCGTGCCAGATGCCCTGCTAACCTAAGTCTTCTTGATTTAATTATTCTAATAATTCTCCACTCGCCTCATGTCTTTTACGTCCAAATATTTTTCTAAGGATTTTGTTTTCAAATATTCTTAATTTATGTTCCTCTGTTAATGTAAGGGACCAACTTTTGCATCCATATAATATTCCAGGCAAAATTACTATTTTGTATATTTTAACTTTTAGTTTCCTAGATATTATGCGAGAAGATAAAAGTTGATGAAGGGAATTGTGACACGCATTTCCTGAATTAAGTCTGCTTTTTAGCTACTGCTTCTTCAATATAATTTTCGTTTGTTAGTATTTTTCCTTAAGTACTTGAATTTGGAAACTGATGTTGATACGAGGCATGGAAACACAATTTATTATGACATCTTCCTCTTCTTCTTCTTCTTCTTCTTCTCAGAACCATTAGAAGATCCCTTTTTCCTTTCTCTTCCTCTTTTCTAAGGGTAACCCTTCGTTAAAACGCAATGGAACCTTACAAGAGAAAGAAGTCGATATTCTCATCCCTGAGGGAATAGGCACCAGGAGAAGGAATGCAAGGGGAGGGGATTATCCCTGTTTTGCATTCGCGTGATGCAACCAAGGGCACTTATTAGTGTTTCTCCACGGTGTTTTCCGAGGGGCGGTCGGCCCCCTTTGCTTCTTGGGGGTCTAGAGCCCCCTGGAAGCCGTGGCGTGCTCGGTTGGGGGAAATGATAAAAGGAGACCACACAAGCTCAGGCTTGCAGGAGCAGCATGCGAGCAGGAGTTCACGGCTTGTAGAATGCTGTAATCATCTGTGCTTGTATAGATAGCGACAAGAACTAAAATATGTTTTTCAAACGGCTGTAAGCATTCGTTTCTTAAGCGTTTATCGATTATTGTGCTTCTGCTCTCTGATTTTATCCGGATTTCAAATATCTGGATGTTGGATATTTTGATATCTGGATATTCGGGATATCCAAAATATCCCAATATCTTAATTATGCGGATATCCGGATATTTTGATATCTGGATATTCGGGTTATCCAAAATATCCGGATATCCTAATTATGCGGATATCCTAATATTTTGATATCTGGATATTCGGGTTATCCAAAATATCCGGATATTTTTATATCTGGATATTTTGATATCTGGATATTCGGTTATCCAAAATATCCGGATATCCTAATTATGCGGATATCCGGATATTTTGATATCTGGATATTCGGGTTATCAAAAATATCGGGATATCCTAATTATGCGGATATCCGGATATTTTGATATCCGGATATTTTGATATCTGGATATTTTGATGTCTGGATATTTTGATATCTGGATATTTTGATATCTGGATATCTTGATATATGGATATTCGGGTTATCCAAAATATCCGGATATACTAATTATGCGGATATCCGAAAAAGCCAAATTTGCGTAAATTGAATTGAATATTCTTTTATTCGTCATGTACAGCCGTGGCGGAGTGGTTAGCATAACGTTCTACGATGCCAGGGCTCCCGGGTTCGAATCCCAGCCTGGACATGGTTGTTCTTTGTGAGTGTCCCTTCATTCATTCATCACTCGTTCTCGTCGTTTCTATTAGCCAAAAGTGGCAGAAAAGCGACGCTAAGTAAGAGAAATCAAAGCAAATCAAATCCCACTTTAAACTGTAGGTACAGTCTCGGCATAGGCGTGCGCACGGGGGAGCAAGAGGGGGGGGGGGCATTTGCCCATTCCTAATACTCTCCCTTAGAAATTTAGTGTACAGAAATCTTATTACCGTTATGAAACAAATAGTTTTCTCTTCAAATTTTCAAGCCGATCTAAGTTCCAAGCAACTGCAGCGGGTTTATTTCCTCTGTAATTGGACTCTCTCACTTCGTTATCCAGCAAATTACTTGCTATTAAGACTCGACGCATTTTATTCGTTAGTCTAGTGGTGTTACATCTATGTGGTCGCAGAATAGATTGGTGACACATTGGAAATTAATAAAATATGTGTAGTTGTTTTGAATCTGCTGTACGAAATTGTGTTATGTAAATTAGTCTGAAGCACAGAGAAGGAAAATGAAAGGGAACAGGTAACTTTTGTTCCACGAAAGCTGGAACGCACTGTACAGGGTGTTCATAAAGTCCCGGTACCATTACAAAAAGCATAGCTCGGAAACTACATGCAATAGAACAATGCTGTTGATTGCAAAATGTGTATTATAACACTGATAATGACGGTTTGTTTGTTGGTCCAAGGATGTTCGAGGTCTTCTGGATAGGCATATCGCTGGCAGGTGGATAGGCCGTCATGGACCTATTCCCTGGCCACCGGGCTCTCCTGATATCACACCCTTGGATTTCTTCTTGTGGGGGTATGTCAAAGATTGTGTTTACCGCACTCCTGTTCCAGACGTTGCTACTCTTCGAAGAGGAATAACGGAGAGTATCCTAACTGTTACTGGCGATATGCTGGGGCGTGTTGGATTACCGCCTTGATGTTCTGAAAGCAACTAGAGGGGCGCACATTGAGGTGTATGGCATATAAACGTGGAGAGTTGTAGCTCATTTTGCAATCAACAGCATTGTTCTATTGCATGTAGTTTCCGAGCTATGTTTCTTTGTAATGGTACCGGAACTTTATGAACACCCTGTATTATCTGCTTGTCCAAGCCGCAGATCCTCGTAACAATTCAGTCCAGAGTGTACGACGTGGAATTGGGGTTATATTTGAGTGTCTTTGAAAAGGGTCACCCCTTATAAATATTGAAGAATGCATGGTTTCAATGTTCCGATCTTCGCTGCACCTTTCGTTCCCTACGCTTAAAAATGTGGTGAGATTTGCAAGAAATATTCAACGTCGCGCTATTTCCCGACTTATTATTCATAAAAAAAATGCCGTAGCACACCATCTTATCCCCATATAAACACTTTCTGGCAAGAATCAACGCGTTCCTCATATTTTATGTCCCCTCTTTTTCTTTATTCGTTAAAACCAGAGCAAAGGAACAAATCTACGCAAAGCCACGTCAGATAAATCACCATCATGCAGGCTGATGTAAGTTTTTTTTCATAGCCGGGCAGCAGGGAAGAAAGCCATGGGGAGTTTGTGAGGAAAAGGAGAAAATGAAAGATTCTTATTGGACGAAAAAAATACGAGCTGGCAATCTGCATCAGTGTGCACTTTTGTCTCGTGGGAAATCCCTTGCGCACACATGAGGACGTGAGGCGTATAGTAAGCATCAGTGTTGCCACGTTTGTGAAAATTTCCAACTGGGTAAAACACGTTTCAGTGTTGACTGGAAGCAATTCCTTAAGAAGATGGCAACACTAGATGCCGCTTTATCTTTATTGGTTAAGTGTAACAGTGGACACCGGACCCCCCCCCCCACACCTGTTAGATTAGCTTGGAAAAAAGAAAAAAAGCATTCATAATAAATGAATTAGGCTTATGCATACAAAACCTATACCTTGAAAAGAATTTAACAACATAGCAAAAATCCCTAATTTTAAATTCTTACTTCTCAACTTGATTAGGCCAAACGGGAATTCATGTCTTACCAAGCTGACATCCGTAGAGGAGTGGTTAACGTATCGCGCTACTATGCTAGGGTTCCCGGCCTACCAGTAGGCTTGGGTGTTCTTTGTGAGTGTCCCTTCTTCATATCATAACTCATTCTCATCGTCGCGATTAGCCAAAAGTAGAAGAATAGCGACCGTAATATAAAAAAACTTACATCAAATCAACCAACCAACCTTTTTCGCCAAAAACAGCGGACAGGTGTCAATTAGATAACATTGTGCTCATAAGCCATTAGCGAAACGGGGTGTAATCTTTGACTACAAAGCGATAACCTTAATCCCTGAACTTCCGGGAAGGTCCTACTCAAACATTGTGAACAGGGGTCCCGGGTTCGAATCTCGGCATTGGCATTGGTGTTCTTTGTGAGTGTCCCTTAATCATTTTCATCATATCATCATCATCTTACGCGATTAGCCAAAAGTGGTAGAAAAGTGAAGTAAAATAAATCAAATCAGTCAAACATTTTCAATACTGAGAAAGGGATGTCAAATTGTAATCTTAATCTTGTAACTACATACCACACTAACCAATTTCGGTGCCATGCTGTTGTCATACATGGTGAGTACGAAGGAATATTTTGGCCTCGGTATCCCCACCCACTCCCCAACCCCGATTTCCGGTCGCGCAGCCCCGCCCTTGCCGCTTTCCCAGGACCTTTGACCTCAGCGTGCTTCCTTGTGACAGTAATATGTAAGGTCACGTCGCCTGTCTGAAGGGGACCGGGTACTTCCTGTGGAACCGAGGGGAATGTGTAAAGAAAGCATCGTTCATATAAATCTCAATGCTCGAATGTTCTTCCTATAGGCCTGTACACACAGAAAACTAAATCCATCATTTCGATTGATGCACTAGAGTGTGTTTTATGGCTTCTTCAAAGAATCAGATTCACATTTGATGCATTTTGGGTGCATTTTTGTATGTCGTGAAAGAAACACCAAAGTGCATCATTTGATTCAAGTGAGGATTTCTTTCAGTGTAGATGCACTTCAATGCATCAGTTGATGTTCCTTGATGCACCTTCCTGCATCTTTTTGGGTGATGCACTTAAGCGTTTGGTCTGAGTGTAGCTCAGACGAAACATTTCAGTGCATCATCAAAAAAGATGCACTCAGGTGCATCAAAATGCATCTAAACGCATCAACTGGTGCATTGAAGTGCATCTATCTGGACTGTAATAAGTCCTTACCTGAATCAAATGATGCACTTTGGTGTTTCTTTCACGACATACAAAAATGCACCCAAAATGCATCAAATGTGAATCTGATTCTTTGAAGAAGCCATAAAACACACTTTAGTGCATCAATCGATATGATGCATTTAGTTCTCTGAGTGTAAAATAACGTCACAAGTGAGCTTTCTTTCTGTTATGAATCGATAGGAACGGCATTGATCTGAAATTCATGGAATTTGCGGGAATTAATATAACCAGGAATTAAGCGTGAATTTTGGTTCGTTTCTTATCACGAACGAGATGGCGTGCCTCGTTGTTGAGACGCCTCCCGTTTTTTTCCTCGCGAGCGTATCCAATGGAATATCATTTTAATGTGACAGTGCTGCAAGAAGATGATTTCGCTCGAGCGCCAAATAGTTCCCACGGACGACGCTAGATAGCGTACGGGATTGAGAGCTTCTTCGCTCGAGCGAATAACGCTCGAACAGGTAAAACGAGCGGTATACACTCGAAACCTACTAGTACACGTAGTGGTAGCGGGCCCTCAAATATGAATCGTGATGTGAAAGAGACAGTGAAATTGAAACATAAGTGAACATAGTCAACATCTCTATATTAAAATGTAGTTTAGACTATCTTACCAAAAGTGGTCCCATGCAGTACTCAACCATATCATACGATATCCGCGTTGGTAATTTCAGCCCACAATACATCTGTTGTATTGTTGCTGAATAGAATTTAAGTTGTAAAAGAGAGTCAGTGTATGAAGTTCTGAATTAAAGTTCTACTTTTATTGTCAACATGTTTCACTTCTGAAAATTTTAAAAAGAAGGTGTTATACAATGGCAACGTTTGGCCAGAGGCAATGTTTTGCTTCATCTTACCACTTCTTCGTACAAGATCCAGGAAAAAATCAAGGAACACGAAATTAATAACGTGTGAATGTAATATATGTATTAACCGATTTAATGTAAGTGTTTGTTCCATAATATAATACTTTACTGACATGATTAAGTTGATACTTATATTTGATGACGAATCATTTCCACTTTAGTGTGTTTGTGCAACTAATTTCTAAGTAATATTAATAATCTTTCCATTGCATGCCTATCCCAATGGCATGTTCTTTTGTAATGCTAAATTCGCATGCCTTGTCTTAACATCTTCGCTTCTCCTTCTTTCTTCCTACAGGTGTCCCCTGGGTGCCAGGCAGCGGCCCATGCTCGGACGGTAAGTGACTTGCATAACAGCATATCTTTATTACTTGTTTTCCAATAACTACTTAACTAATTGTTCATGTGTGCACGCAAATCGCGTAATATGCATTCCTTAATTTGGCACAACTAGTGCTTCCTTTCTAATATAGCCTGTGTAATGATGAAGCTGCTTATTGAGAGGGCCAAGCTCGATTCTACAGGCTGTCCCAGTAGTCTGTGGAGCAACGGTAGGGAAGGGAAGAAAGCAAGTGGCCGTGCCTATCGATTCATAACAGAAAGAAAGCTCACTTGTGGCTTTATTTTACACTCAGAGAACAGCGCTCCCTGCTGCAAACATCTGGTAGCTGCAGTCGCATTGCCCCCTCCATGCAGTCACTTCTCCTCTCACGCGTTCATTGGTCGAGCCCTCTTGCGCAGAGGACTCGTTTTCGTTCGCTTTCTCCACAGATTTTCTGGACAGCGTGTAGAGAATGTGTCGCTCACATTTTCTTTTGAGAAATGATTTTTTTGTTGCTAAGTAGAACAGAAAACCACTGAAGCGTTGTTTGAAATGTGACGTGTTGTGAAGGCCAGGTACAGTAATCGAAACAATATGTTCGTGTATTCTACAACTCAACGGGCTGCAATATGATCTCGTACAGATGAAGACGAGATTAGCTGGAAAGGACGAATCTACACACCATAAAGGGAGGTTGGTACAATGCATTTGCACCATAAATACATTAAAAAAATGAATCATTAATATTGTATCAATCAGGTTCACTATTCAATGGCAATCAATGCTTTAAAAACGGTCATTGTAATTTTTTTTACTGTACTTGAATGGCACGAGGGATTCCTAGTGTGTATCTATGCTGTGGAGAAAGAGACATTGTTTATCATGTTTTGATAAACATGTTCAAACGCGGTTGCTTTATTATTAGGGTCTATTATTATTACTTCCCGTGACCGCTTGTGAGACATAACAGACAATTTCTCAGAGAAACAATTGAAAGTAATTTGTTTCCTGGGAGTACGTTTTGTGTACTCCGCTCATTTTCTTCTACTTTTCGCCCAAATGTACCAAATGTTTCTAGCGCCACCTCGTTTTTACTATCGGAATTTAAATTACTTTTCAATTCTTCCTCTGAGAAATTGTGTTATGTCCAGCCCTATGCCTCTCTTGACCAGAATGTGTTTGAAGCTAGGCCTACAAGAAAATATAGAGCCCGCTACAGAGTTTTAGGCAGTGAAAGGTGTTGTTCTGTTCCACCAATAATGATAATTCTGCAGACGTAAGTGAACTTATCTGCAGATTCTTCATTCCAATTGTGTTGTAATGCATTGCTTCCTCGACGACAGACGATATAGTCATCATGTCGGAGACAATAGAGAGGCTGCAAAGGGGACTAAATAGCATATACGAGGGATGCCAAAAATACAAAATGACAGTTAACATTAAAGAAAACGAAAATCATAGCTTTCGAAAATGGGTATACAAGAAAAATGGAATTACGGGAGGGAAGTAATTGAACCTGTCAAGCGTTTCACATACTTGGGAGTAGCATTCTCTATGACTGGAAGTTGGACGCAACATATACAGACAAGAAAAAGCAAAGCAAAGCTCGCAATAGACCAAGTAATACGTACCATAAGTAAAGTACCTCAAATGCCGTTCTCAGTGATTCAGAGTTTGTACAAGTCAATAGTAACAGGAACTATGAACTATGGGGTTGAATTGTGGGGGGCTAGAGGGGGGAGCACAGTCGCAAGCCTTCAAACAGAATTTTACAAAAAAGTGATGTGTGTAAGTAGAAGCACTGGCAATTGCGGGGTACTTAAAGAATTAGGTCTAAACAGAGAGACAGTACAAGCTCGGATGAGAGCTTTAAAGTATTGGCTTCAGCTAGCAAGGGAGGGTAACACGATACTGAAGGGTCATTGTCTGATAATGCAAGTAAGAGAAGAAAATACACGGAATTGGGGGAGGGATATAAAAAACATGTTGAACTCTATTGGGATGGGGTGGATGTGGGAAGCGGGAGGGAGGGTAGATACATCAGTTGAAAATCAAATCAGAGAGAAACTGCTGGACATAGACAGACAAGAAATACTAGCCGACTGTCAGACTAAGACTTCACTAAGGGATCATTCGAAATTAAGGGAATGGGGGAAAGCAAGATACATAAATCTGGTAGGCAAAAAAGAAAGGGGAGGGATAGCATGGTTCAGACTGGGGACTGGAAACAAGTAAAAATGAAGAGTGAAGCAGGAGAAACGATAAGCTCTTTGTGCGGGGAGGGAGAGACGGACGAGCTATCTGCCTGCCCCTCTACGCGTGATTTGCGAGATAAGTGGGTTAAGTACGTAACAGGGAGGGAAATAATGGAAGTGGTACAAGAGGGAAGAGGAATCATAAGTGAGATAGTGCAATGAGTGGGGAGGTACTTGTGGGAAGTGAGGGAAGGACGAGGAGAGGCGATAGCGGACAGCGAAAAGAACGAAGAAACCGCACAAAGTGTTCCTAGCTTGTAGTACCTGTTCTGTGGAACCAGCATTGTGCAATTTATATGTGTTTTGTTTTCTCGTACTATTCATACATGTGTCAAATGAACAACCAATGTGACTCATCATGTAGTGCGTACAGTCAACGGCTCGCACAAGGAAATTCAAATTCAAAAAGACCTAAATACTTAAATCACAACCCTCTCAGTCATAAAGTTCACCTGCTTTAGAAGCATCTTGGTAGAAGCAGACCAGCCGGACATCAGCGCCGTTTGATGAGTAGCGGCAGAAATTGTAACTTCTTGCAATAACATGCGAACTGGTCGAAAGAATCGTAGCGGGATATGGTCCCATGGTCCGTAAGACTTTTCGGTTTTTGTAGTTACTTGGGAGCGCTTTCTATCCCTTGCAGATTATTCACTGTGTGCTTTAACTCAGGGTTTTTAAGTGTGCTAGACGAAGGGTTGATGGAACAGCAAGCTAAGTTTGTAAATCCAGTACCAAGAGACGAATTGTTAACAGAGATCATTAGCGGGGAAATAATACAATTAGCACTTGCTAGTCGCTTCTGGAAAACAGAAAACAAGCAACCAAGGCAAAACCTGTAGCCTCTCTCTGGCATTCCTAAACTCGAAGATTTATTGCCGAAACAATATGTTTTTTCCATCTGTTCCTATCGTTGACAAGATCAATCTATTCTAGACCTTACCACTTTCCTTCAGGCCCATTTTATAGTGGTCGTTCCTACTGGTCTCGTACCATCAAGTTTACCAAGAACCGTATAAAAATACATCGAGGTACATGAATGAATGATTGGATTTAATTTTTTTGGTGCGTCAGCACTTAGGCTATTTTGTACCCGTCACGTGATACGGGGTCCAGCCCCCTTATCTAAAATATAAGTACTGTAATAACACAACTGTAATGTCGGAGACTAAAATATTCTGACTTAAGTTGAAAGCTGAGGCTGTAAAGGGACACTCAGCACACAGACGCCAGAGCCTTGTTAGTCTGCAAATTCACTCCAGGGTGTACTACGTGGAAGTGAGGTTGACAATGGACATTTCCACTCAATATTTTACAACAATTTTAAAAACTACACCCTGGAAAAATGACCGGTGCAAGTTCTCGCGTTTCTCTGCGTTCGGTTTAAGGCAAAAACGAGACTTCCAAAGTTGCGAGGCTGGCGTTGCGCTGAAAACACACCCCGCCATGTTAATACGTCACATTTTCGATTGGTTTATTTTATTTCGCTCTTCTGCCAATTTTGGCTAATCGCGAAGATGAGGATGAGTTATGATATAAAATTGATGAAGTGACACTCATCAATAACACCCATCCCTATAGGTTAACCACGTAGAATATTTTGTGACACGAATCGAGTTTTTATAGCATTCATTGGAAGTTCGTTTGTTTTATTTTACTTCGCTTTTTGTGCCACTTTTGGCTAATTTGAGAAGAGGGAGATGAATGATGAAATTGGTGAATTGACATTCACAAACATCCATTCCCAGTTCAGGATTCGAACCCGGCACCCCTGGCGTCGTAGCGCGATGTGCTAACCACTCCGCCACGGGGGCCGACAAGTTTGTTTTCGAAAGGGAATATTTCTCAACAACGGGCAGTTGTACATTCCTGATTAGTGTCGTTCGTTATAGAG
Source organism: Lepisma saccharinum (assembly GCF_977018435.1). Taxonomy (NCBI): domain Eukaryota; kingdom Metazoa; phylum Arthropoda; class Insecta; order Zygentoma; family Lepismatidae; genus Lepisma; species Lepisma saccharinum. Next base: position 27,502,493 of record NC_139248.1, read on the forward strand.
AAGTACCACTGTATGTATAAAATATATACTATAATATAGTAGTTGCTGGAAATTTTTCAAGTACCACATTGTACGTAGATATTATTTCCTCCTCTCGGATAAAAATACAACTCACTGGGGACTTCCCTTATGACTTGACATCAGCGTGATGGCACTGAGAGTATCTTATATTCACACGTGACTTTAAGTTATTGACAAGTTTTAACATTAAAGATTTAATGACGATCAAAATATAAGAACTTTTACATGTAATTTTGTCTTGAATTTATAGCTGAATCGTTATACGTAATTCTTCTATAATTTTACAATTGAATTTTCCGAATCTTCTTAATTTCTGTGACTATAGGAGTAATAATAATGTCCTGACATCTGTCGAAAAATATAATAATCTTAAGGGCTCAAAAGAGGAAATACAGTAGACAATTTTTTTTTCTATTTTGCATCAACCAATAAAAATAGTGATAACTTGATAGATTTAGTTTATTTTACTTCGCTTTTCTTCCACTAATGGATAATCGCAAAGGTGGGGATGAATGGTGATAAGGTGAGATGGATGAAAGGACAATCACAAACATTTAGCGATGACACAAGACGAGTCCCACATGAGATTATACTGGCTGAGAGTCCTGACGGCAGAGCTTCATTAGTCTGCAACAGTGGCGTGCCTAGAATTTTCGAAAGCGGCGAAGGTTACGTATAAGGGAAAGCCCCGAATATCGTCCCCTCTCCCAATACCGTCCCCCATGGTATTGGCGTTGTAACGTGCTGCCAACTACGGAAAACAGGTAGAACTATTTGAACGTGGCCTGTTTAGTCCCCGGGACGATATTAGGGTCCCAGTTACATTGCGCTTTCATCGTTTTAGATGCCTCCTGGTCCTACAAAACGAAGAAAACAGTGGAATAAAGAAGCTATGGTTCGAGCCGTTGAAGCAGTTCGCAAGAAAGAAATGGGCCTGAAGAAAAAACAGAAAGAAGAACATCAAATATCCTAGTTCGTCATCGGAAGATGAAGAAGAACCTGAACTCGTAAGCACAGATGATGACGACAGCGATGACGATTATCCAGACGGAGACGAGGATTATGAAGAGAGTGAAGAAGATGCCGTGTGCTTGTATTGTGATGGTTTATTTTCTGCCGACAGGATTGGTGAAAAATTGGTGCAATTGTAAAAAGTGGTGCCACGAGGACTGTGCTGGAGGACAGAAGCCACCTATTCACTTCATCTGTTCAGTTTGCTTAAGTGTTTAGATAAACGTTTGCGTTTGTTTTCAGTCCAACGTTCATCAGCTTAAGTTTTTCTCATTATGGTTACAGGGGACGATATTAGGCAACCCATTCCTTACTTTCATGCATTTGAGCATTTTTAAGAAACTTTTGGGCACGTGTACAAAATGGTTGTCTGGTGGTGAAAACCCTGTTAGAACCTCGTGGAGACACCTCTTGCTGCTATAACAGCAGCCACTCTGTCAGGCATGCTCTCCACTAGTTTGTGGAGGACGTCCATTGGAATGCGTCGCCATTCCTCTTGCAAGATCTCACTCAGTTGGACAATGGAATTTGGCCGCATCTCCCGAGACCTCACCCGCCAGTCCAATGCCTCCCAAAGGTGTTCTATGGGATTGAGATGAGGACTCTGTGCAGGCCAGACCAATCTGTGAACATTGTTGTCGGCATACCACTGCATAGTAGCCTCCGAAACATGCCACCTAACATTGTCATCCTGGAAGTAACAGTGCAGTATGCCTGTGAGGTTATTGTGCCACGAACAACCACCAGTGGTCCCACTAAATGATACTAAATGATTCAAATTAGATACTAAATTAACCACCATCATAGGTACCCAATTACTTTTTGGTAGATAGTGTACAACCCACATATATAAGAAATATATATAATATTGTACTGAATCGTGTTGTTTTCCATTTTGGAGTTAGCTTTTTCAACTGAATTTTTTGTGTTTTAAAAAAAGGGAAGATATTCGGGTCCTTTCCCTTACTTTTCATTTTGTAGTCAGTCCTCATTTTACCATCTTTTCCTGTCTTTGAAGTTCTTTTTTTAGCAATACTGGGACCAAATAGAGGTTATGACTCCCACTAACCCCCCTTCTACTCCTTGCACCCCAAATAGTGATAAATTATGGGGTTCGTGACAAGTACCACACTTTGTTGAAGGTGTAGCACATAAATTCCTGTGCGCATAGTCATATTTTGATGGTAAATTGCGGTGGCCCATTGTAGACTTGTTAGTATATGGTGCCTCCCTGGGAATGCTAGCTAGCTTGAGCAATTTCAGAATCACGGGAAGAGGAAGCAAGTTAATTACTTGCATACCTAGTGACCGTGTGAATATATCGAAGCAGTTCCCATGGAGGGATTCGCAGAAAAAATTCCAGTTGTGAGAAATCTCTTCGCTGGATGATAAACCTGTTCTCCAGTCGCCCAATTAAAACGTACCATTTGCTGTCCATAGAATACAACGCATGCTGTGCACTTTCTTGAAACTTAATTAACGTCCTCGGTTTTCCACGAACTCTGATAAAACGATGATCCAGGAAGGGCAGCTTGAGACAAAGGTTGCAACCCTATCTGTAACGACTCCATCCAGCAGTTGGCTTCATCAGCAGTGTTGCCACAATCTGATTGCAAAATTTCCCTTTCGAAGGGGAAAAAATACTATTTTTGGATTAATTTTTCCCTTCACCTAAAAAAATAAAATAATAACAACAACAATAATAATAGGTAGTAGTAGTAGTATTGCCGTTGGTCCATATTCGTATGACTGGAAAATGTTAAACACATTTATCAGATACATGCCACCAGCCTCATCGTTTCCTGGCCAGAAGTTCCAGATTTGAACCCTGGTCAGCATCCATTAATAGTTCATCCTCATCGCTGCTGTTATCCGAAGATGCGGAAAGTGACGTTCTAAAAAACAAAATCGAAGTATAAATAAATAAGGGGGGCTTTACTCAAAAGAGTAGAAATGATGAAGAAACAAGAAAATGTGGATATATGAAACTGGAACAACATAATCTATATTTCGCCATTTTTTCATCGAATTTCTCTTTTCCGTAAAAATTCGGTCCAATTTCACTTCAAAACGGGAAATTTCCCTGCATGTGGCAACACAGTTCATCACATGCAGTGCTCGGGTTAATGACGGTACATGTTTGACATCGGCGAAGGAAATTCCATTAGGAGCCATCATCATTCTTCCTTCTTTTCTTCCTTGTGTGAGTTTTTTCCCCCTATTGGCCGCTCTTGGAAATTGAAGGTTCGGAAAAGAGATTTGAAGCATCGCACCCTTCCATTAAATGCTTGTTCCATTGTGTCTTGTTCTGTGCGTGCTCTCGCTTCTTGAACAGCATTGCTGCGTGTTCAATCTAATAGTTCTTGTAAGTGCCACAAGTACATTTAAATTTATCGCATACATGCAAAAAGCATTTATCAATTTGCGGTGTCTCTTGGGAAAGGTGGGAAACTTGGTCCTTACATTAAAAGAGGAATGTAAATTAAGAGTATTTGAAAATAAAATCATTAGGAAATTATTTGGACCTAAAAGGGATGAGGTGAGTGGAGAAGGTTACGTAATTTAGAATTCATTCCTGTCCAGATATTGTTAGAATAATTAAATTAAGAAGACTTGTGGGCAGGCCATGTGGCACGAATGGGAGAGGAAAAAGAGTTTACATGATTCTTGCTGGGAAACCTGATGGTAAGAGTCCAAGACGAAGATTGATACGCACCCATTTATTGTATCATTTTAAGTGTTCAATATGTTTAATATGTTAATTGTCTATGATGACGTAATTTGTTTTGTTCAATTGGGTAGTCTGTTATGGTTATGGACTAACCTTAAAACATTTGATTGTGGGTTGTTAGGAGAGAGATATTATGAATGTTGCTGGATAATGGAAGTGATTTTGGAAATGTGAATGTGTTAATTTGTGTAGCCAAGAACTATTATGATCTTAATACAATTTTGTTTGTAATAAGGAGTTTAATTGCGAGTGCAAGTGTAATATATTAACATTAACTGACATCTAAATATATATTTTTGGTGTGCGAGAGTTAGCAAGATTTACGTAAACATATCCTTAACTGATTTCCCACAACCTGAGGGCTTCAAAGTAGGCTGATAAATCTCAAGCGCGCCGTCGAGGAATAAAAGTAAGTTGATCTATTGAGAATAAACCGGGGAATGTAACAAGATGGAGGGATAATGTTGAGATAGACCTAAAGGAAAAATGGGAAGGGATGGAAAGGATTGGATTGATCTTGCCCAGGATAGGGAAAGATGGAAGGCTTGTGTTGCTGCAGCCATAAACCTTCGGGTTTAAGAAGGCTAGAGAGTTTGTTAGTTAGTTGTGGGCAGTGCCAGATCTATAAGTATATAAGTAGAAACTTTGTCAGGCTATGCAGGCACACCCTTCTCACTAGAAACTTTGTCAGGCTATGCAGGCACACCCTTCTCACTAGAAACTGTGTCAGGCTATGCAGGCACACCCTTCTCACTAGAAACTGTCAGGCTATGCAGGCACACCCTTCTCACTAGAAACTGACAGGCTATGCAGGCGCACCCTTCTCACTAGAAACTGTGTCAGGCTATGCAGGCGCACCCTTCTCGCTAGAAATTGTGTCAGGCTATGCGGGCACCTTCTCACTAGAAACTGTGTCAGGCTATGCAGGCACGCCCTTCTCACTAGAAACTGTGTCAGGCTATGCAGGCACGCCCTTCTCACTAGACTGTGTCAGGCTATGCAGCAGGCACGCCCTTCTCAAAAGACTGTGTCAGGCTATGCAGGCACACCCTTCTCACTAGAAACTGTGTCAGGCTATGCAGGCGCACCCTTCTCACTAGAAACTGTGTCAGGCTATGCAGGCGCACCCTTCTCGCTAGAAATTGTGTCAGGCTATGCGGGCACCTTCTCACTAGAAACTGTGTCAGGCTATGCAGGCACACCCTTCTCACTAGAAGCTGTGTCAGGCTATGCAGGCACACCCTTCTCACTAGAAACTGTGTCAGGCCATGCAGGCACACCCTTCTCACTAGAAACTGTGTCAGGCTATGCAGGGACGCCCTTCTCACTAGAAACTGTGTCAGGCTATGCATTCACACCCTTCTTACTAGAAACTGTGTCAGGCTATGCAGGCACACCCTTCTCACTAGAAACTGTGTTAGGCTATGCAGGCACACCCTTTTCACTAGAAACTGACAGGCTATGCAGGCGCACCCTTCTCACTGGAAACTGTGTCAGGCTAAGCAGGCACACCCTTCCCGCTAGAAACTGTGTCAGGCTATGCGGGCACCTTCTCACTAGAAACTGTGTCAGGCTATGCAGGCACGCCCTTCTCACTAGAAACTGTGTCAGGGTATGCAGGCACGCCCTTCTCACTAGACTTTGTCAGGCTATGCAGGCACGCCCTTCTCAATAGACTGTGTCAGGCTATGCAGGCACACCCTTCTCACTAGAAGCTGTGTCAGGTTATGCAGGCACACCCTTCTCACTAGAAACTGTGTGAGGCCATGCAGGCACACCCTTCTCACTAGAAGCTGTGTCAGGCTATGCAGGCACACCCTTCTCACTAGAAACTGTGTCAGGCCATGCAGGCACACCCTTCTCACTAGAAACTGTGTCAGGCTATGCAGGGACGCCCTTCTCACTAGAAACTGTGTCAGGCTATGCATTCACACCCTTCTTACTAGAAACTGTGTCAGGCTATGCAGGCACACCCTTCTCACTAGAAACTGTGTTAGGCTATGCAGGCACACCCTTTTCACTAGAAACTGACAGGCTATGCAGGCGCACCCTTCTCACTGGAAACTGTGTCAGGCTAAGCAGGCACACCCTTCCCGCTAGAAACTGTGTCAGGCTATGCGGGCACCTTCTCACTAGAAACTGTGTCAGGCTATGCAGGCACGCCCTTCTCACTAGAAACTGTGTCAGGGTATGCAGGCACGCCCTTCTCACTAGACTTTGTCAGGCTATGCAGGCACGCCCTTCTCACTAGACTTTGTCAGGCTATGCAGGCACGCCCTTCTCAATAGACTGTGTCAGACTATGCAGGCACACCCTTCTCACTAGAAGCTGTGTCAGGTTATGCAGGCACACCCTTCTCACTAGAAACTGTGTGAGGCCATGCAGGCACACCCTTCTCACTAGAAACTGTGTCAGGCTATGCAGGGACGCCCTTCTCACTAGAAACTGTGTCAGGCTATGCAGGCACACTAGTGTTGCCCACGAGACGAGACGAGACGAGACTTTGGTCTGTCTCGTCCCGTCTCGTGAAAATGCTGTCTCGTCTCGTGTCTCGTCTCGAAAATATTCGTTTGTCCCGTCTCGTGTCCCGTCTCGAAGGGTTCTGTCCCGTCTCGTCTCGTCCCGTCTCGTTTTGTCTCGTCTCGTCTCGTAAAAGTGATCCAGGATATCATGCCAAGAAAAGTCAAAAGTAGCAGAAACACAAAATATTTTTCCGGAAAGTGGGATAAAGCTCCAAATATTTTACCCATTGCGTGGTTAGAATAAATAAGGCTCGTTAATCATGAGGACATTAATATTAAAAATGCAGTTTCTTGGTTACTGATTGCTAGGTATCTTATGAAATCTACCTTGTGTTTTTTCTCGCTTCCATACAACTGTCTATCCTTTTGAAATGTTTTCCCCTAGACCATCTTTCTATCTGAATGTCGAACTTTCGTGCACTATGAAAATTTACCTTTTTTCTTTAAATTCTAAATTATTATTATTATTACATGAAATGTTACAAAGACGGTACAAGAATAGTAATATAACAGCACGAATATTAGCTAATATCTAGCTTACATGTAGTTAAGATCGCCAAAATTTGCATAAAAACAGCTGTCCTGGCGAGGAAATTAATGTCAAAAAAGGTGATGAATTGAATATTTGCTGAATAACAAAAAAGGATGTTAAATCCAGTTGACGAAAAAAAAAGTTCCTAATTAATATTTCTGTACATAAATCTTTATTGATATGCAAAGCCGTATGGTCGCAATAGTATCCTTGTTCGGCAGGAATAAGTAACCCTCGATTATGCTAAACAAATATATTTTTTGTTAAGCTAGAGCAAGACCCCAGGCGGATGCAAGAAGCCGTTCCTGCAAAAGTGTCTGTTTCACGAAGCGAAGAAACGTGACAAAACCACCACGTATGGAAGGCAAACCTGCATTTATTTTATATCGCACATTTTCAGATCCGTGTCTCCTGAAGTTATAAAAATCCAAAGTTCAATGACTTTTTAGACATGCTAGATTTGAAAAAAATATGTTTAGATGCACCAAAAGTGCATAGTTATCAGATTATGCATATAACGTGTTATTGGAATCAACCTATTTGTGTAAATTGGATGTCTCCCCGATGGCATAGTAATAACGCCGAGGTCTTGTAATTAAGGGTCCTCGCGTTCGATATCCAATGGAGGCACAAAGTGGACCGGATCGCACTTTAAACTGAAGGTCGTTTCGCAATTTAACCTATTTGTAAATCAAGTGGACTTAAAAAAATACATTATCAACGTTAAGAATATTAGAATCCACTAATTCACCCGCAGGTAAGTCAAATTTCACATATCCCTCTTCATCCTTGTTCATAGACTTCCTGCAATACTCTTGTGCATGTGTGTTGCAACCGACCAGGTGCGAGAAATGTAAAGAGTTATTCTTTCCCTGTACTGCGTTCTTTCTTTTCATAAGAGTAAGGCTAAATTCTCGTTTTATCTGAACTTTTAAAAAACGTGCAAAATACTTCTCTATCTTTAAACAACCACCCTTTCTCATGTATGTGTAAAATAATCCCACTCTGTCTCAGAAAACCTCTTCCTATGATCAAATGTCGGAAACAACTTTCAAGTCTCAACAATTATAAATTTATGCTTAAATTTCCTATCATTTATACAAATTTATACAAACAGTAGCACATATCATGTCCTTTGGTGCAACACTGTCAACAGCTAATGTTACTTTACTCGTCCTAATAAATTTACTTCCAACCAGTGACGGCGCCAGGGAAATGTGACGGGGGGGGGGGGCGAAAGGGGACAAAATATTGTTGGGGTGCAGTCACATTAAAACGCCCGAAAACACTACATATATAACATACATATACATATATAATAATAGTTATAATAATAATTATTATTATTATATGCATGTATGATGTTTTGTGTTTGTCCCTTGTTTAGAGTGGACGTTTACTGCCTAAATATTCTTGATTACGAGTTTATCTCCATATGATTCTATTTAATAAAGACATTAATTCTTTTTTATTCGTAAGTTGCGTTGTCTCGAGTGGCCTATTTCAGTATTGGAAGACATTCATAATTTTATAATTCATCGTCTTTCATGAGATGAAACTACTGATATAAATATTCAAGTTATAAAGATAATAATATAAATGACGAAAAAATGTGCTTCGAAGAGTTTAATTTTCTTGCGAAATGAACGTGTCGTTGAAAGAAATTAATCTTCTTAAGTATTAGAAACAATGAAAGTCACTTAGTGAAGTGCAATTCTCCTGTAGGAGAATTCTGCTGAATGTGCTTTGGAGAACACGTTGCCCACCTTTGGTACGTCCAGGACTTGACATTTCTTCTCAATGCCAAGGACAGCCAAATGAGGCAGTTTGCATCCAGCACCCTGTTTCGAGCAAGGCTTTTCAAAGGTTTTAAACAAGAAGAGGTTCTTTCACACGCTGCATTGGAAACTGGAATTGTTACAGAGAATACAACTAGAGTGTGAACCTTGTGAAATGCCAATTTATATTTTCCTAGGATTTCAAGGAAATCCATTAAGTGGAGTATGTCAGTGTCATCTTCGTAACGCAGAAGAGTTTTGGGCAAAATTTCTGTTTCCCATTTCAGGGAAATGTTATCACAGGATAAAAAATTTGAAAAAGAAATATTCTGACCCTAGCATTACTTACTCTTACTCTACCACTCCAACGTATGTCTGTGCTACACAATTACAGGCACCTATGGAGTTCGTGGGAAGAAGTTCTTCGACTTTGATATGTACGAGAAAGAGCGAACCTTCCCGCAATGTGTTTTGAATCGAATTTTAAGTGTAATTTGCATTTTAAGGTTCAAGTTCGATACATGTCAGAATAATATCCCCTCATTTTTAAATTAATTTCAAGAGTATCGAAGAAATTCCCTTTGTTAAGGTTTGCCTCAGGTTCATCATCTCGAAATTCAAGTCCCTGAATAGTAAGAAACCGCGATGAATCCACAACAACTGACATGTAGTGCCGGTTTTTCTCCGATCACCTTTGGTCCCGGGTTCGATACCCAGTGGAGGCACTTTAAACTGTAGGTCCAGTCCCGATTAGCCATACTGTGCATAAAGTGGACTTGAAACACCAAATCAACCAACCAGCCAAATCTTGAATCAACTTTGAATGTATTTTACTAATTAGCGTTGTCACTAACGACCCACGATTAGAACAATCTGCCCGTACTACAGATGATGTTTTGTGGTCCTCAAAATATCCGTGATGTTTTAAAACCATCCACATTCAACGCTTTCTCCCAGTTCTTAAAACTGGTTAAATCTTAGGTTAATCGCGACGATTACAGGACGTAAATGAATGAGAAATCACCTATGCCCAGGTCAGCGCTGGAATCTTGAACGAAAGTCGCACACACACATTCGAATATATACTAAAACAAATTTAGTCAAGTTGGTATTATAAGCAGGAAAGTGATATCATGCAGAATACACCACTTTGAAAAGGTGAAAACTGTCATACTCTTATAAATGAACTCTCTTATTATTCGATATTTAATTATTGTCAGTTGGGGGAGCACGGGGGCGAAGTGTCTGACTTGGGGCGCCCCTGCCCCCCTTTGGCGTCGTCACTGCTTCCAACAACCCTCTAGTAACTTCACTGCTGATAGCCTCAGCTTCGAAATGGAAGCTTGGGTGTCGGCGAATAATACAAAGGACTTGTTTATCTTACAAGGGGTTCACTGTCCTTCTTTCATTCGAAGTCTGCCGTTTTCCATTTCTCTCAGCTTTTCCTAGCAGCTGAAAAGAATTCTATATAAGTGTCCCTCGTACTATTGTTCCTGCAAAACTTCCTGTCGGCAAGCAAAGCAAATTACAGAATTTTTATTGCATCAACCTTCTCCTAGGTGTGGATTTATGGCACTTACCCGCTACAGCAGGTCAACCTCGCCCCTGAAGCAACGGTGTCCATTGTTCAAAGCGAAACCTCTGTCAGTGGTGAGCGGCGAAAAATAGTCTCGGAATACAGCCTGGCCGTAACCAGGCAGGGAGTGCGCTGAGCTCTTGCCCCCCCCCCCCCCTTCCCGGCTTTGCTGTCAGCTTCCCTCTGAAGTTTGATAAAAAACTACTTTGTAAAATTTGTTTGGTAAAGAGTGAAAATGTAGACAGTAGATACTACATGTATTTTGTTCAAAAACTTTGCTAAATTCACAGAATACGAGTAAAAAGAACAGATACAACATTCGTTCATCTGATTTACAGAAAGGCTAATCGGGACTGGACCCACAGTTTAAAGTGGGATCCAAATCACTATGTGCCTTCACCGGGTATCATACCCGGGACCCCTTGATTACAAGGCGACGACGCTATCACTGTACCATCGGGGAGTCCCCTCATAGAACAAAGTTTCCTCCTACGACAATTATACAGAACTTACTTATCTTCCTTCACTTGAAATATATTCTATTGTATTTCAGCCTCAGTATTTCGTTATTACAATCCAAGGAATAGTATTCTCCTTAAATAAAAATAAAAGCATTGGAAATAATCTTCAAACGGACGTAAAATAATCGAATCGAAGCACCTGTGGAATGCCTGAGGGAAAGAACAAGAATTTTCTCAACAAAGACATTTCCGTAATTTCCATAATATTCTAATAATTTTGCAACCCGTGCAAATAATGTGTTAAAATCTTGTCATGGTGAACTGTAGATACTAAAATCACCAAATTATTTATTTCCAAATTTCCCGTATATTCTCCTCCTCTTTAGCTCTCAGCTGCTCGGAGTGGGATAATGCAAGATTATTTGTCCCTAATTATCTCATTCTCTTAGTCTTGCCAATATCTTGGACTCCCTAATAACTTTCCCAACAACTACTCATCAATTTGTACTGCCATGTTTCCTACAATACTCGAAGGTAGAATGCTGTGTACGGTGTCAAGTGGATACCGTGACAGGGAAACGAAACCGGAAGCGGAGGTAAAGCAAGGATGTGTTCTGTCACCCCTGCTCTTCACTCTCTCTATATATTATATAGTGGCGTATATAAAGAGTGAACAAGCCGACATCCCCAAGGTGGGGACGACAAGGGTACCTGCGCTCCTGTTCGCAGATGACATGGTTCTGATCTCGGAGAGAAATGCCGGCCTACAAAGGGCTCTGGACGGGTTGAAAAAATATAGCCGAGAATCCAAACTGCAAGTAAATCTCACAAAAACAAAAATTATGGTGTTCAAAAACGGATATGTATATGGAAAAGACGAAAGGTGGACTTTCAGAAAGCAAGAATTGGAAAGGATAAAAAGAATAAAATACTTGGGACTAGTTTTCACTAGACATATGCAAACGGTACAAGGAAGGACTGGGGTAATAACAAATGAAATAATGCGGACAGTATGGAAATTGGAGAAATACTATATACATTTTGCGGAAAAACTGTATCGTACATTATTAATAGGGTCAGTAGGGTACGGGAGGGAGATATGGGGAGCAAAGGGGGGGGGGTTCATGTACTAAACAGAATCCAATGCACATTTTACAAGAGGGCTTTGCATATCAGCATGGGCACTGCAAACTGCGGCGTACTACGGGAACTTGGACTGGTCAGGGAGCATACGTGGGATATGTTGAGAAGGGTTAAATACTGGGCAACATTAATATCGAGAAGGGAGAACTCGGTAAAATGGCAAGCGCTGATGCAACGGGTACAAGGGAAGGAAATGGGAACATGGGCGAAAGAGATCAGAGGTAAACTATACGAAATTGGACTGGGATGGATATGGGTGGGGGGACACGTCGACCAGGGGACATTGCAATTAGTGAAACAAAGATTAGAGGATATAGATAGGCAGGAAATAATAACGGAATGTGAAACTAAGAGATCGCTCGAACTCCAAAGAAGGGGAGTTCCGGGAATGGGGACAAGTAGCGTACATCAAGAATGTGAGCATGGTGGCAAGAAAGTGGTTGACATGGATGAGGCTGGGGGGATGGAGACACAATACAGTAAAAAACGAGGCAGGGAGATATAATTGCGTTTTAAGCAATGGTAATGATAGGCCAGAACATTTATTCTTATGTCAGGACAGTGTTCGAATCAATTGTAGTGCAAGGGAGCATGGAACTATTGGAAAAAGTGGGTGTGTGTTTACAAACATTTAGGGGGAAAAGAAGTGCTGTAAAGAGAAGGGATAAGGAAGAGGAATAAGTGTTAATTTACCAGAACTGCTATGTTAACATCTATACGGAATGTAACTCATAGTGTAGTCTGTAGGGAATCATAGTTATGTAATAAGAATAGATGTAGTGCGCACAGCCTATGGCTCGCACACGAGATGAGCAATAAATACTTATACAATGTTTTTCCTACTTCCTAATAACATTCACTTCTGTATAACCTTTGATGTAAAAATTAAATAATAATAATAATAAACCCTATCCGTCGGTCCGTTTATCTTTCCAACCTATAGAGCTGAAACTATGTTTACAAGACAAATCTCGGACTCAGATACTCCACGATGTTTTGGCCCTTCTGTACCTGCCCTTTTAGTTGATGTTATTCAGAATTATTTCAGTATCTGGAGTGCCATCGTAACATAAAATTATTAATCTGGAATACATTTTAAAGAAATGGGTAGTATTGCTGTGTTTCGAAAGAATATTGAAAATAAGTTTAGGTATTCAATTCATTCGTTACTCTCTCTAGAATAGTTTTCTTTTGACTTAATACACGCTTATCAACGTTTCTAATTTAAATACTTTATTCCAAGCAAACAAGTATTTGCAACTGATTAAAAAACTTGCTTTTATTTTTTCGAGACATTCGAGACGAGACGAGACTTTTCAAAAGCCGTCCCGTCCCGTCTCGTGTCTCGTCTCGAAAACGAGACGAGACAGGCATTCCGTCTCGTCCCGTCTCGAATTTCAAAATGTTTGTCCCGTCTCGTGTCTCGTCTCGTTTTCGAGACGAGACACGAGACGAGACGGGACATGTCCCGTCCCGTGAGCAACACTAAGGGCACACCCTTGTCACTAGAAACTGTCAGGCTATGCAGGCACATCCTTCTCACCAGGAACTCTGAGGATTTATTATAAAAACTCCAAAATTGTGCTTGACAGTCTTTTTACAAACGTATTTTTGTTCGTAATTTTTTTCAATAAACTCTGGGGAAAATACAAGAAAATTAAAGTTTCTTATGTATTTCTTAACATAGATGTTTCACATTTTAATTTTTGTAATTAAGCATAAAGATTTTATACGTATGAACACCCAATAAAATAATAAACGTAGGATTCTAATTTTTAATTTTTTACCATCCCTTCCACATACAACCCGAATGCTATTTTGCTCTATTGCAGATACATGCCTCCAACATATCAAAAACGCCGCACAAATCGGGCAGCCAAAATAAATTCCCAAAACCATGACATTAGACGTTTACTTATGACAAAACGGTACAATAAGAAAAAAGTTGGAGAACCGCTGCCATACATGGTTATTGATACGGATTGCGAGATGCTTTCGCTGTGCTGCTTTTGGTAGTGTGTTTAGAGTTAGGAAGGAGTGTGTGTGTGTTGGGGGGTTCTCTATCATGTGTGCCACCTCAGTGGGAGGTTGTAAGACATTTTCCAGGATGTTGCTCAAAGCAATTTTTGAGGTCTCTAGAAGAAAAGGTACCAGGAGACTAGTCGGAAACTTGCATTTAAACCAAAGCTGTGCATGGTGTGAGGGGAGAGTGAAAGGTTTTTAGCCTCACAGGGAAGGGGTGTTTTGAGCTACAGTTTCACATTATGATTTCTCTACATAATCACATAATCTCTATAATCACCCCCCAAATGAATGCACTTATGCATTCTGTGCTGCAATTTGTTTACAGTCATCTGGTAGAATTATTTGTCCCGAGTCTCACACCACTGATTGACCGCCTTCGTCCGCGTGGAAGTGACGTCCTTGAAGTGAATTCTTCATAGCAGGGAAAATATGAAAATCTGAAGGGGCAGGTTGGGGACAATATGATGGATGGGGAAGGCGGTGCGGTGAAGCCACACTCGACCTGTGCAGTGAGGCCTTGCCGACAGATGTACCGAATCACGGCGCTGTCGGCCACTCTCTTCTCTGACACTTCATTCATTTTCAACCTGACAAAAAATAGAAGAAAACATGTGAATTTCATAAAAGTTCGCAAGAGTGTCCTAAAACTCAAACCTTACATCCTCCAAAATTTTAACTACCTAGCATCACTCCTTCCATGTGAGGCTCAAAACTTTTAACTCTCCCCTCGTATATGGTATGCTCTTAAGTTGGAATGCATTTCATGAAGTATAAATTATATCTGTCTGAGCAGTCATGAATGCTACTACCGTGTAAGGTAGTTTTTGCTTTTTCAAACATTTCTAGTTCGTAGCATTTGTGCATTTTTGTTATTTTGCGTTGCTCTTTTGCCACTTGTGACGATGAGTGATGATGTTAGATGAAAGTGACAACGGGAAACGTACAATGAAAATTCATGCCCAGGCTGGGTTTCGGACCCAGGACCTATGGTGGCGATATCGACAGCGTGCCAAAAGGTTTTGAAGGTTCAACCTTCCCCAGAATTCCAACGTGGGACCCCTTGATTCGTGGAGGGGGGAGCAGCAATTTGTGACCCCTCCTTGTGTAGTTCGTTCTCTCTCTCTCTCTCTTTGTTAGGGAGGTTTTGCGGTCTTGTCTTCCTTTTCCTCTCTCTCAGTCATTTTTCTGTATTCCTTAATTACTTCTTCTTAATTATTATTATATCTCCACCTCTCTGTCGTTCTGAATCACGAGAGAGAGAGAGAGAGAGAGAGAGAGAGAGAGAGACAGACAGAGAGAGAGTTGAAAAGTGGTGGCGGGAGCGCTCCCTTGCTGCAGAACCAGGGGGTCAGGGATATTGGCGGCAATTATATGGGCCCGTGGGGCCCGAGCCCACCCGATATTTTGTCGTGTTATTATTATTATTATTAATATATGTATATTTGTTATCGTGATTCGTGATGGAATAATTCAGTGAATGGCAGATTTAAAAAATTAGCAAGGATTCGTTGTTGGCATGCATTAATGTCATGATACACGGAAGGGAGGGTTTATGACATATTTTTGTGAACTTACAAGTCAAGTATTTGAGCCCACCCAATGTTTTTTAAAAGTTGGCACCTTGGACACGGGTACAGATATATCTATATCTATATATATATCTATATCTATATATATATATATATATATATATATATATATATATATATATATATATATATATATATATATGTTTCGTTCTCTTTTCAACGGCCTCTCTGCAGGGGTTTGCCCCACATGGGAAAAAGCCCCTCCAATGTTGCTCCGAAGGGCGTACGGAGGTCGGAGGGAGGCACAGTGACACACCCACACACACACACACACACACACACACAGAGCGAGAGAGGGGGAGGGACAAAGAAGTGATGTCAGCTTCGCAGTTGCCCCGCGTTCGATTCCCGGTGTGGGTAATTTCATGTAACTTCCAACACAGCCCCTGCATAGAGCGGATATGGGGTTCACCCAGCCTCATGACGTTGTTCTGCTGAACCGAACCCGTGCATCTCAATTAACGACCTTGGAATCGTCACGGTGGGAATATTACGTCATCGCTGTGAATCCTCTCCCTGCAGGTCGGGGCTCCTTTGTACTTCCGCCGTTTCAAAAATTTACAGTTCACATCCTTGTTTGCGCAGGTGGTTTAAAAAAATAAAACTGGACGAGGAAAAATGTTGCCAGGAAGACGAGGCGCTTAACATAAATATGCAAATAGATGCGATGTCCGAATGAAACTTTTATGTTGAACCTTGGGTTGTGTGAAATTTACGAGACCATCGTTTCCGCTCTGCAAGGTGCTCCATCCGTATGTAGGTATTTTTGTTATTTTCCGTCCCTTTTCTACCTTTCTAGTTTAATCGCGACGATGAGAATGAAAGATTAGGTGATAAAGTTTATGAAGGAAGAGATTAAGTTATTAAGGTGTTATCCCTGACTGCTTCACTGTCTCTTAACAGATTTCGATATTAGAAACGTGCCATGTCTATCGGTATTTTATTTTGTTTTGTATTATAAGTGATTTTACACTGGCCATACACGTCGTCATAACTTGTGTAGGGGGATGACGCCACTTCAAAAAACCGTAGGAGTAGAAATAATAACAACAATAATTATCATGCGTAGATAAACCTGGAAGAGACGTTGAGTCCTTTCCAAAGAAGTCACTGCTTGTAACTCGAAGTATACAAACGTTGCTGTTCCTTCTGTCTGTCCTTCACCATACAGTTTCATCGTCACGATTAACCTAGAAGATAGAAAACGGATGTGTGCGCGAATCTCTCTCTTCCCCCACACACTCACGCACACACAGTCTTTATTTCTCCCCTTTCTTTCTGTTTCTTCTTTCTATATATCTGTTTCTCCCTCTCTCTCTCTTTACTGTCTCCTGTTCTCTGTCTTTTACTTTCTCTTTCCTTTTTCTTTCTCTCTCTCGCCCTTTCTCTCATTTACTTTCTCTCTCTTGTATACTCTCTCTATCTGTTTGTCTCTCTTTCTATCTCTCTATTTCTCTTTCCTTTACTTCTCTCACTCTTTCTATTTCTTTTACTTCTCTCTCTATTTCTCTTTCTTTTACTTCTCTCTCTATTTCTCTTTCTTTTACTTCTCTCTCTCTTTTACTTCTCTCTCTATTTCTCTTTCTTTTACTTCTCTCTCTCTTTTACTTCTCTCTCTATTTCTCTTTCTTTTACTTCTCTCTCTATTTCTCTTTCTTTTACTTCTCTCTCTATTTCTCTTTCTTTTACTTCTCTCTCTATTTTACTTCTCTCTCTATTTCTCTTTCTTTTACTTATCTCTCTATTTCTCTTTGTTTTACTTCTCTCTCTATTTCTCTTTGTTTTACTTCTCTCTCTATTTCTCTTTCTTTTACTTCTCTCTCTATTTCTCTTTCTTTTACTTCTCTCTCTCTTTTACTTCTCTCTCTATTTCTCTTTCTTTTATTTCTCTCTCTATTTCTCTTTCTTTTACTTCTCTCTCTCTTTTACTTCTCTCTCTATTTCTCTTTCTTTTACTTATCTCTCTATTTCTCTTTGTTTTACTTCTCTCTCTATTTCTCTTTCTTTTACTTCTCTCTCTATTTCTCTTTCTTTTACTTCTCTCTCTATTTCTCTTTCTTTTACTTCTCTCTCTCTTTTACTTCTCTCTCTATTTCTCTTTCTTTTACTTATCTCTCTATTTCTCTTTGTTTTACTTCTCTCTCTATTTCTCTTTCTTTTACTTCTCTCTCTATTTCTCTTTCTTTTACTTCTCTCTCTATTTCTCTTTCTTTTACTTCTCTCTCTCTTTTACTTCTCTCTCTATTTCTCTTTCTTTTACTTATCTCTCTATTTCTCTTTGTTTACTTCTCTCTCTATTTCTCTTTCTTTTACTTCTCTCTCTATTTCTCTTTCTATTACTTCTCTCTCTATTTCTCTTTCTTTTACTTCTCTCTCTTTTACTTCTCTCTCTATTTCTCTTTCTTTTACTTCTCTCTCTATTTCTCTTTCTTTTACTTCTCTCTCTATTTCTCTTTCTTTTACTTCTCTCTCTATTTCTCTTTCTTTTACTTATCTCTCTATTTCTCTTTGTTTTACTTCTCTCTCTATTTCTCTTTCTTTTACTTCTCTCTCTTTTCTCTTTCTTTTACTTCTCTCTCTCTTTTACTTCTCTCTCTATTTCTCTTTCTTTTACTTCTCTCTATTTCTCTTTCTTTTACTTCTCTCTCTATTTCTCTTTCTTTTACTTCTCTCTCTATTTCTCTTTCTTTTACTTCTCTCTCTCTTTTACTTCTCTCTCTATTTCTCTTTATCTTACTTATCTCTCTATTTCTCTTTGTTTTACTTATCTCTCTATTTCTCTTTGTTTTACTTCTCTCTCTATTTCTCTTTCTTTTACTTCTCTCTCTATTTCTCTTTCTTTTACTTCTCTCTCTCTTTTACTTCTCTCTCTATTTCTCTTTCTTTAACTTCTCTCTCTATTTCTCTTTATTTTACTTCTCTCTCTCTTTTACTTCTCTCTCTATTTCTCTTTCTTTTACTTCTCTCTCTATTTCTCTTTCTTTTACTTCTCTCTCTATTTCTCTTTCTTTTACTTCTCTCTCTATTTCTCTTTCTTTTACTTCTCTCTCTCTTTTACTTCTCTCTCTATTTCTCTTTCTTTTACTTCTCTCTCTATTTCTCTTTGTTTTACTTCTCTCTCTATTTCTCTTTGTTTTACTTCTCTCTCTATTTCTCTTTCTTTTACTTCTCTCTCTATTTCTCTTTCTTTTACTTCTCTCTCTCTTTTACTTCTCTCTCTATTTCTCTTTCTTTTACTTCTCTCTCTATTTCTCTTTCTTTTACTTCTCTCTCTATTTTACTTCTCTCTCTATTTCTCTTTCTTTTACTTATCTCTCTATTTCTCTTTGTTTTACTTCTCTCTCTATTTCTCTTTGTTTTACTTCTCTCTCTATTTCTCTTTCTTTTACTTCTCTCTCTATTTCTCTTTCTTTTACTTCTCTCTCTCTTTTACTTCTCTCTCTATTTCTCTTTCTTTTACTTCTCTCTCTATTTCTCTTTCTTTTATTTCTCTCTCTATTTCTCTTTCTTTTACTTCTCTCTCTCTTTTACTTCTCTCTCTATTTCTCTTTCTTTTACTTATCTCTCTATTTCTCTTTGTTTTACTTCTCTCTCTATTTCTCTTTCTTTTACTTCTCTCTCTATTTCTCTTTCTTTTACTTCTCTCTCTCTTTTACTTCTCTCTCTATTTCTCTTTCTTTTACTTATCTCTCTATTTCTCTTTGTTTTACTTATCTCTCTATTTCTCTTTCTTTTACTTCTCTCTCTATTTCTCTTTCTTTTACTTCTCTCTCTATTTATCTTTCTTTTACTTCTCTCTCTCTTTTACTTCTCTCTCTATTTCTCTTTCTTTTACTTCTCTCTCTATTTCTCTTTCTTTTACTTATCTCTCTATTTCTCTTTCTTTTACTTCTCTCTCTATTTCTCTTTCTTTTACTTCTCTCTCTCTTTTACTTCTCTCTCTATTTCTCTTTCTTTTACTTATCTCTCTATTTCTCTTTGTTTTACTTCTCTCTCTATTTCTCTTTGTTTTACTTCTCTCTCTATTTCTCTTTCTTTTACTTCTCTCTCTATTTCTCTTTCTTTTACTTCTCTCTCTCTTTTACTTCTCTCTCTATTTCTCTTTCTTTTACTTATCTCTCTATTTCTCTTTGTTTTACTTCTCTCTCTATTTCTCTTTCTTTTACTTCTCTCTCTCTTTTACTTCTCTCTCTATTTCTCTTTCTTTTACTTCTCTCTCTATTTCTCTTTGTTTTACTTCTCTCTCTATTTCTCTTTCTTTTACTTCTCTCTCTATTTCTCTTTCTTTTACTTCTCTCTATATTTCTTTCTTTTACTTCTCTCTCTTTTACTTCTCTCTCTATTTCTCTCTCTTTTACTTCTCTCTCTTTTACTTCTCTCTCTATTTCTCTCTCTTTTACTTCTCTCTCTATTTCTCTTTCTTTTTCTTCTCTCTCTAGTTCTCTCTTTTACTTCTCTCTCTATTTCTCTTTCTTTTACTTCTCTCTCTCTATTTCTCTGTACTTCTCTATTTCTCTTTTTCTCTCTCTTTTACTTCTTTCTCTATTTCTCTGTATTTCGCTCTCTCCCTTTCCTTCTGTGTGTTTCTCTTTCTCTTCCTTTCCCTTTTTTCTGTATCTTCCTGTCTCTCTGTCTCTCTCTCTCTACAATTATAACTGAACTCGCATACTTCTCGTATTTTATTCATTAAATTCCTATTATTTTTACATTTTGGCTGGTCCACATCATGTCTGCAGTTCCATAGAAGTGTCTCGTGCAGAAAAAATAGCAAGTGATGCCATCTCTCCCCCCCCCCCTTTTTCTGGTTTTTTTGTAACCATCAAGCTGAGCAGAAGTAGAAACAAAATGTCATCACAATTCAGCCCCATTTCTAGTGGTAGTCTTTTTTATCGTTGAAAATACCATAGGTGAAATAGCATGTTTGCTTTCAGCCAAAATGTTTTCATACATGGGATCATTGGTGCTGTAACAATGATTTTTTCATGTCATAAAATTTGCCTGGAAGGTGTCCCTTCACTTCAGATCGTCTCATTTCACTTCATATCTGTGTCTTCACCGAGGATCGAATCCGGGACCCGCCTGTTTGCCAAATAAATATAAAGAAACGTCCTGTGCAAAGAAACTCATCCATGTTCGTGATCGCTAACAGGTCGGCCTACCCGCACATCCACTGTGGTTGCCTGAGAGATGGAAAGTTGATTGATTGATTTTCTTTATTCTACTTCGCCACTTTTGCCGATGAGGATGAGTGATGAAATCATGAAATGACTTCTCCTCGGTGGTAGGATGAGAGGACAATCACACACACTTATAACACTGGCTGTAAGTTCAGCCGCCAGAGTCTCGTTAGTCTGCAACAATGAACGTGAGGTTGGCTGACACTTGGTACTCCCTGTTTGCAATTAGATTGGATTTTTGTTATTTAGCGTCGCTAATTGCGACGATGCGGATGAGAATGATTAAGTAGATGGAGGGATAGTCGCACAAATACCTTCCAGGCCCCGGGCCGGGATTCGAACCCGGGACATCGCGTTTGCAATTGCAATCTACTTCAAAGTGTTCGTCGCACTTATTGCATACCCTGTTAGGCGCAAGATCTCTGAGCCGGCCCCCGTGGCGGAGTGGGTTAGCACATCGCGCTACGACGCCAGAGGTTCCGGGTTCGAATCCCGGTCTGGGCATGGATGCTTGCGAATCTCTGTTCGTCAATTTCATCTTATCATCACTCATCTCCATCTTCGCGAATTAGCCAAAAGTGGCACAAAAGCCGAAGTAAAATAAAGCAAATCAATAAATCAAGCAAGATCTCGGGAGTCGCGGTTGTTTTTCCTAGTCTGGCGCGGGGGCTCTACGGAAACCTTTCCTGCCTACGGGAGATCCCCTAAAAATACGATGCCACCCCCTCGCCGACAGCCTGAGACAACACCGGGAGTCACGAAGGGTAGATTTTTCCACTTGCGAAGGAGTTATCCGAGGCGGCCCCACATCATTCACATTGGCGCTCTCTGCGTGCTACCTCAATTTAGTCCCCTCCCCCCCTTCGTCCGACTCTGAATGTTGCTGTGCGGTTTTGGACCAGTGCTCGGCTTTTTTTTCAGTGATGCCAACTCTAACATTTTGGCGCTAAACCTAGTACAATTTTAACTTTGTCCAGATGTCATGCAGGCTTGTTTCAAATAAAATGAAGCATGTCGACCCAGGAACAATTTTATACCAGGAAATCGGTAGGAAGTTGAGGGCCGCAAATAAAACAAGAGAGCCGCTGTTCGTAGTGGTCGAATTTTCTCAAACTTTTTCGATCGATTGATTGATTTGGTTGATTTTACTTAGCATTCCTGTCTCTTTTGTCTAATCGCGAAGATTATAATGAGTGATGATACGATGAGATTCATGAATACACACAAGGAGTACCCATGCTCTGGCCAGGATTCGACCCCGGGACCTCTGGCATCGTACAGAATTGTGCCTAAACTTTTTCGAGAAAAATGTTCAGCTTATTATGTTGCCTGAACCATTATAATTGGTTTTATGGGAGGAATTCTCAGGATTATTTAATTGATTGATTAGATATGAAATTGTGGGCGCGTCAGCACTTACGCTATTTTGCACCCGTCACATTCCACGGGGTCCAGCTCCTTACCATATCAAAAATATAACTAATATATTATATCTAGAATGTCGGAGGACTAAAATATTCTGACTTTGGTTAGAAGCTGAGGCTGAAAAGGGGCACTCAGCCGACAGAAGGACAAAACACAGGACAACACACACAGTCCTACATATGATTATATTGGCCCGAGGTTCAGACGCCAGAGCCTCGTTAGTCTGCAAAATGCTGTCCAGGGTTTACTATGTGGAAGTGAGGTTGCATTTGGGTGTACTGCGTGTACCCCCCCCCCCCCCAAATATTACTTTACGGTAACAGTTTCATACATCGGAGACACATTTCTTCATTTAAAAAAAACAAAAACTACCGTATTTACTCATCTATAATGTGCACTTTTTTCCAAAATTTTTGCCCCCAAAAACTGTGGTGCGTATTATGCACGGAATAATTCAGGCAGCCAACATGAAACCGTACATGGTCATTCCATGATTTTGGGACACTTGCATTGATTTTTCATGTTTACGGAACCCTATCATGTTATATATATCGTTGTAAAGCTTGAATTCTGCAGTTTCTGAATATGGAAACAGTATTCCATAAAAGATAACGACACTAATGTGATATGCGGTTGAAATAAGTTCATCACAAAATGAAGGAACGTTCTGATTTTTATGGTACTTTGGATGAAAGATAATAAAAATTAAAATGTATTACTGGCCAAATAATATGACATACATGGAGTGTGTAAATTCCTTAATGGAAGAAATCTTGTGCTGCTAACTGCTATTTGGAAGGTCCTGAATGTGCCTCGTATAAATGTTACATTAGTCATTGAAAGAAAAAGTATATATTTTGAAAAAGAAGGAATGAGCAATTGAATAGGTATGACGTCATTCATTCTTGATCAGCATAGCAACAGATTTACGACCTACAATTAAGAAAGCCATTTCTTGAAACTGGATTGTACTGCGCATTATATACGAGATATAATTTTTTGTCATTTTTACCCATCCAAAACCAGAGTGCGCATTATACATGCCCGCACACTATACACGCGTAAATACGGTACATACGGAAATGAGTTTCTCTAAGGTTTCCAACGTTATTCGAGGAATTTTTTTTCCATCGTGGTATCTATTTGACCGGGAAATCAGTGTTTCCAACTTTTTTTTTTTTAACTATGCTTGCCTAACCTAACTAAACCTAACCTAACCTTATCGGAATGGTTCGTGTGGCTATCCGTCAGATACCCGTGCACACGTGACGAACACGATAGTAGGTATTTTCGGTGAAGAAGGTTGGAAACACTGATATTCGAAAAGAAAAGAAGCTATATCATTCGCAAAGTAAGCGATATCGCACAGTTACGTGCGTTCGGTAGCACTTAGAAAAATGCGATATTTTAGTAGAAAAAGTGTTTGTTTTCGTGTAAAAAGCATAATGGCACCTTGAACTATGTTCCGCAATACTCAATTGGTAAGTACGAGCCATGCGAAACACAAAATATCCAATTTTAATGTGTCTCCGATCTATGAAACTGGTACCTACTTTACTATAGTAAATAAGGCAATTTCAAAACTCCAAAAACATACATACATTTTTAATTACAAATTCTTACTGCCGCTAAATAGATTCTAGCTTAATTTAACCGCGATTAGGTTAATTTCAGAATGTAAATAGCGCTTTTCCTTATCGGACGGTTGGCAACACTGCTTTTTTTTAGCCGTGCAGTCGGTGACTTCCGCCTCGCGAACGTGCGACAGGGAAGAAAGAGGAAGTGGATGAAGGGTTGGAGGCGATGGATCTTCTGCTTCGATCGCCAGGTGGGTGGAGGTGCAATGCATGTGAGCGTATGCGAATGCATGTACGTATGTATATTTTGCACGTTCGGCTACTTTAAGATCAGCGAGTGTCTAGTTCTAATTTTGGCCACCAGTCATCGCCGAGTTTGGTCCCGCCGGGCACTAAACAATTGCAGGTGACGCCAAAACGTGGCAAAGTTTGCTACAGAACGTATTCTGTGCACTTTCTTGGACTTATTAATCCCATCTGTTTCCTGCGTAAGGTCCATTTAGCAGTATGTACACATTAACATGTATACTTGCTTCAGTGCTGTCAGCGGTGGCGTCAGTAGACAAGCTGTTTTCAGATGTTCTTCGGGTTCTATTTTTCCATATCTCTCTATTTCCTTTTCTTTTCAACTTTCCCTCTTTCTTTTTCAGTCGTTCTGTTTTTATCTTCTTTTTAATCTCTCCTTCTTCCGCCGTTTCTGTATTTATTCCCCTTGTTGTTGCTTTATAGTGGCTCACACCGCCTATCCTTTGAGGTTTCTAGCCATCGGTACTGCTTTAATTGATCCTACTTCCTCGTTGTTCCTTACTCCTCTTTCTGTGTTCATCTTCCCGTATTTCTATATCCTTATTTCATCTTCTCTTTTGCTTCTGTCCTCTTACTCTTTCTTTCAATGCTTGTCCTCGCTCTCCCTGTTTCCCTTCCTCTGTTTTTCTTTCTCTCCTTATCGTCTCCTTTCCTTTCACTCCGTAACTCTTTATATCTTTCTCTCTGCCTTTTTCCCTCTGTCTTTTTCTTCTGTTTCCTTATCTCTGCCTCTTTGTTCTCTTTTTCTTCCATTTTTCTTTATTTCTATCGTCCTCTTTTTTCTGTTTCTTTATCTCTTTCTGTCTTCCTATGTGCCTCTTTTCTTTCTCTCTTTCTATCGTCATCTATCTTTTTATCTTGGCAAACTTATAAAATATATTGGAAACTGGCACTGTAGGTACCTTTAGTTTATGTAAGGTTTTCCTGCTTTACTTTGGGCATTCCAATATTATATGTTGCACGTCTACAATTTCGTTATTTAAATTGTACTTCCTTTATTTATATATTTTGGACCCAGCAACTTGTAAGCCGTTTTTTGCCCATGGAATTTGGTAACATTAAACAATACCTAAAAAGGAAATAATATGAAGATCACTCCTCTGATTGCAATATTCAGGTTAGTAGTTAACCAGCGGTGGCTAGGAATACGTCATACTATTACAGTCTTAATGCTCAATTGTACGGTCGTTACCGTAACTGCTTAGTGTGACGAAGTCCCTTAAGAAAGTATATTTTTTATTAGGTAAATGTTTACTTAAACCGAATACGAGCAAAATAAGAAAATATGGGGTTCGATGAAATTGTTGACGTTGTGAATTTCAAGATGGAGGATGTTTTTGTGGTTCATTGTCGCATATGCCTTTTCCCCTTTCGGTGCCTGGTGGAGGGAAGCTCAGAGAACAAATCTAGTGTTTGTCTGTTCCACGCTCTTGCCGCTTGGATGAAAAGCAGGCCTGCAAAGATACATGCTGATAGCGGCTTGTGCGTCATAACCCCAGGTCATGAAGGTTCTCTGCCATCACAGATATATATGTAAGCTCAGGAACAGTGGCGTACTAAGGTTTTCCGGCGGGGCTTTTTTCAAACGCAATGTTTATAGACGTGGAAATAAGAACAGGGTGTGAGGGAGTGAGGGGAGTTACCCCCTTCTGGACAATGCCATCTTCTCTTCTAGTTGTCCTCGTAGCCTTGTAATCAACGGGTCCTGGGTTCGATACCCGGTGGAGGCACAGTTGTTTCGAATCGGATCCCACTTTAAGCTGTAGGTTTAGTCCCGATTAGCTTTACTGTGCATAAAGTGCAATTAAAACACCAACTCGATCAATCTTCTGGTTGTGAGCCCACACGATAGCTTACTGGGTAACGTTATTGCTTTGTAATCAGGAGAGTCTGGATTTTTATGTCACCATATATTTTATTCCATGGCGTTTAATCGCGTGAAAACGACTAACCGCGCTATTTTTTGTTAATAATAATAATAACAATAATAATAATAATAATAACATAAAAAAACCGTGGCGTATCAGCCTCAGCCGACTGCAGACCTCCCTTCCACCAGTTACGGTATCATTAGCATAACCCGTTCATGGAAACCTACAATAACTACTAGGGTTTCGTCCTGCTGACCACACTGGTTGGATATTTTCTCCCTTCCGTATTTTATGTATTTTTGTAATTTAGCGTCGCTTATCTGTCACTTTTAGCTAATCCCAACGATGGGGATGAATGATGATTAGACGAAATTGATGAAGGGAGAAACACAAAAGAACATCCACGCCCAGACTGATATTCGAGCCAAGAGCCATTCAGCTCGCTTTGACACCCAGCCATTTATACCTTCTGTAGAGACCTATTGAATTGAATTGTTGTTTAAAGTCCACTTTATGCACAGAAAGGCTAATCGGGACTGGACCTACAGTTCATAAAGTGGGATCCGAACCACTCTGCCATGTGCCTCCACGAAGAGACCTGTCATCTATCATGTCTTTCTCACAAACATAGCCATTCTTTCTTGACTTCTATGCTTGTCAATATATTTCAGCCATTGTAATCACTATTATGTATTAGGAGAGGCATGTACAAGTTTTATTGTTAGTTGGCAAAAACAGCTTTTTAAAAGAGTCGAGATTTATCGGGTTTTGTGTACCATGAATTTGGACAATCCGCGGTGACCCGCAAAAAAATGGTCACCCCAGGCACGTATGTAGAAATGTATTTCGGGGCGGGGAGGGGATTTCCGAACCAAGTGTCTCGGAAATGATGATGATGATGATGATAATTATTCAAATTATAATACCTATAATTATGGTAAATTAAATTAATATTAATTGAGATACGTAAATTAGTTAATATTTTATTGTTATTATTACATGAATAGGTAAAAAGACTGTAGAGGAATAGTGATACAAATGAACTTATTCATTATCTAGCTTACGTGTAGTTAAGATCATCAAAATTTGTACAAAAGCAACTGGCTTGGCAAGGAAATTAATGTGAAATAGATAAAGAATTGATTATTTATTAAATAAGAAAAGACTGTTCGATCCAGTTCACGGTTAGTAAAGTTCTTGAGTAATATTTTATCTTTAGTAGTCTGCATAAATGTTCTTTGACATTGTCCCTCAAGGTCATATTATCCCAATATAATCCTTGGCTTCCAATGAGTCGACGGAAATCAATAGCTCTTGATTATGCAACAATGCTAATTTTCATTGTTCAATTTTAGTAATTGTTTCGACCGGGACACTCTGCCCCCCCCCCCCCCAGATATGTCCTTGGTCACATCAATCGTTCGCTCCCAGCAAACTTCCTCAGATTTCCTCAAATGCAATTTTTTCCTAGTTTCAAATCATATCCCATTCTTCATGCTTTTGCGTTTTTGTGTAGCATGTGTGTGTGTGGCGTCACACCTTTTGACACAGACTGGGAGTGTGGGTGTCACGTCAGTCTTGTTGATAGTAACGTAATCTGCCGGCCGTTACGGGAAGGACAAGTTCAAGAGAGCCTCCACAGTTGCCAGGTACCGGGGGAAACCCCGGCGATACACCGGTGCTGGGGAAAAGTGGGCGTGCTACGAAAGTGACCTGGCAACACTGATTTTTTAATCCTTTTTTTGTTCAGGGTAAAAAAAATGGTTCCTCCTGGCAGGTTAGATCCCCGCCGCTAGAGGCCAGTAAACAGTCCTTGAATGCGACGTTGCCATGTTTCGCCGTTTCAGGTGCTCCGAAGTCACCAGCGTGGCGCTTATTGCAGGCCAAAAGCTATTAACGATTGAATGGAGTACCCACGTGACTTGCGATAACGGAATAAGCCCACATTTTAACAGTAGGAGAACAGTACGACGCCAGAGAAATAACAGTTGCTGCCTATAAGTTGACCATATTTTTAAAACAACAAAACGGGCGATTTTTCGTACATTCCTGAAGGGAAAACGGGGCGGCAAAATGTACACATTTTAATATGAAGATCGTTTCGTCATAAATATGTTTGAATACTATGTAATACAATAAATACTACGTAAATATTGTGATATGCACTGCGCTCCAATCAAGAAGAAGTCCTTTAGAATTAGAGGCCATTCACTGATATTTTTACGATGAATGGATCTTCTTCACTACATCTTTCTGTTCACCTTGTTCGGGTTCACCCCAGTGGCGCAACCACAGGGGGGGGGGGAAACATTGAAGTAAAGAAAAGCAAGGCTAGCAGAATCTAAAAGTAACAGGACAAAATTATACTCAAGATGGAATTAGTTTTCATATATTTCTTGCATTTTTTTTCCAGACGGCCAGAGCACCTGCAGTGGGGCACAGAGCGGCAATTGCTCCCCAAATTTTATGCAAATAGAAATACGTTTTGTAAAATTTTCTTGCTTCCTCTACTTTTCTTACAGTCTCATCAAGTTCAGAGCTCTAGCTAGGAGCAGCGGAAGTCGGACCTGGGCACCGAACGATCTAAAAGATAGAAAAGTTGTAAAAGAGGAAATGTCATGGCATCCCGTGAAATTATTTACGCCATATTAAATCAATATTGTTTTCGGTTTGCAAGAGTTGGATCTAAATGAATTTTCTTGCTCGCTTCGCTCATCATACATTGTAAAATACCAGAAAGAGAAGTTAGACCAAATATGTACTTCAGACTGTTGCTGCTGAACAGTTTTGTTTTAAATGTATGAACAATTGTTTCGAGAAAAAGGAACACACACGTGTGTGAGAGACAATTTATATCATTTTTGCTGTTGGTTTGTAATGAGGGGGATGCATTGATTATATGTAATGTATTTAAATTAAATATTATTTATATGTATTGAAGAAACATTGAATACTTGCACAATTTAGTGTTAACATGTTGCATATGTATTTTCTAATTTTACGTCGCTCTATGTTGCATATGTGTAAAACATATGTTCTACATGAAAGCTACCCATGTACGAAAATAATTATATTCGTCATTTTTGTCTTTCAAAAATACAGTTTGTGTGCTTGTTTCCATTATTAGCTAATGTGGAATTGAACGTGTTGAAAAATACCAGGATAAAATGCTCATAATAATCGTTTATTTTTATTTTTTTATTTTTTATTTTATTTTAAGTGTTGAGCACAGTATGAAACCTAATACAGCACTAAGTCAAATACAAAAGTACAAAGTTACACGAATAAAATACATAAGCTGTAGAATAACATAACATAACAAGTTAGCATATTTACACTTCAAGTTACAGTTTTCAATGAGATCTATTATATCTCTGATACTAATAATTGTTTATTGTTATATAATATTGTGCAATTAACTGTGTATTGTTCTAATAATAATAATGATCATATTTATTGAAGTGAATGTTCGATTAAACAACCACTATGTTATACAAAATTAAAAAAAAATTGAATACATAATTATAAAATAAAACAGTGGATCCTACAATTTTATACATCAACATAAATTCAAATTGTAGGTTTCAACAAGATCTGCTACTAAACCTCTTGCCTTGTTTAGGCATGTGAGAATTGAGATATACCTATGTGAATATCTGGGAATTTTATAAGCTATATTTTTCAAAAAGTATTCACTGTCAACTTGGAAATTTAATATCTTCTCTACAAAATTTAACCTTTTCATTTTTCTTCTTTCTTCTAAGGAAAACATATTCAACTGTGATAACCATTCAGAGTAATGTTGGTCATAGTAATTTTTTTTAAACTTTGTGCATAATAACCTGATAAAAAGTTTTTGAACTGATTCAACTTTTTGAAGGTGACTGGTTGCAGTCAAAAACCATAATTCATTTGCATATTCAAGAATAGGACGAACTATCGTTTTATACAGGAATATTAAGGTATCTTCCTTTTTAAAAACTTTCCATGAGAAAAATATATAACCAAGCATTCTCTTTGCTCTTTTGCAAATTTCTGAAATGTGCTCATCAAAAATGAGAGAGGAGTCTATTACTATTCCTAAGTCTTTATGACTGTCGCACACTTGGATTTTATTTTCATAAATAAAATAGTTGGAGACTATATAATGAACTTTCTTAGTACATCTTAAAACTTTAAACTTTTTGAAGTTAATTTCCATTTCATTAATCTTGCACCAATATGTCATTCTATCGAGATCAGCCTGAAGTTGAGCGACATCATTATTTGTTAAAATACTCTTAAATATTTTTATATCATCTGCATATAGTAAACATGTGCTAGATTTAAAACATAATGTAACATCATTGATAAAAACAGCGAACAGAATTGGGCCAAGTGGCGACCCTTGAGGTACTCCACAAAGTATTATATAATAAGAATAATAATAATAATAATGTCATTATTATTATTGGCACTTTTATCCTACTGGTACTTGCCCCCCCCCCAGACAAAAAATTGTGGTGCACTCAGCTTTGTTGTTCAGATTGCTAGTGTTAATATTCTTTTTCTATCTCTCCCTGTCTTCCGTTGTTCATTCTCTCCTTTCTTCTTTTTCTTCTCTCTCTCTTTATTTCTACCCCTAATTCTCTATCTTTTTTATTATTGCTTTCTTTCATTTTTTCTTATCCTTTGCCATTCACGTCTTTCTGTTTTCCTCATTTTTTCATTCATTGTTTCTCTCATACTCTCTGTTTCTTTGTGTATTTCTCTGTCTCTTTTCTTCTAAATCCTGCTTTGTTTTTATTCGTTTATTTCATTTTTATTTCTCTGTGCTTCTATCTTTGTCTCTTCTTCTTTACTTTTCTTTCACTCTTCTTATATTTTTCCACTAACTCTTTCTCTCTATTCCTTCTCCCGATCTTTGCTTATTTCTCCGTTGCTTTCTTTCATTGTCTTTCTTCTGTGCTTCTCTCTCTCTCTATGTCTCCCTTATTATTTCTTCTTCCGTTTCATTTTTCTTTCTTCCTATCTGTATCTCCATTCCCTTATTTCTCTATTTTTTCATCTCTCTCTAGTTCTCCCTCTCTTTCTCTATTTCTTCCTCTATCTCATCGTTTTCCGTATGTATGCAGAAACATAGAGATTACAATTATTGATTGATTTGGCTCATTTACTTCTCTTTTCTGCCACTCATGACTAATCGCGACGATAAGGATGACTGATGATATGATGAACGTACACTTATGAAGAACACGAATACCCACGTAGGATCTGAACCCGGGAAATTCGGTGTCGTCGAGTTCAAAAGTCGACAACGCGAGGACAATACCCGGTGCCTGATTAAACGACACATAATTAGTTTTTTTTTGGCTTTTTTTTTTTACGTAGCGCAACTTTTTGTGTCCCTATTGATCATCCTCGGCGATGAAGATGAGTAGGGATTTGGTGAAATTGGAAAAGTGACAAGTCACGAAGAATTAGCAAGCCGGAAATCGAAGCTGGAACCATTCCCGTACCCAGGGTAGGGGCTATCCCCCCCCCCCTTTCGAGCCATGAAATTTTTAAATGTGAACCTTTAAAAGCTACGAAAATAACCGACGAATTTTCAAACTTGTAAAAATTTCAATTTTGTCCTTGTATAAATGAATCTTTGTTGTGTGGAGAGGCAGTCTTCAGAAGTCAGCAGCCTGCGATATTGAGTACTTTTAGTTTTATAACTACTTTTGCTCTGGCAGTATGGCCTCTTAATGTTAAGCCTTGTCCACCGAGACCCGGTGGAGACACACAGTGGTTCGGATCCCACTTTAAACTGTACGTCCAATCCCAATTAGTCTACCTGTGCATAAAAGTGTATATGGATTAACTCACATTTAGAATTCTTTATTGTAATAATAATTGCTAATGCGTGTAATTTAATTCATAAATATATTATTTTCTAAACATATAATTATCGTGGCTGTTCAATGGTTCTGGTAAAAGAAAATAAAGGAAATTTGGAAACAGAGGCGCGCTGGCATGGTTCAGATTAGGGGGTTGGAAACAACTAAGGAAGAGAAACGAAGCCGGGGAAACGATATGTTCTTTGTTCTTTGTGCGATGGGGAGGAGACGGACGAGCATATCCTACTGAACTGCCCTTCTACACGTCCCCTACGGGACAAATGGATGAAAAACTTAACAGGGAGGGAGGTCATAGAAGTGGTAGACAACAGAATAAAGATAAGGGAAGCGGGGCAGCAAGTGGGGAAATACCTGGGAGAAGTAAGAGAACGGCGGGGGAAAGCTATTAGAGAAGGCAGGGAAATGAGTGATCATGCTCCAGACGAGCCATCTTTATAGTGTAAATGTGTGTAAAGTAAAATGTATGCGTTTTTTTGGTGAGAGTGCAGGAAAAGAGAAGTTGGGCGTGGAAGAAAGACTGGAAGAAGAACTGTTGAGGGAGGGGAAGAATGTGTATATAGGGGACAAAGTAAGAGAAAGCTTAAAAGAAAGCTAAATGTAAGAAAATATTGTAGAAAAAATTAAAAGTATGTAGTGCGTACAGCCTATGGCTCGCACAAAAAAATAATAAAAAAAAACAACTCAAAAGTATCCTGACCAGTTTCGGCGATTGGGTGCCAAAACTGGGGAAGGAGAGAGGGCAAGGACAGTTATTTTATCTTGGTAGACAAGCATTAATTAAGAGACCATAGTACGGGCGCAAAAGTGGCCAAAAAAGTCGACGGCAACCACCCCCATATCCCCACAAATAGCCGCCACTCTGTGTGTGTGTGTGTGTGTGTGTGTCAGTGGTGTATGCTGAGTCTAAAACCTGGACTAGCTCAGTATGACACCTGGTCCTAGGCTATGGAGGAAGGGAGAAGACTAATAGGCTCATTCTTGACGTCTTCAAGGAAGCCGCTTTGCCACCCCAACGGTAGTCAGGTTGCAAACTCCTAAAAATTCATGTTGTCAACTCCTAAGCATTCATGTTGCCAACTTCTAAGAATTCATGTTGCCAACTCCTAAGAATTCAGGTTGCCAACTCCTAAGAATTCAGGTTGCCAACTCCTAAGAATTGCCATTATCTTCAGTATTTTACTATTTAGGCTTCAGGCTTCGCAGATAGCCTAGCTAGCCTGGAATATACGCTCCCGGTGTGTGTATTTATATAAAAAAAATGCTGGGTACGGTCCTGGTTGGAACCATCAATGGCGATCTCATGAAGTCAATTGCTCGAGAGAGTAGGGAGAGAAAATCATTGACTGCTAAAACAATTCCGAACGCTTGTTTGAGAATGACATGAATAAGCGCTTTACGCATTCTATTTCTGTTATTTTACGTCGCATTTATAATTCTTGGGTTAATGGCAACGATGAGGATTATACATGACATGAAACGAATGAAATGGGTGATGGGGACAAATGTTACAACTATGCCTTGACCAGGGGTCGTGACTGACTTTTCCGCCACGGGATGCCGTGTAGTTGCTAAATTGGACGCCATACTGGTTTTGGAGCTCCTTGCAGAACTCACTAAAAGGTCCTGTACCTCATTGTTTGAACATTTGATATCTTTTACACATGCAAGTTGTCAGAGCTTTCCCGATAGCATGGTGGTAACGTCGTCTTCGCATAAGAGTCCCTGTTTCGATACCCTTTGGAGTTAGACCGCTTACGACAGCCATTGATGCATTTACTTGCATGTACTGGTGTCTTTCTTTCTTCATTGTTGTTGATAAAATGTTAAGAACAGTTTCTTCTTTTGTAATACACAATACATCGCTGTCATTGGCCTGCCTTGAAAAGGCTATCAAATTACAAAAGACGTAGTTGGTATGGCCAAAGCAAGCAAAAATGAGGCAAGTCTCTAGTTTTCAGTTTCAATGGCGCCTGCCTACATGGTGGAGTGGCTATCACAGAGCGCTACGATGCCAGGTATCCCGGGTTCGAATCCCCGGCATGGGCGTTCTTTGTATCTCTTTATTAAACCCCTCATACCATTACTCGTCCTCGTCGTCGCGATTAGAAAAACGTGGAAGAAATGCGTCGCTAAATAACTAAAATCAAATAACAAAAGCAGTTTCAATTGAATATTATCATGGAATATTATCATGGAAGCCTACAAAACGTTCATCAGTATTTGATGTAGTGACTAAAGTATGCATGTTATGTTTTCTTTTTTTTCCATCGTTGTAGCCCGTAAATTTCATTCCGCGCCTCCTCAGCACCCCCTATGCGATTAATCCTGACGCCGCCGCTGCCACCGTAGGTTAAGTTCAGATTAGCCTATCTGCGCATAAAATGAACTGAAAACAAATGCAAAAATCTCAACTGCAGTCCGGAGTTACCAAGCAAACTTGAAAACAAACTATCAGCCGTTTAATGGGACTGCCCCCCCCCCCTTCCCACCACTCACCTTGGGGTTAAGGTGCCTTATCTCCGTCACCATATACGCGAAAGCAAAATTTTGCGCAAAATAACAGCGTCAACTTATTACGGCAACCCTTGTCCACCGGCTCTCGTGGAGCGAAAGGGGGAATATTTGTGACGTGGCAACACTGCGCGCGGAGTTAAGGGGAAAGGTGGCGATATAATATGGTCAGAAACCATGCGTGTTGGCGGGTTTGGTTGGAGGAACGAGATTGCGTGGTTCGGATCGCAGTGAACGCGTGTCGACAGTGTTTTGTTGGACCACCGTGCAACTTGGAAGTGTTCTGGAGCCGCACCGGCCGGGATCGACATGAAACCCCGGATACTGTCATCCAAGGAGCAGGTAAAAAAGCAAATCGCCTTGTCCAGTTGTGTGATCTGTGTGTACAGTGTTGCCAAAGTTTGCCATTTCGTGAAGCACGTGTTGTGTAGCATCGATGTGTTTTTTGGTGTAAGTGGAGCGTGTGTGTGTGATGTTTCGAAGAGGAAAGAAATTGCTTCGTGTTCGATTGAAAACGTAAGCGTTTAGCATTTGTTTTCGTCAAGTCGTTCTGAGCTGAGTAGCCCAAGTGTAATTTAACGCTGTATCGACACTGCGTTTGGTATTCACGACGGTTCGAAACAGGTATTTTAAACAGGTGTTTTTTTCATAGCAGTAGTAGTGCATCAATGTCCTTTTGTGCAGATATAACTGATACAATGTTTTACCGTAGAGTTCAGCTAGGCACTGTTAATGATGATGCGTTCGTCGTAATTAGTATATTACGTGACACACATACCGTCTTCAATAAGCATTGTTAATCGATATCCTACTGTTTTGCAGTAGTTTTTTCTAAATGAAAATCGTTTGTACTTTCCTTCATTGACCCATATCCAGTGATCTGCCGTAGACTATAAGTTTACGTCTACATGCGTTGTCTACACGTAATCTTACGCGTAGATTACATTGGGTTGTAATTTACATAGACTACTTAGACAATCTAAAGTGCATTAAAATTAATTTTCAAGGGTTTCATGAAAGGAAAGCGACATTTTCACCTGTATTGGTTCCTAACGAAATGAAAAGAATCCCATTTACAACAAAATGTATCTTCTCTTCTATCATCAACTATGGAAGAAGATAAATAGTATGCAAAAAACAACAACAGATGGCAGTCGTGAGCCAAGAGTGGTCTTTTCCCCATAAAACACTAGAATATTTCCTATATTAGGTTTCTTCCTAGGTGAGAAATTGTTCGAATTTGGAAGAAAGAGTATGAAAAGTTCTCCTCACTCATCAGCAACTGATACGCAGTATAATTTTATTTTAATTCCACAGCGTCCGTTACTAAGTTATCACCTTTCGCCATGTTGTTTACATAGATTATGTAATCTACGTGTAGAATGTAGACTATCGTTGTTTACACCAATACGCACAGCACTGCCCAGATCCCTCCTCCCCAAGCTGATATTAGTAAAGAAGAAAAATATAGAATATACGACGAGGAAATAAAGCATTTTTTGACGCCATATCCTTGTATATGTGTCTGCACAGGTGGCACCAAGATCTTGAACGAAGAAACAGTGAGTTAAATATTTAATTTTCGTTATGCGCACAGTATTCAGCTTGTCATTGTTGTTGTTTTTTGTTTACAGTAAGGTTGCACTTACACTTGCACTGATTTTGAATAATTTACAACTACGCTCAGCAAATTTGTAGGCTATACAGAACAAAAGTATATAATATATATTGATAATGTGTAAGTGAAATACAGATAGTGAAAAAAGGTAGGGATAACATTTTTAAAAAACCAACAACATCGTAACTAATTTATATAAAGCACTAAAAATATTTTAAAAGTAAGAAAAAGAAAAATTACACTTTAAAATAATTGTTTTGTAAATAATAATTTAGAAAAAAAAACAACAGTTATCACACAAAGGTTGGATTACACTTTAGACTTGTCTGTTGCCACCGATATTCAAACAGCAGATTATTGCAATAGTAAACTAGATTCCATATGTATTCACTTATAAATTTGTTGTTATTACTATTCGGATGAAAACTGAGGGTGCACCCCTCCCCCCCCCCCCGTGCCGCTGCCAATAGTGTCTTGCTTTGTCATGTAATTGCAAACATAAGCAACAATGCTTATCTTTCCATTTGGTGATAACTGTATAACTCTTTTATCAGCCAACAGTGGATGGTGGAACGTTATCAATATTTTTAAAATGTTGAGCCATTTCTTTGCGCGTCCAGGGGGTTGTAACTCTCCTTTTACTTACTATTTTTACTACTATTGTACTGATTACTACTATTTTTGTAGTATGTGGATTTCTTGCTTATATTTTGGTTCAGCAACACGGTGCAAGATCAAAATTTTTGATCCTTTTATCGACTATACCTATGTTATAATGATGGCTTTCAAGCATTTTAAAACTTACTCTCGGCTTTATTTTACACCAAACTCTTTACATTGTGGAAGTGCTAGAGCACACCACAGCCGGCGAAGGGTGAGAAGAAACTGCTAGGTGTTTGCTAAGCAAAGCTAATGTCAGTTGGAAATCTCATTGCTTGCAGTTTGAGGGAAGGTGACGTGTGTTGCAGTCCCGCACACTCCTTGTGTGACATCACATGGCATTACTCAACTTCACGCTGTAAACTTTGAACATCCCCCCTTTCCCCCGTCTTCTTCCATAAAAGAAGAGTTGAAGTCAACAGCTGACGACCTTGATACCTCCGTGAGTGGGCGGTGTGCCGTTTTCAGTCAAATCCCAGCGGCCTTCCAAACCAGCCGATTCTCCCTCTGCGCATAAAAGAAGCCTTGGTAGATGCCACACTTCGCTTTGAAA
The DNA here is from genome assembly GCF_977018435.1 of Lepisma saccharinum. Lineage (NCBI taxonomy): Eukaryota > Metazoa > Arthropoda > Insecta > Zygentoma > Lepismatidae > Lepisma > Lepisma saccharinum. The sequence goes on from NC_139248.1 coordinate 27,539,462, forward strand.
ATGTCCAAACAAATGGATCAGGCGAGGCAAGCGCATTTTTTTTTTGTCAGCTGCAAATTTCATCGCGTAAAGCGACAAACTGGCATGGCATTAAAACAAAATAAAATCCTAGATTTTCTGGCATTTTTAAAAGATGAGACAGAAGGTCAACCAATCGGAATCGGGATTTTGTTTTTCACGTGAGCAATTTTACTAGGAAGGTTTTATTTTCTTCCGTTTTGGTTATGGTACCTTTTTTTTGACCCTCTGTACTCCCGCCACAAAGTGGAAAATATGTTTTCTGTTGTTTTGGCTTTATGTGGTGTTGGTTTCTGCGTTCTGAAACAAATTTTATGGTGCGAAATCCTGTGTGGGAGACGGGTGGATTTTCCCCAACGCCAACATTGACCTAAAATATTCTCCACCACAGAAAAATTGAGGGAGGGGTAGAATTTTTAATATAACAACTTAAGATTAGTTTTGACTTCAAATATACTTTTCTAAAGATAATATGGAAAATCACACAAAGCAGTATGGTTGTGAGAGTTTCTCCCTTTCAAGAGATCATAACAGATTTACACCAATAACAGTACATTTAATTGATTTATATTAATAGAAAGGAAAAACTAAACAGACTTATGCATAGTATAACTATATTTCAATTATTTCGTAATTAATTTACATCTTTAACCAGTTAAACGAATAGTTTCCTACTTTATATATTAATTTATATGCATTTAATCATAATGTATTTTTAAAAATATTTAGTAATTTACTTTTATATTTAATAACATTATAAATATATATTTGTGTGTGTGTGTGTGTGTATAGATTAAGAGTTCCCTCCCCCTTCCAATGATTTCGCACCCTGAGTTACATAAAATATGGAAAAATGTAAATTTAAAACATTAGACGTGCTTTTTTTTCTCGCTACTGAATGTTCATACCTAGGTACAACCAGTTTTAACGAATAATAACAAAGTAGTCCGTCATCCGTTCTTCAACCACACAATGGATAAATGCACATTATGGATTTGATCGGGACGATGGTGATGAATGACCAGGGTGCGAAAATTCCGGGGGGGAGAGTTTTTCTTACAAGAACAAATATAAGTTTTAACTTCAAATATACTTTACTAAGACGTTATCAGCGCTTCCCCGATGGCGTAGTGGTAACGTCATCGCCTTGTAATCAAGTGGTCTCGGGTTCGATACCCGGTGGAGGCACATAGTGGTACGGATCCCACTTTAAACTGTAGGTCCAGTTCCGATTAGTCTTACAGTGCATAAAGTGGACTTAAAACTCAACCTTGACTAAGAAATTATCAGAAACACTTAGGGCCGGTTTTTCAATGTTCAGTTAAGGTTCATGTTAGCACGTAACTGGAAGTTAGTGAAATTTTCGGTTTTTCAATGTACAGTTAGCTCGTAACTGGAACTCTGGTGGCGATTATCTTTACTGGTACTTCTTCTTGCAGTTACCAGCCTAACTGGAAGTTACAAAGCAACATGGATGCCTCGTGCAGCTATCGAAGTTCCACACTCGCAACTTCACTGTCAGATTAAACAAAATATGATTCATAAAACTTTTAAATTTGTACAGAAAAATACTTGTTTTGTTTGGCAGAGCTTACCAACGTCCATGCAAATATGGAAATTAAGCAGCGTAGTTGCTAGAATTCGCTTGGCAAGGTTGTGTTAGAGAATTTGTGTCCAGGCGGGACAATCTCTAATCAGTAATTTGGTGCAGTGGTTAGCGGCACGACCTCTCGGAACGTGTTGTCTTTTGTAATACGAGTTCAAGTCCTGGTCACGGATTTTTTTTTTCTTGTCAATTATTTGTTACGTATGTTGCCTTCAATTCACGCTTTATTGTTGAATGATCTTCTCGGAGAAATATCACAGTAAATTTTAAAATTATTTTTACTCGTACCTTCATATTTTTAGAAGTTTAGAAAGCATGCTTACTATTAACATGATGTTTTTTCGCTCAACAACATGCATAGAGAGGTACAAAGCATGCAGTCAAATGTACAATATTTACATTTTATTAATAATAATAGTGTTTATATCAACAAGCATATGTTATTAATGTCTCGACTTTCGAGATCTTCACGCTTCTTCTACAAGAAAGTGTCTGCGCTTGCGCCTCATAACATCATTTTCCCCACGTGGGATTGACCTTTATTAGAAGAAAACCAAATTTGTAGTGCTGTCTTTCGTTAATTTATTTCGTAAGCATAATAAAACAGCCCATGAAGGGCCTAGGCATACCTACCGACTGCCGGTCTCCCTCCGGAGATCTTCAACTAGTATTGGAATAGTCGGGGGGTCAGCCCGACGTATCCCCAGCCGTTATAGTAGGTCTCCGTGACCGGATTACGCTCACTAACTCGGAGCTCCCCAATTTCCTCACGATGGTGGGTTGCCACCGGCCCTATACGTAGGCCGAATAAATTCCGACCAGAGCCGGATTCGAACCTACGCCGTCCCGCAGCGATTTCGTAAGCATACAAGATGGATACGCAGCCATTGTTCCTATTGTTTGCCAATGCAATAACGTGCTTTAGAGCGCGGCGCGCTTGTAGTTCTATATTTAAACGCCAGGCTGTGTGCCAGTCGACGCGGTTTGGAACTATACTAACAGATGGCGCGCAAATCGATTTCCTGTAATTTTCGTGCTTCAGAATTGCCAACACACTGTTTCGGAGAAGGAACCATGGTTTAGTTATCTGGCAGTTACTTTCACATTGAAAAACCCGGTGCTGGTTAAGACTGGCTGTTATCTCCAACTGGCAGTTTGTTAACAGAAAGCTTAACAGGACATTGAAAAACTGGCCCTTAGAAAGAACGAAGGATATTACGAGGTGTGTGTTTGTGTGTGTTTCATGACCACCAATAACAAAATATGAATAATAAAGGTAAAGCAACATAGCAAGACAAATAGATGAATAAGAAGCAAAAAATTAAATGAAAACTTAAAATATAATTAAACAATTTCAACTATTTTGCAATTTATTAACATTTTGAACCAATTACTAAACGAATTATTTTGCCAATTTATATCAGAAGCGGGGCCCCCGTGACGGAGAGGTTATCAAAACACGCTTCGACGCCAGGGATCCCGGGTTCGAATCCTGGCCTGGGCGACATTTGTCAATGTCCATTCATCATATCATCATCGCTCATCCCCATCTTCGCAAATTAGCCAAAAGTGGCACAAAAGTGAAGTAAAATTGAGCAAATAAATAAATAAATATAAATATCTGATGTATATAAAAGCAGTACTGTATATTTAAATATTTAGTAATTTGCTATTATACGGAACAACATAATGAATATGTGTATCATTGTGTGTGTAAATTAATATCTTCCTCCCCCATCACTCCAGTCTTCAACGATTTCGCACCCTGGTTCGAAAGTGAGACCTCTGGCTCATAAGATGCATTTGTAAAAGCATTTTGCAGTGCGGTACCAGACGTCTGGAAGCACAAAATGCAGTCTGTGGCTCTACATCACGTCCCAGTGCACCGTGGCTGAGCATTCGCTAAGCTTGCAGCGTCTGCATCGCAGTTGCATAATCCTTGGCAAATCCAATGCACCGCAAGACAAGGTTATCGTCGCCTCAACTGCCAGTCACGCCGTATCACGTGGGAGATTCAAGGAGAAGGGCTGAGGCAAGAAACAGGCATCACAGCGAGGCTCTTTAGGCGCAAAATTGCCTGCGTCCACTTCCCGTTTGTGCCAGCTCTTTGCCATAAACAGCCATAAGTGTACCGACACGTCTTGCTTCTCAATACTGACGTTCTCGTATACATTTGGGAGCCTGGATTGCTTTTGCAGTTTTGTTTGTGGGTGTGCGTTTGTTGTTCTTACGTTCAAGCGTGGGAAAGTTTCTGGATTACGGCACTGGCGCACGCAGAGGGGGCTAAAAGGGGCTACACCTCACTCCGAAATTTTGAGAAAATGGATTCAAACTTTGTAAAAAACACAGTAGTAAAAGGATTGCCATTTTTGAAAGTGGGAAATTTTTAATGTACGAAATATCTTATTGTGTATGCCGCTCTCCAGAAAGCGGCTATGAACTATCCACATTTACAATACCAACCCCTCCCGAAAATAATCCTGCGTACGTCAGTGGATGATGGCATTTCCTGCAGTGACTAAAATATGGACAGTTCCGCCTTAAGCCTTCCCGATGGTGTACTGGTAACGTCGTCGCCTTGTAATCAAGGGGTTCCGGGTTCGATACCCGGTGGAAGCACTTAGTGGTTCAGATACCACTTTAAACTGAAGGTCCAGTCCCGATTAGCCTATCTGTGTATAAAGTGGACTCTAAAACAACAATTCAATCAAAGTTCCGTCTTAAGTAAAAAGCACTCTGCAGGCTATTTATTGCTGCCAAACAACAAGTCCTTCTAAAGTGAAAGCAAATATTAACAACGAGCTATTCAGGCCCTTAAAGGGCAAATTCTTTTCCGCTAGCCATCTATTACATAGCTGCGTTCAAGGGGGGGGGGACACAATAAAATATTTCAAAATTACAATTTTTACGCTTCGCTGGATGACAAAAGTGATAATCGGGGAACATTTGAAAGAGAGTTTGCATTTATCTGTGATTTTTCCCGAGTTCTTCACTAGGGGGCTGTAGCCCAATCAGCTCCCCCCTTGCATACGCCAACGATAAGTGATGATCTTTTGAGAAGGCACTCAGCAGTCAACTTCACGTCCACGTAGCATATCTAGCCTAGTTAGCTTGCTAACGAAGCTCTGGCGCCGTGGGCTTCTCCTTTGGCGTAGTGGTAATCTCCCTGTAATCAGGAGTTTATGGGTAATCCATCCCAAATGGAGGCCCAGAGTGTTTCGGATCCCACTTTAAACTCTAGGTCCGGTTGCGATTAGCCTACGTGTGCATAAAATGGACTTGAAGCAAAAACTCAAAAACCGAGCCGAAGCCCACAGTTAGTATAACCCCCTGTCAGGTTGTGTGCGATGTACTCTCCATGCGCGGTTGTGAGATCCCTTCACTTTATTATTTCACTCTCATCATCATTCATCCCCGTCGTCGCGATGAGTCGAAAGTGGCATGAAAGCGACGTAATATAAATCAAGATCAAATTGCCAACAGAAATACCTGCTGCCCTTTTGTCGGTTGCCGTCGCCTTGGAGGTGCATGCCTCGGTTGCAGAGTGGTAAGGGAGAGTGCTAGAGCAAGGGGTTTCAGTTTGAACCTTGGTCAGGCATAGATGTGCCATTATGTTTGCCAATCCCAAAACCATATTAAAAAAAAACGACGTAACGTTATATTTTCCACCCCAAAATCGTCGTTTACCAGCATTATTGTCTGGACGTAACTTCCCCTTAACCGTGACAACGAAATCTCGTATAGCAACACTTTTTCCCCGTCAAAGGTAACTGCATCCGATGTTATATTGTTATACTGATCGCAGGCCCAACTGGCGGTTGACCTCTATCTGTCCACCAATCGTCTACGGAGGTGTCTGCCTAGATGAGTGTCAACAACGTCAGTTGCGAAGTAAAAGCTGTAGGGGTAACATCACTCCCGTTACAGCGTTTGCCAAGCGTACGTCTGTTTTTGTCAGTTGTTTTTATTAGCTTCTTTGTACAGTGTGTGAGTGTTTTGTGTACTAATGTTCCATTCTTTGTGTACTAATGTACAACTTTTATCCAGTAACGGCGCTGATGAACTCTCTCTCTCGCCCCGTTTTACAGTACGTTTGGCAGGAGCATATATTCTAGGCTACCTAGGCTATCTGCAAAGCCTGAAGTCTAGAGAATAAAATACTGGAGAAAAATCGATAAAAATTGTAAATAAAATTATTAATATCAGTGAGTTGGTAACCTGATTTCTTATAAGTTGGCAACCTGATTTCTTATGAGTTGGCAACCTGATTTCTTATGAGTTGGCAACCTGATTTCTTATGAGTTGGCAACCTGATTTCTTATGAGTTGGCAAACTGATTTCTTATGAGTTGGCAACCTGATTTCTTATAAGGTGGCAACCTGATGTTTTAAGAGTTGGTAAACTTATTTCTATTCATAGCCTAGAACCACGTGACGTAGTCAGATAGCCCAGACCTTAGACTCAGTATACGCCACTGACGTTTGGCAACATCTGGTGTACCGGACCAGTGTTGCCACAATCTGAGGGCATAATTTCCCTTTCCAAGCGGTAAAATTTCCCTGTTTGCACTGTTTTTCCCTTCACTATAAACCTTTAAAAATAATAGTATTAAATAGTACATAATCTGTACTAATCTGTACTATTTTTGAGTTTCATGAAAATTTTCATGAAATTTTGGTATTTTTCATTCCATTTCGTTCAAAATTTGGTTCGATTTCCCATCATGTGGCAACACTGTACCGGACGCTGATTTTTTTCGTCCCGCCAGGAGCTTTCGGTGCCTTGTGACACGAAAATGCCCGATGACAGTCGGAAGAGAATTCGGCTGATCGCTGATTCGTTGTTTCCCAGTCGCCAACTGGAAATGGGAACAGTGTAGTACTATAACTCCAGCTCCCTCCTACCCTCTCCTCCGTTTCTTGAAATCCTTCTGGCGCAGGTCTACAACCTCTTCTTTGCAATGTCCCCTCATATAAACAGCATTGAACATTGTAAAACCGAGGAGTACCGTTAAGTGGTCAAAGGGAAGCATCACAGCTTCTATTCCTCAATATAGTACCCCAATAGTGACATTCTCTATCATTTCCTAAAAAACTGGACACTTTATGGTGGGGTCCTACCAATAAACCCAACTTGCCTTTTTTCCCTTGGGCTTTCACATAATGCGCCCCTTTTCTCCCACTCAAGCATATTATACTTGTAGCCCTGATGGCCTTCAAACACCAAACTTGAGCACCCTCTTTGGTGTTCATGCGGGAATTGATGTATTTCTTTACCATTCAGTGTTGCCACTCGACGCGAAATTGAGTCAGATTTTTAAACAGCGTTTGGTTCAACATGTTACACCATATCCTGCAGTAGCAGCGTAATAATGCTAAACCTAGCAAAATTTGAGCTTCCTTGGCACCTAGCAACCTGTGTTTACATAATGTGAAAATCAGCATAATTTGCCAACTTTCTTCTCTTGGAGGAATAAATTCACTTAAATGGACGATATGTTGAGTAATTAAAAATACAATTATTCGAAGATCTTATTTCTGGTCCAGGAACATGCTTTCTTAATATTTTTTTGGCATATTTTAACATGCTGTCTTTGTATATCTTTGTAGTTGAATTGTGGCATCTTTTGCAAGGAAATTTCGCAAAATATTATCAGCGGCCATGTTTATTTAGAACTTAAAATAATGACACTATTTGCAGTTTAACATGATTAGTACTTTGTATGTTATTCTACACAAAATATTTGCTATTTTTGCCTGTGAAAATTATTGGAGATTTAAAGCAATAGAAATTTTTGTGTTTTTTTTTTCATTTTACATATTATATTTTCATTTTGTACGAGCCTCACCCGAACAGTACATCTCGTATGCTTTCCTTTGAAAATGTATCTAAGAGACGAATAAACACCATTCAATCGTTACGAGATTAATGTACTTTCGCCAAAAGTGATTCTGATATTTACAAATTACTTACGTATATTATTCTGTAAATTATTGATTTAAATAACTAATTTTTTAAAAACCGCTCTTTAAATCTTGATAAATTAAACAACCTCGATTGTATGCCCTTTATTTTAGTGCCTAATATACAGAGCATTCCCTGACATTCGCTACGAGACTCGGCGGCAAGCTGCCCGGCATAAGCGCTTGTCTTTCCCGGTGAACGGGTCCGCGACAGTCACACGCTACAGTCTGTTTTTTTTTTTTTTCGCTCTCCCTGCCTTCGCTCTCTTTCCCTTTCTGTTGACGTTGCAGACTGACGCCAGTATAATCCTCCCTCGGAAGTTGTGTCTTGTCATGTCCGTGTGTTGAAGTTTGTGGCTTAATATGGCACCACAAAAGTTTACATTACAACAAGGGATTTATCTTGTCGTTTGTATTTCGGAAAGAGGAATTGTGGAGAAGTGTGACGACGTTTTGCAACGAAATTTCCTGGTGTTCTCGTTCCACATAGGACCACTATATTAAACCTCGTAAAATAGTTTAGAGTAACAGGGTCAGTTCTGAATAAAAGTGGAAAGAAAAATAGGAAAAATCTAAAAAATAAAGTTTACAAGGAAAATCCGCACACCATGTATGAGTTAAAAGAGAGTATTGTACGAGAAATCGGGAGAATTACAGTAGACGAACTTGCACATGTAAATGCCAATTTCCTTCGCAGATGCCAGGAATGTGTTGCACCAGAGGGACATCATTTTCAACACCTTCTGTAGTCAAGGTTATACACAATATGAAAACTGTGTAATTTTAATAGCCGACTCTACCGACTGTCGCGGACCCGTTCACCGGGAAAGACAAGCGCTAATGCCGGGCCGCTTGCCGCCGAGTCTCGTAGCGAATGTCAGGGAGGGAATGCTCTGTAGTATGTATTTTCCAAAAAAAAAATGTGCCTTTTTGCCTGCCTATTAGGCCACATTTTAAAGCCTAGAAATCTGGACACTCCAGATAAAATTAACCAATGAACTTCTGCGAATTTATTCCTCTCGAAATCATTCACTTAGTTTGACGGGGAAGACAGAACTTTGGTTTAATTATTGTATATCAAACGTTATGTGCATGTAAGCAAGGTTCAAAAAGAGAGAGACCGCCAAACGACACCTGAAAAGAATCGCAGAGGGTTACGTGGTGCAGCCTTGTTTGACGTCACTGAATAATTAGGGAGCGTCGGGCCCTTCATTATTCAAGCAGCGTGGAGGACCCCTCCCCCTCTCCCCAGACTCCGACCTGGCAAAGAGCCACCTCGGACAGTTGTAACGGGGCGACCTCTATCTCGGCCACGCTTCTGATTCTATCGATGCGCGCGCTCTGGTTGCCATGGTGACGGGAGATGATTTCCCAACTCCATCCTCCCCCGTCTGGAAGTGCGGCGGCGCCAGGCTTCGATCCTCTATTTACTTCCGGTGTAAACAGGGGGCGCACGCACACAAACACGCCGCTGTTTGGCTTGTCTCTCTCTCTTTCTCTGCCCTGCGTTACGCATTTCATCTGCCGGGCGTGCGTTCTCCCCCAAAACAAAACTTTTCGCATCAGACGACGTGCCTAACCCAGATCTTCGCAGTGTTGCGAACTGTAGAATTTTAAGGGTCTGATAAACCTTGTGCAAGAGCTCCACACATTCTTGAGCGCGACAGTACTTATGATTTCGGCCACACTCACTCCAAGATCTCTCCCCTCCACCCAAATGCCAATTTGAGAGAGGCTGAGTGAGCACCAGAGCGGGGAGTGGAGAAGAGGATATGTCAACTCCACTTCCAAGTAGTGCACACAAGACTGCATTGCACACTAAAGAGGCTCTGGTGGCTGGATTGATTTAGGCTATTTTACGTCGTTTTTCTCCCCCTTGTGGCTAATCGCGAGGACGGATGGGAGATGATATAATGAAAAGGGTGGGGAAAGGTCTTAATCTACAAACTCACCCCCACACATATTTATAAATTATACGATATGCATATTTTGTTATTAAATGTAAAAATAAATTACTATATAATTAAAAATACATTATTCTTCTTATTATTAAATGCATATAAAGAAATTAATCTGATACTTTTATACATAGCAGATATTTATAAAGTACCAAACTAATTCCTTCACTAACTGTTTACTTTACGAAATAGTTGGTGTTTTTTTTTCTAAACTTTTATTTAGTTTTTGCTTTATGTTAATATGAATCAATTAGATTTTATAGTTATTATTGTTTTGCATTCTTGTTTTACTTTTATTATGCGTATTGATGCAAATCTGGTAATGAGAGAGAGAGAGAGAGAGAGAGAGTATTCAACACACAACCACACTACTTTGTGTGTTTTCCATATTATTCTTAGTAAAGTATATTTGAAGTCAAAAGTAATTGCTTATCTTTTGTTTCTTATATTTGAAACTCTCACCCCAGGAAATTTTTGGTGGGGGTATTTTTGAGGCCAAAATATTTGGTAGGGGGTAATCCACCCCCTCCCCCCAGGATTTCACACCCTGATATTATGAAATTGACGAAGTGACATTCAAAAGAACCCAAGAAACGCTCTAGAGCAGTGGTTCCCAAACTTTTTCGTTTCACGGCTCCCTTGCTGTTTCAAGATCTTTCCGCAGCGCTCAAGTTGGAATGTAAGCCCATCTATAGCTCGACCACAAGGAAAAAAACCTTCCGTCCAAAGCGTTCGCGCAACTTCCCTGCCGTTATCGGTGTTCGGGGCAGTGTTGCCAGGTCAGATTTGAAAAATTCGGGAGATTGTTCCTTGGAAACCAGAAGTTCTGCTACAAAATCCGATGATCTAATAGAAGCGGATGAACGACGTTCTTGGGGGGGGGAAGGGCGGCATAGTTGTGCGCACTGGGGGGGGGGCAAGGGGGAGTGGCGCGCATTGTTTACGGTGTAAACGTCACAGATACTTTTGTAACAATGCTGCTAAACCCAGCACCCTGTGTTTGGCGAAAATATACCGAAGATCTCCATTTCAGGAGTGGACATGTTTCAAACAAAAGAAAGTAAACCGCCCGAAGGAACCGACCAACATCTTTCATCTCTTCCGCATTTTCCGGTTAGAGGGTGCGTGGAAAACACCCTCAAATTTGCCCTTTCTCAGCATCGACACAAGGGGTTGGGATGCCTCTATTATCGCGAGGAATTTTTATGACAGGAAATGGTAGAAAGTTGTGTTCACAGATGAAGCTAACGTGCCGCCTTTAGTTGTCGGCGATTTTCCACAATCTTTCAAGTCGAATGCTAACAATTAAAAATCAATTTGCCTTCTGCTGGTGTTCGGTGTACAGCTATCGATAGGGGTGGGCACGCGGCCTGCACCACAATGAAAAAATGCATTACGTATGTGAAATATATTTGGTGAATTAGACAGCATGTCTTTCTCAATAATTCAAGATAGCAACGCTTATGCTAGGGTGCCACCCATCGTCCCCATCTGCTAGAAATACACACACACACACCCACAAACACATATATGTGTATAACATAATTTGCCCAAGCTACGAAGTCAGTGTTTCTACCTAGTAAGGCAAGGACGTTTTTCACTGTGTCTGTGTCACTTCATCCATTTCATTAGTTTTTCATTCATCCATATTGTCGTACTTACCCGTAGAGGCACAAAAGCGACGTAAAATAACTAAAATAGAAATAGAGTTTAGGGTGGGATAAAATACAGTCATCTAAAAATAGTAATGTAGTAAAAGTAATAAAATAATTTCCTAGCACAATTGAGTAGCGTTTGACAAAATTTCACAGTTCAAACAGCACTTTTCACGGCTGAGTGGAGTTCCACTCCACATCTCCCCTCCATGTTCAAGTAAAGATGAGCAGGAAACGTGTTTTTGAGCTGGCCGTCGGAGGTGCCATAGCAATAGTTTATTATGGAATCCTACCGAGAATCAATAGGTCTGGCAACACTGACGTTGGCGACTCTGAAGGCTCCTTTCTCCTGTCTTTTTCCCCCACCCGCCAGCGCGATGGGGTCTGCGCAGGTTTCTTTCCTTGTGGTTCCACTATAACACTTGCAACGCTCAGTTAAGCCCGCTTTAGACGAAAGCATTTTCTTTAGCATTTTTCGTAACATTTATGCCATGACCAAAATGCTACCGTGTTAAGTGAGAAATCTTATGGCTTTTCAGATGCCATGGCGTATTTTATGACATTTCTCAAGGATAGGCTCGGTCTGTATCATTTTTCGTAGCGTAACCAATCAGAAGCGACCTCTAGGTCACGAGTGCAGTTGTAATGGCGGCCGCGTGAGAGATGTATCACTTCACATTTTTAAAAGCCGATAACTATTCAACCGAGAGGAATAACGTTTCGTATAAAACGTTATTAGATACAAAACAATGGCGCTGCTTAAATACATACTTTATAACGTATACTGTACACGTATGGAAGAATATTTTAGTTGTTTCAAATGTAAACACAGTGCACTCAGCATAGATGGTGTAACTGGACGTGCCTTTCATTCTGTACATATTATACATTGTAATCGCAAAAGCTAGCCGAAAATTTACATGAAATGCTTGCGTGTAAAGTACTATCTGGTATAAGATAGTTGGAAGCATTTTCATAGCATTTGTGGTAGCAAAAATGTTAAAGGAAATGCTTTCGTCAAAAGCCAGCTTTAGTGTTGTTAGGTTGCTTTGCTTGCTTAGGCCAAAGGTCGAGCACTGTCATTTCTGTCTCTGTGTGAAGGGGAATTTTGCGGTAGACTTCAAAACAGACTCTTACCACCACTATTGTTCCCCCTCTCCCTTCAACTGTGTTGCAATAACTTTTTTTTTTGGAGCTAAAAGTGTACAGCTGGCAACACTTGCTCTCGCAGGTGAGTCGAAGGGGGCGGAGGCCAAACATTTCTGTGCATGAAGCAGGAGAGCACCTGGAATGCGGCGGTTTGTTGTTCCAGGACCACTCACTCGCCCCCCCCCCCCCCTCTCGACAAGAGGAGAGCAGAGAAGGGGAGGGGGTGAAGCAGGAGAAACCAAACAGGGTGCTGATTTCGGGAATCAAATGAACTAGGGGAGGCGGAGGGGTTAGAGCAAACACGTCCTTCTACCGGTGCAATTGCGTCAAAGTAGTGCCTGTTGGTTTTTTGTGTAATGGATAAGTGTGCATAGTAGATGGGGCTGGCAGGTCCCAAAGTAACTTGTGTACACACATATGCAGCACGAGATTGGTTGTTTGGCAGTAGGTACTGGAAAGCTGGTAGGGTGCCATGGAATAACATAAAGGGTGAGAGAATCAGTGGCGTATTTAAGGGCGAACTGTCGGGTGCGATATCAGAGATCCTAGGTTCGAACCTGGGTAAGACCGGTACATTTCCTTGTGCTTATTCCTTCATCTAAGTCTTGTAACCACAAATACCCCTTCAAGTGGGTATATCTAGTGCATAGAAGTTGCTCTCGGACTTACTCAGCATATTTTGCGTTTGTTTTTAAGTTCACTTTATGCACAGAAAGGCTAAGCGGGACTTGACCTATGGTTTAAAGTAGGATCGGTACCAATTTGTGCCTCCACCAGGTTATGAACCGGGAACCCTTTGATACAAGGCTACAATTTTACCACTTCTCCATTGGGGGAGGCCCATACACACTTGAGAGAGAGACAGAGAGAGAAAGAGAGAGAGAGAGAGAGAGAGAGAGAGAGAGAGAGGAGTGGAAAGAAGGCTTCTCTCCTTCCTTCCTTCCTTTTTTCTTCTCTCTCTCTCTCTCTCTCATTTCCTCTTTCTCTCTTAGTAGAGAGAGAGAGAAAGAGAGATGTCTCTTCACCCGAAAGAAAGAAGGAAAGAAAGAGAGAGAGAGAGAGAAGAAGAAGAAAAGAAGGAAATAGAAGAAGGAAAGGTGGGAGAGAGTGAGATAGACTGAAGAGAAAGAGAGAGAGAGACTGAAGAGAAAGAGAGACTATATCTTTCCCCATTTCTCTCTTTGAGAGAGAGAGTCTTTCTTCTTCCTCTTTTTCTTTCTCTTCCAATAGAGAGAGAGAGAGAGAGAGAGAGAGAGAGAGAGAGAGAGAGAGAGAGAGAGAGGGGGTATCTACAATAATCGGTGGGTACCTGGAAGGGGGGGTGTTAAAGGTAGCCTGACTGTTGTGCTGATCACGTCACATTCACTAAGATCAAGATCGAGAACATGCTCGGCCCTCCCATCCCTCTTTGGTACTTTGTATTAAACAGGGGGAGAGGGGGTGGCTGTGTCGTGTACCTTTTGATATGAATCCAGCCTCTTTTGACCTGTATTGTAAGCATTCTTATGTCATCTTGCAGTGGACGAATTAAACTTTTATTTTACGTCATCTTCGCGTATTCAATGGCAACTTCTACCACCGCCGTGGAGTTATGCAACACACACAACGCCTTGCAGGGAAGCAAGTATTTCAGGATCTAGGTGTCCTATTTTTATTGGACGTGACTGTACAAGGATGAAATGCGAGAATGATGAAATGAGCAGTTTTGCAATGGTCCAAATTTACAATTTTGCATTTAAATCTACCGTGCGTCCATTTCGATCTGCAGCCAAGAGATCGGGAGAAGCGTGGCGGGCGGCACTGACGGAGATGCCGACATTTGCGGCCTGAAATGCCCGCTTATTTTTATGGACATATGCAGACATTTATATAAATATTGCAAAACGAGCACTAACCTGTGTTATAAGAGTATGGTTTTAATTTTAGTAGCTTAGTGACTGTATGTGCCGATGATTTTGACACGCCCACCTCTTGTGAAACACGGCGTAGAGGTTTGTTTGGAGAACGTTCTAACGCTGCACCAATATCATCGAGTTTTGCTTCGGTTAGAATCCGTCGTTTTTGCTTAGGTGTTTTAAAATTTAACGATACAGTTTCTCGTAATTTAAGGACAAGATGTCTAACCGTATCTCTGTGTGGAGTTGAAACGCATGGGAATTTCTGTACAAATTACCTACACACGTCTCGACACGAGTTTGTTTTCACGTAGGTACGTGTCATACATAAAAAAATCTTTGTTCTAACGTGAATCTTGCGGCTGGCATTCCAATCGTCTCACTGACACGTCACACATACACACTACAATAACACAAACAAGTAACTGCAAGTAACCAAGAATAACACTCTTGCGCACAGTACGAAATTAACACGCTCTTGGTTTACATTGCTTGCCACTATATTTACAACTCTGTCTTCATCTAGTCGCGAAGGAACAAAAAACTCGAGCTCGGAGATTTCGGATTGCAAGGAAGCTCACGAACACTATTGACTTTTAACGGTTTCTTCTACAGCGTAATCTTGATACAGTGTTGCACATTCAAAACCTCCAAACGATCCCCTTCGGCACAAAACTCTTTCAAGGATATAAACTTAAGCAGGACGTTACTGGTCAAAACTAAACTATGATTAAAATGTTTTATTATCTGTGGCTCTTAACATCATTTCTAAAGCATATTTTTTTGTGTATATAAGGGCAGAACTTGGATGAATTACAGAAGAACTTTTGCGTGTTATAACACAGGTTAGTGATCGTTTTGCAATATTTATATAAATGTCTGCATATGTCTATAAAAATAAGCGGGCATTACAGGCCACAAATGTCGGCATCTCCGTCAGCGCCGCCCGCCACGCTTCTCCCGATCTCTCGGCTGCAGATCGAAATGAACGCACGGTATTAACACAACTCTTTTTAAGCTGACGATAGCAGTTACTTAAAGTTCCAGGTATTGTTTCATATGAAACTGGATACAAACTATTAGTGTGACAGTATTGACTCGCATTGTCAATGATGTTTTAAAGCAAGAAGCAATACTTCCTCATCAACATGTCTACATGAGAAGACATACAATGTTTTTTTTCCTTTATATTGTTATTTGTGACGAGGGGGAAATTACGTCTGTTGTCAGCAGGGATTGCTAAAAGGTCCAGGAGCCCATACATTCTAATGGGTTCCGCAACAGGACCGGAACCATTTTTTCTCCCACAATTTAAATTCGGTCCAAGTTGCGTATCGTCACATATCAATACGGAACTTGCACCCTATTTGGTGATAAAAGTTCCTGGACAGTATTTAAATTGATCCGGAGAAAGGGTTCCCGAACCGTATTTAAATTCATCCGGAAAAAAGGTTTTTGGACAGTATTTAAATTGATCCGGAGAAAGGGTTCCCGGACCATATTTAAATTCATCCGGAAAAAACGTTCTTGGACAGTATTTAAATTGATCCGGAGAAAAGTTTCCTGGACAGTGTTTAAATTCATCTGAAAAAAAAAAAAAAAGTTCCGGGACCGTATTTAAATTGATCCGGTAAAAAAGTTCCTGGACCGAATTGAAATACTTTACAGTTACAGATAAAAATGTTCTTTACAGTCCACAACCCATTTATCCTTACTTATTGTTGTCCTGAACCGGAATTTATTTAAGATTCCCTGGACCTTTAACAGGCCTAGTTGTCAGTGATACCAGGTTGTAGTAGGGAAAATTCCCACCTGCCCTGACGCATAGTTTATGAGGTATTCTTCATGAAACCCGCTCCTTTGGTGTTAACACACTTCCAATCGCCGTGAGCACCTCGATGTGTACCATATGTGGGTGGACGGACGTTAGATGTATGAACACACCAAGGTCTCTTCCTTGTTCGTTCGAAGCGGTTTTGGAGTTTATCGCAAGGTGCCATCGGGCACGTACTGCAGGAAGTTGCTTAGCTTCGTCGCTCTGTGAAGGTTGCACCTTCTTTTGTTCTTACGAACACGTAGAATTTGAATACATGTTTACCGAAATCTCATATTATCTAACGTTTATAAAGTGTCATTGGGACATATTCGTTGAAGCCTGTCGTTTCGTTTTTGTTTCTCGCTGCTGTCGAGTTTTCAGAGATAGTCGATAGATGTCGCTATCGCAGAGAATATGTGAAAGCGTGCCCCCAAATTAAAACAAACAATTTAATTAAGCGACTTTGAAGTCACGAAAATATCAATCGGAATTTAAGTGACATTGCATGGTAAAATTTGCAGTAGCTCACATACGGAAGCCCAAGACCTGAAGATAGAATTCAGATATCACAGTCACTTTGTGTTCGCGTGTGTTTGTAATTCCATTTTTAAAGTTCATTTCCAAAATCTCTTAAATCATTAAGAGTGAAGTCGATCAAGAATGAACAAAGTAAATATTCGTATATAAGGTGAAGTACCCCAACGAGAGACACTATTTGTTAACTTCCTATCAATAAGTGTAGAAATTGATATTTTTAATCCGAATGGCTAGAATACATACAGCATCCTGTCTATTTTTAGAATTGACAATGACATTTTCAAATAATAATAATAATTATTATTTTAAATTTTAAGAAAAATTGGAAGGAATGATGTTTTGGAAAAGCGGTTCCAGATAGGAGATACGTGCATTTTTTACATTTTTTTTGTAAACAAAGAAATTATTATTACTTAGCTGAAAATTTAAATTATATATACTTTTGATAAGTTTAGGAACATTTTAAAATTCAAGGGGTCAGCTCAATAGTGGTCTAACGCCAACCAACAGCAAATTCTTATTGTTTATTTGACATTTTCCAGGTGAAATTCAAGTTTCTTTTTTAATATTTAATTTTAAGTTGATTAATTTATTTAATAATTAATAATTAATTTATTCAAATTTGTTGACCCCTTCATTTGACATTTGCACCCTTTGGAGCAAGATGGAGAAATGAAAGGTTCTTCGTCAGCCTCACAGCATTTCGAACACTGAGACCATTTCTTCACATTCGCGTTCTCTGGAAAAGAAAATCAGCATTGCTGCAAAACTAGATCCCCAGCCATGATGACGTAACTCTAACCTTGTGAAATTCCTCATACCTTTCGCAGTGTATGTAATGAAAGGTGTACGCCTTCTTTCAGATTACTGTTAAGTTTCGCGCGTGGGTTTTGCCTGTTTGGAAGAAAGAGTTAATTGAAGGGTTCTCTGAACCAACTCTATGACCTTACACAATCTGAATATTCATACTTCCGCAGTAGTGCATGAGTAAAATTCAATTTGCATACCTCTTTTTGAGAATTCTGTGAATTCCACAACGGAAGAATTCTAGTTTTACTGTTAAAAAAGAGCGTATAATTAGCGTTATTGAAACATTTTGAAAAGCCTTGCATATCAATTATTATGTAGTCGTAGCCATGACCACGCAGGTTTCAGACTCTATACGGATATTTTCAGGCTGGAGTTTTTTCAGCATTGTCCCCGCATGTTCACCCAGCCTCTAATAAATTGGTATTTAGGCGTTGGAGCGTGGTGCTGATCACGTAATCTATGGGACACCAAGGCTCGAACTCTGCAATCCGATTTCTTTACAGCATCTCTTTCGGAGATCTGTTCTCCGATCCAAGGTGACTGGAACGAAACAGCGTTTCTCTCTCTCCCTTTCAAGTCAGTGTTAGGGCCTCTCCGATGGTGCAGTGGTAGTCGTCGCCTTGTAATCAAGGAGCCTCGGGTTCGATATCTGTGGGAGGCACAGAGTGGTACGGACTCCCACTTTCAACTGTACGCCCAGTCCCGATTAGCCTATATGTGCATAAAAGCGGGCTTAAACAAAACTCAACGAGGTCAGTGTACCAACAGCATACCTCCCCTACTCCCATCTGGGAGAGTATGTGTATGTATGGTTGGCGTCTGTTGCCAAGGGCCCTTGTTTCAAAACGTTTAATCTTCAACAGCCAAAATGGCCGCTTTTTTCAACGTTCTAGCTACGATAGAATTCAGACAGTTAATATTGTAGTAAGACAGAGAAACGCTGTTGCCCTGGGCAAGGTAACAAACCATGGCCTTACTTGATCGTTTGTTGATAATCGTTGGAATTATTGGATAATTATTTGTACAGAGAGAATGAATGTGAATTCTGAATATCCAAACGAGCTGAAACTGCGTAACATAAACAATGTGAGGATATATTTATCATAGTGTTTAGCATTTGTTTACGAAACCATCGGGGAAATATTGTCTGTGTGCTTATCATTGACCCATATCCTTTCTTTAACAAAACAAATACGTTTTTTCCTTTCTGCCATTTGTCACTCTTCAGTTGCCGTAAGCAAGCAGAAATTACGTCACTGACGTAGTGAAACTAAGATAGTGGACCGAAATATGCTTGTATACATATGCTGTACTGTTTAGTCTGAACTTACTTTTTGCCACATTGGGTACAAACAGTGGCGGAATGGGTTTCAAAACTAGGGGACCGGGCGGGAGCAGAAGAGGCTAAAGATTTGGGGGGTCAACTACCCTCCCCCTGGGTACAAGTGGCAAAGTTTTGATGAGATCCATATTTACCAGAAATCTAATGTTCATGTTTTTTTTTAAATAAAAGAAACCTTAAAAAAAAATAAAAAAAAACATTCGTAAAAGCCTTGGAAGTTTTTTGTTTATAGCTTTGAAACTTAGATTTTTATCGTGGATAACCATAATTTTAGTTGAATTTTGTCCAGGCGCAAGAGTAGTCAAATTCTATTGCCAACGATACATATAATAGTAGGCAAATTGTCCACCATCATGTTCGTAATTCTTTCTGCAGTGCGGAGTTGAAATAGAATGTTCAAATATTTATTGCTACTCTTGTACTAATAACCTGTGGAATAACTATAATGTTGAGACTTGGAGACAGTGATGTGCGTCTACGCGTAAACAACGATAGTCTACATTCTACACGTAGAATATTTTATACGCGTAGATTACGTAATCTATGTAAACAACATGGCTAAAGGTAATAACTTAGAAAGGGCGCCGTGGAAGTAAAATAAAATTATACTGAGTATCAGTTGCTGATGTGTGAGGAGAACTTTTCATACTCTTTCTTCCAAATTCGAACAATTTCTCACCTAGGAAGAAACCTAAGGTAGGAAATATTCTAGTGTTTTATGGGAAAAATACAACTCTTGGCTCACGACTGCCATCTGTTGTTGTTTTTTGCATACTATTTATCTTCCATAGTTGATTATAGAAGAGACGAGAAATTTTGTTCTAAATATGATTCTTTTCATTTCGTTAGGAATCAATATTGTTGAAAATATCACTTTTCTTTCATGAAACCCTTGAAAATTAATTTTAAAGCACTTTAGATTGTCTACGTAGTGTATGTAAACTACAACCCAATGTAATCTACGCGTAGATTACGTGTAGACAGCGCATGTAGACGTAAACGTATAGTCTACGGCACATCACTGCTTGGAGATGACATTTTTTTTATTATCGAAGGTTTTCTATCACCAAAAATATTATCATCGAAATGTACATTGCAAATGTGAACTTGTGTGCAAGATACGCTCAGTTGTGTGTATATATACCAACGAACAGGTGAAGAACTGTACACTGCCAGGTGTGTGTGTGTGTGTGTGTGTTTTTGTTTGCTTGCATATGTTGACGTGTGATCGATGCTTCACGCGCGTGTTCTGTTTTCTTTGTCCCATATATTGATGTTCAGTGTGTTTTCCGCAATGTAAAGTGTTTGTCAGCCTTAATTTCATCACAGTTCATGTCTTTCAGATTATTTTAACCTCAAATTATGAAATGACGTCACGAATTAAGTAGCGATGCATGCTTAGTTTCGGCTGATTTTTGCTAATTTGTCTCAGTGTTGTCGCTTTCTTTGATATGATTTTCTGTTATGAATCTCTTTCCATTCTTTTGCGCATTTTGGAAAGATCCATAATATTCCCCTTATATGTTTATTGAAACGCATCTTTCTATTTTGCGTCACTTTTCAACCTCTTCGCGCGATCCAGTCAACTGTGAGCTTGCAGCAATAGTTGATGGTGCAAGTGCATTGAGCCATACCTTGGTCTTGATTCGAACCTAGAACTCCTGGGATTGCAGTGCGCTACTCTAGCCACTAAGCTTCGCCAACAGTTTTCTGATCGAAATCAGCGGAGGCCCTCTTCTCATTCAGTACATTTCTACTTGAAAAGAAGTTGATGTTATGATCAGTGTACATTATTAGATGCAGTGCAATTATTAGAGGAAAGTTACCAAAACTGACACCATTTTGCTTTTTACCCTTAACTCGGAGTAAAGGAGGAATTTTCCGAACTGGAATACGTTAATGTACTTAGGTAGACATCAACTCCATGCCCAAGTTTAAGCTGTGTAACAATGTCTATTGCGACAACATTTTGTTTCACAAAAAGTTTTCCACGAAAGGTACAATTATGCCATCTCAGGAAATGGGTTCCTAAACCGACATACTTGCTTGAATGAAGAATTAAATTAGAAAGCAACACAAACAAATATGGAGAAAACTTAGTGGAGTTGGATACACTTTTTGCAAGTGGGGTTGGATACACTTTTTGCAAGTCCAGAAGAAATCTGTCTATTTGTATTGACCAACCGCAATGAATTCAGCATCAATAGACATATTTCATGACATCCTTTTACTTGCTATTCCCCTCTGCCATTTGCAATAGGCTTTGCTCAGCACCTCCATTATATCACTCGGACAGACAGGTAGGCATTCCCTTTGACTTCAGCCACTCTTTCATTTCCTCAGGTTTATTATGCTGAAGAAATCAGACAGACGCCTTAAGCTTTTATCAACGGGCTGCAGCTTTTGGGTTGAGTGTGATTAATGAAAAAAATTTCACAAAATTTGCTCTTGCTAGGTCAATTACTTCAATGCTATAGGTATGACTAAACGGTATGTCGCTTTAGGGAACCAAATTATTGACGTATGTCGGTTTAGGGAACTACGTAACAATAACCTATAGAATCTACAAACACCACGTCTTTACAACTAAGAGAAATATATGTTAGGAATCGTTATTCTATCTACAATAACGTTATAAAACTAAGAATTTACTCATCCTTCCAGTTTGAATAACATAGAACTATCCATACACAAACAAAAGTATTTAAATCACCCAAAAACTAACATCTCTTCCTGCATATACAAAACCGGGACCAGCGCTCGTTTCGCTGACATCACAATATCTTGAAAGCCTTAGGAGTAGAGTTACCTTAACACAAGGTGGCAGCACTTGTTGACTGTGAAATAGGGGTGTGTCGGTTTAGGAGCCCTATGTTTTGGTGACTTTCCACTATCCCATTGTAGATCTACCAGATTTACTTAAAATTAGCATAGCATACCCCAACATAGTGCAGTTCTTTTACAACGCTTGTAACATTTGTTTCTACAGGTTTGATTCAGTTGCCGTTAGATTGCCTTAATTTTGATCCATTTTAATCCTTTCATGCATTCTCAAAGTATTTATTTATTTTGCATTCACTTAAGACTTAGAACAGCAATTGATTCCC
This sequence comes from Lepisma saccharinum, assembly GCF_977018435.1. NCBI lineage: Eukaryota > Metazoa > Arthropoda > Insecta > Zygentoma > Lepismatidae > Lepisma > Lepisma saccharinum. Next base: position 27,561,318 of record NC_139248.1, read on the forward strand.
TTATGTAAACTAGTCCGTGTTTTCACTTAAGACTTAGAACAGCAATTGATTCCCTTATGTAAACTAGTCCGTGTTTTCACTTAAGACTTAGAACAGCAATTGATTCCCTTATGTAAACTAGTCCGTGTTTTCACTTAAGACTGAGAACAGCAATTGATTCCCTTATGTAAACTAGTCCGTGTTTTCACTTAATACTTAGAACAGCAATTGATTCCCTTATGTAAACTAGTCCGTGTTTTCACTTACGACTTAGAACAGCAATTGATTCCCTTATGTAAACTACTCCGTGTTTTCACTTAAGACTGAGAACAGCAATTGATTCCCTTATGTGAACTAGTCCGTGTTTTCACTTAAGACTTAGAACAGCAATTGATTCCCTTATGTAAACTAGTCCGTGTTTTCACTTAAGACTGAGAACAGCAATTGATTCCCTTATGTAAACTAGTCCGTGTTTTCACTTAAGACTTAGAACAGCAATTGATTCCCTTATGTAAACTAGTCCGTGTTTTCACTTAAGACTTAGAACACCAATTGATTCCCTTATGTAAACTACTCCGTGTTTTCACTTAAGACTGAGAACAGCAATTGATTCCCTTATGTAAACTAGTCCGTGTTTTCACTTACGACTTAGAACAGCAATTGATTCCCTTATGTAAACTAGTCCGTGTTTTCACTTAAGACTTAGAACAGCAATTGATTCCCTTATGTAAACTAGTCCGTGTTTTCACTTAAGACTGAGAACAGCAATTGATTCCCTTATGTAAACTAGTCCGTGTTTTCACTTAAGACTTAGAACAGCAATTGATTCCCTTATGTAAACTAGTCCGTGTTTTCACTTAAGACTTAGAACACCAATTGATTCCCTTATGTAAACTACTCCGTGTTTTCACTTAAGACTGAGAACAGCAATTGATTCCCTTATGTAAACTAGTCCGTGTTTTCACTTACGACTTAGAACAGCAATTGATTCCCTTATGTAAACTAGTCCGTGTTTTCACTTAAGACTTAGAACAGCAATTGATTCCCTTATGTAAACTAGTCCGTGTTTTCACTTAAGACTGAGAACAGCAATTGATTCCCTTATGTAAACTAGTCCGTGTTTTCACTTAAGACTTAGAACAGCAATTGATTCCCTTATGTAAACTAGTCCGTGATTTCACTTAAGACTTAGAACAGCAATTGATTCCCTTATGTAAACTACTCCGTGTTTTCACTTAAGACTGAGAACAGCAATTGATTCCCTTGTGTAAACTAGTCCGTGTTTTCACTTAAGACTTAGAACAGCAATTGATTCCCTTATGTGAACTAGTCCTTGTTTTCACTTAAGACTTAGAACAGCAATTGATTCCCTTATGTAAACTAGTCCGTGTTTTCACTTAAGACTTAGAACAGCAATTGATTCCCTTATGTAAACTAGTCCGTGTTTTCACTTAAGACTGAGAACAGCAATTGATTCCCTTATGTAAACTAGTCCGTGTTTTCACTTAAGACTGAGAACAGCAATTGATTCCCTTATGTGAACTAGTCCGTGTTTTCACTTAAGACTTAGAACAGCAATTGATTCCCTTATGTAAACTAGTCCGTGTTTTCACTTAAGACTGAGAACAGCAATTGATTCCCTTATGTAAACTAGTCCGTGTTTTCACTTAAGACTTAGAACAGCAATTGATTCCCTTATGTAAACTAGTCCGTGTTTTCACTTAAGACTTAGAACACCAATTGATTCCCTTATGTAAACTACTCCGTGTTTTCACTTAAGACTGAGAACAGCAATTGATTCCCTTATGTAAACTAGTCCGTGTTTTCACTTACGACTTAGAACAGCAATTGATTCCCTTATGTAAACTAGTCCGTGTTTTCACTTAAGACTTAGAACAGCAATTGATTTCCTTATGTAAACTAGTCCGTGTTTTCACTTAAGACTGAGAACAGCAATTGATTCCCTTATGTAAACTAGTCCGTGTTTTCACTTAAGACTTAGAACAGCAATTGATTCCCTTATGTAAACTAGTCCGTGTTTTCACTTAAGACTTAGAACACCAATTGATTCCCTTATGTAAACTACTCCGTGTTTTCACTTAAGACTGAGAACAGCAATTGATTCCCTTATGTAAACTAGTCCGTGTTTTCACTTAAGACTTAGAACAGCAATTGATTCCCTTATGTAAACTAGTCCGTGTTTTCACTTAAGACTTAGAACAGCAATTGATTCCCTTATGTAAACTAGTCCGTGTTTTCACTTAAGACTGAGAACAGCAATTGATTCCCTTATGTAAACTAGTCCGTGTTTTCACTTAAGACTTAGAACAGCAATTGATTCCCTTATGTAAACTAGTCCGTGATTTCACTTAAGACTTAGAACAGCAATTGATTCCCTTATGTAAACTACTCCGTGTTTTCACTTAAGACTGAGAACAGCAATTGATTCCCTTATGTAAACTAGTCCGTGTTTTCACTTAAGACTTAGAACAGCAATTGATTCCCTTATGTGAACTAGTCCTTGTTTTCACTTAAGACTTAGAACAGCAATTGATTCCCTTATGTAAACTAGTCCGTGTTTCCACTTAAGACTTAGAACAGCAATTGATTCCCTTATGTAAACTAGTCCGTGTTTCCATTTCAGACTTAGAACAGCAATTGATTCCCTTACGTAAACTAGTCCGTGTTTCCACTTAAGACTTAGAACAGCAATTGATTCCCTTATGTAAACTAGTCTGTGTTTCTACTTACGACTTAGAACAGCAATTGATTCCCTTATGTAAACTAGTCCGTGTTTCCACTTAAGATTTAGAACAGCAAGTGATTCCCTTATGTAAACTAGTCCGTGTTTTCACTTACGACTTAGAACAGCAATTGATTCCCTTATGTGAACTAGTCCCACTAGGTATGTCAGAAACTCTTCTGTAAATCAAGTTAAGGCTGGCGCACAGCGACACCAGTGTCCCCGTGTTTGAATCCCGGCCTTGACATCGGTGTTCTTTGTGAGCGTCGCATCAATTTCATCATATCATCACTCATCCTCTCGTCGCAATTAGCTAAAATTGGCAGAAAAGCGACGCAAGATAACAAACCCTTAAACCAAATTAAAAACTAAATAATATCAACGTTGGACTCTTGTTAACCCCTAAATCAAAAATGTTCCTACCCAATTGCTTTCAGGATTTCAATTTTCAAACTTTGAATTGGAATTTTCATGTACATTGGTTCCGTTCTAATTTTCTTGCTACCGTCCACTGCACGTTGAAGGCAAATACTACCTACCCAAGTTCTGCCTTTTGAAATCCGAGTAATGTAGTATCTTCCCTAATCGATGCTCTTCTAATATTAGTTCGCAAACTTCCCTCCTTGGAACGGTGGCGACGTTGTTGCTCCAGATGGCACCACCTTCGAAAATTACCCAACTTCCCGGAAGTTGCTCAAGGCTTGCAGATCATCTTTTCTTCTTCATCTTTCTATTCTGCAGACAATTACCAGGAGCTGTGGAGAATGATGACGACGGTCTGAAGGCTGGTGTATTTTGGTTAACTCTTGTGCTAGTGTGAGATGAGCTAGCACAGACCAGTAGTTCGTTAGTGTATTTTGCTGTACAGGAATATCAGAAGATGTTTTTTGTGGAGGGCATTCGTCTCTCTATCTGTCTCTCTCACTCATCCCCCCCTCTTTCTGTCTCTCAAACACACACTCACTCATCACTCTCTCAGCCGGCCTCCATGGTAGAGTGGTTATCACACCGCGCTATGATTCCAGAGGTCCCGGTGTCGAATCCCGGCCTGGGCATGGGTGTTCTTTGTGTGTCCCATCATCAATTTCATCATATCATCACCCATCCTCATCGTCGCGATAGCCAAAACTTGGAGAAAAGCGAAGTAAAACAAATAAATCACTCAATCAGTCATCTCTCTTTCCATCTGTCGTTCTCATTTCTCTGTAAGAGAGAGAGAGAGAAAATAAAGAAATACATCTTCTCCCTCTCTCTCTCTATCTCTTTTTTCCATGGAGGTAATGCGATCAGCACCACGTTCCGGCCGCCTTTAAACTCTTCCTCACCCATTTATTAGAGGCTGGGTAAACCCTTGAGACATTGCTAGACTTTGGACCAGAGTGCTCCTAGAGCAAGCAGTGCTCCAGCAGACCCAAGCAACAAGAGATACGTGTCCCTTGGAAACAAACCCACAGTAATCAATGCCTTTCAAACGGAAGCGACACGACAAGATGCACGTGTCGCTTGGACTGCCTCGTTTTCTTAGTACCGCGCATCGTGTCGCCTAGATCCGTTGTTCGAGCATGCACTGTGAATTCTTGCTTATAGACTGAAGGGACCCGTGTCGCTTGTCACGTCGGTACGAAAACCTTGTGTCGCTTCGGTCTGGAAGTTCCCTAAATTCTCGAACAAAACCATCCAGGGAATAGCGCATCACATTCAATCTAGAATTCTCATATTGTGGTAGATGGGCTTCTAAGGTGATCTAATTTCGTGAAATGTAGAATTGCGCATTGAACGTAACGTTTTTTTTTTTCAGAAAATAAGTTTCTGATTCAAGGTCGAGTCTAAACTTAAGAAATGGGAGTGTTACAAAAACACTAGGCGAATTATAAGCGAAATTGACAAAGGATTGTGCTCCGTTGTAGCCATTTTGTACGGTCCCAGCGCCACGGTGGCAAGAAAGTGAACCGCGACGCGCCGGGCGCGCCAAATTTGAAATGCTCTTACGAGTGTAAGTAGATTTTACTGTTCTGAGCTTTGTAAAATGTTCTAATAGGCTCAGTCTTTGAAATTATGCTGTGTGTGTGTTTTTCTGTTTAAGGCATGGTTTGTGTGCACGAAGGTAGCTGTGATGTGTATCGTTCCTGGAGAAGTTGTGTGTAGACATTTCCCTGTAGTTGGCAACACTGTCTTACAGATCCTGTGTGTCTGTGTGTGTAGGTAGGCCAAGAGTGTGAAGGAAGGGTCGTTTTGACCGCTTTTGATTTGCTCTCGCTGCAGGAGTCTGGACCAGGTCCTCCGTCACCAAGGTTCAAAGACACGTCCTTCGAGATCCACAAGGACTGGCAACATCGTCACATCCACGCCTTTCCAAGCGTCGCCGCAGTCCATCTGGCTCCACCGCCGGTAAGAGTCTCGGCGGGTCCCACGGGCCCCTGGGCCTCTGGGAGACCCGGCCGTACACAAAAGCTTAAGAGTGACGCGTTTTTAACGATCTCCCTGCTGTACCTTGTATATAGATCCATATACGTGTGTTTGTGTGTTTCTTTAACAATTTGTGATCACTTATTTTTGTCAGATTAACTATACTAACAAGTTGACTTAACCTAACAAAAATATATCGATTAACATTTTATCTGGATTGCAGGTGTGTGACATACCCTTATTATCAGGATATTTGAATATCCATCAGCCATATTTGTTTTGCATCCACAGTCAGGGCTGTGCGATATTTCAATATCTACTCGATATTTTTAAACTATGAAACCGTCGAAATCTATGTATTCGCTATATAAGCTCTATATGACCGTAAAAGTATACATAATTAGTGGTTTTGGAAAGAAAATGCTGTGTGTAATAATAAAAATGCCATAAAGGCAAAACTTTTCCCTACGTTGTCAATTGCCTTTGATATTTTTCCAGATTTGCAAAATTTTTCAGTAAATCCTATCTTGCCCGGCCTCCGTGGCGGAATGATTAGCACAGCGCTCCAGGGGGTCCCGGGTACGAATACCGGCATATATTTCATCACTCATCCTCATCTTTGCGATAAGCCAAAAGCGGTAGAAGAGAGAAGTATAATAAACCAGATTAGAAGTAAAACAAACCAGGTCCGAAGTAAAACGAACCAGATCAGAAGTAAAACAAACTAGATCAGGAGTAAAACGAACCAGATCAGCAGTAAAATGAACCAGATCAGAAGTAAAACTAACCAGGTCCGAAGTAAAACAAACCAGATCAGAAGTATAGTAAACCAGATCAGAAATATAGTAAACCAGATTAGAAGTAAAATAAATCAGATCAGAAGTAAAAGAAACCAGGTCCGAAGTAAAATGAACCAGATCAGCAGTAAAATGAACCAGATCAGAAGTAAAACTAACCAGGTCCGAAGTAAAACGAACCAGATCAGAAGTAAAACAAACTAGATCAGGAGTAAAACGAACCAGATCAGCAGTAAAATGAACCAGATCAGAAGTAAAAGAAACCAGGTCGGAAGTAAAACGAACCAGATCAGAAGTAAAATGAACCAGATCAGAAGTAAAACAAACCAGGCCAGAAGTAAAACAAACCAGATCAGAAGTATAGTAAACCAGATCAGAAATATAGTAAACCAGATTAGAAGTAAAATAAATCAGATCAGAAGTAAAAGAAACCAGGTCCGAAGTAAAATGAACCAGATCAGATGTAAAACGAACCAGATCAGAATTAGAAATATACCTGATCAGAAGTAAGATATATTAGATCAGAATTAAAATAAACCAGATCAGAATTAAAATAAACCAGATCACAAGTAAAGTATACCAAATCAGAATTAAAAGAAACGCAATCAATTAGAATAAACCAAATCAATCAAATGAACATGGTCTCAAAATTTGTTAAACCATTACAGTGGTCGGAAAGGTTAAAGTGGTAATAAAAAGTGGTAACAAGCCGAAAGTGCGAAGTAAAGTAAACCATAATAATCACTCAAATCAAACAAACCTATCTTGCTTACATTAGATTTAGATTCAAATATATGGAGATAAGGATCCTTGAATATTGTACCAAATGTTTCCTCATAGGTATAATAATGACCAACTTAAGTTCCCAACAAAATTAAGTCCTCTGTGAGCTACTGATTTTGACCATGAGGTGCTGAACCCCTAATCCAGTTAATATAGTACCGTTAGGTAAGGGGAAGCATGGCACCGCCTCTTGTAAACACTTCATTTCAACAAAGATTCCCCTTTGCTCGACAAGCTCGCAAGACAAAGAAGGTGTACCGTTGGGTACACAAGTCTTTTACCACCTCTCCCCTTCTCTTCATAGAAAGTCACAGTTATGCAGTCGGCTCAGCAAACTCTGACGATCACTGATGGTAATATATTTTTGTCAACAATTTCCCTCCTACATGGCAAAAATTTCCCATTTCTTAATAAAAAATTCCCTTTTCTTAAGCAAGAATTTCCCTCCCACAAGTGGAATTTCCCCTTTCTTAGTAAAATTTCCCTCACGTTACGATGCATATATAATTTTAGTTATTGCTACAATACATATGATTTGTAAACTGTGATGGAAAGGATAAAATTCATGTATAATAAAAATACAAGTTAGTGGAACCAAGTTGTAGGTAGCCTTAACTCATTTTTAATGCATATGACTTTGACTTCAATGTTATAAATTCATCTACAGGAACTATTGTGCCTATCCTGCACAAGAAGAGGGGACACAAAAACTTGTCTACCAAATAATTATCAGGACGATTCAAGGGTCCGTTAAAACCCTGTTATTAATGCTCATCCTTCTATTTATCTCTCTCTATTGCCAGCTCTATCCTCTATTTCTCTCTCGATTTTCTATTTTCCCGTATTTTTCTCTCTCTCTCCCTCATTTTTCCTGTTTTTATCTTTTCCTCTCTAGTTCTCGGTGCCTCTCGTATTCTTTCGTTTTCTTTGTCTCTCTTTTCCCTTCTATTTCTTTGTCTACCTCACTTTTCGTGTTTCTCACTTTCCCCTTCTGGTTCTCTGTCCTTCCCTCTCCCTTTTTGCTCTTCTATTACTGTCTCTTCTCCTCTCAATTTCTCTCTCTCTCTCTCGCTTCTCTTTTCCCGTCTGTTTCTACCTCTCTCTTCTCTCTTTCTTTCCCCTTCTATTTATTTCGTTTCCCTTCTATTTATTTCGTTTCCCTTCTATTTCTAATTTTCTCTTTATTTCTCTCTCTCTCTCTCTCTTTCTCCCCTCCCTTCCATTTTCTTCGCTTTTTCCTTACTATATACCTCTCTCTTTCTTTTCCCTTTCATTATATCTGTCTCCCTCTTTTCCATTTCTATATCTCTTGTCTTTTTCTCTTCCCCTCTATTTTTCTTCTTTTTCCCTGTCTCTTCCTCACTATTTCACTTCTATTTACTTGTTCTTTTTCCTTCCCTCCCTATTTCTCTTTCTTACTACCTTCGTTTACCAATTTATCCTGTTCTTATTCCTTTGTGGATTTTACCATAAACGAGTGAAAATATATCTAACGGGTCATTTGGGAGGGCAAAATGTGTAGGCTATGACTTTTTCTCGGCTCCTGTCGACCACTCGGTGACTGCAACGCGGCATCACGTAGGCCACTGCTCGCACCGTCCTAACCTTTCAACAGGATTATTCTTGCAAACAAGAATATTTGAACAAGAGGCAGTGCCAGGACATTCAGCAAACAGAGCCGTTGTTGTCGGTCGGGCCGCACTCGAGAGAATTACAGGTAGGATACAAAAGTGGGACACAACATCCTTGTAAATATTTTACTTCTTAAGATAAGATTGTCTTTTTTTTAACTTTCGCCCAGGTGCCTGAACGTCTAACCTTTTACCTGTGTGGCTTTGTGTAATAATTTGTGTAACTAACATGTACGGAATATTACATTTGTTTAGTGTTCTAGTTGTAAGATTATTATCAAGAATAATATGAATGTAGATTTTTGTATTCATTCAGTGGGACTTGGCCTCCAATTGAGGTAGTTTTCACTTGTTCCCACTTAACCGAGCAGGATATCTGATTGACTTTTGATCCTGCCACCGACTTTTTCGGGTTCAAACCTCTGCCTGGACATGGTGTTCACTGTGAGTGTCCGTTCCTTAATTCCAGCCTCATCCTCACGTTTATCCAAAGGTGAGGAAAAGCGATGTTAATTTAAAAAGCAAATGCATAACGAGGAACCCGCAGAGATAATTTATAGAAGTATGGACAAGAGAGATAATTTGCATGAGCAGGAAACGCAGAGATAATCTGCAGGAGTAGGAACCTGCAGAGATAATCTTCATGAGAAGGGAGCTTCAGAGGCAACATGCAGGAGACGAGAGCTTCAGAGGCAATCTGCAGGAGAAGAGAGCTTCAAACACAATCTGCAGGAGAAGAAAGCTTCAGACAGATTCTGCAGGAGAAGAGAGCTTCAGACGCGATCTGCAGGAGAAGAGAGCTTCAGACGCGATCTGCAGAAGAAGAGAGCTTCAGACGTAATCTGCAGGAGAAGAGAGCTTCGGAGACAATCTGCAGGAGAAGAGAGCATCGGAGACAATCTGCAGGAGAAGAGAGCTTCGGAGACAGTCTGCAGGAGAATAGAGCTTCGGAGACAGTCTGCAGGAGAATAGAGCTTCGGAGACAGTCTGCAGGAGAATAGAGCTTCGGAGACAGTCTGCAGGAGAATAGAGCTTCGGAGACAGTCTGCAGGAGAAGTGAGCTTCGGGGACAGTCTGAAGTAGAAGAGAGCTTCGGAGACAGTCTGAAGTAGAAGAGAGCTTCGGAGACAGTCTGAAGTAGAAGAGAGCTTCGGAGGCGGCCTGAAGTAGAAGAGAGCTTCGGAGGCGGCCTGAAGTAGAAGAGAGCTTCGGAGGCGGTCTGAAGTAGAAGAGAGCTTCGGAGACAATCTGCAGGAATATAGATCTTCAGAGATAGCCTTTATGAGATGAGACCTGCATAGATAATCTGCAGGAGAAGAGAGCTTCAGAAATAATTTTCATGAAATGTGACCTGCAAAGATAATCTATAGGCGGATAGAGAGGGAAAGAGTTCTACCGAGGCATGGTTAGATTCCTTTAACACGGAATTTTAATCGCCTGAAATGCAATCAAAAGGTAATGTTTGGAAATGCCGATTCGTAAGCTCTGGATGCGAGAAATGCTAACTATCGGCCGCCGTGGGTCAATCCCCGATGATATTTACGCTCAGGTTTTCGCACGAAAAGCTCCGGCCTTGCAAAGCATTGTGGGTGAGATAACAGAGGGCCACACTCACTCCCCCTTGTCAATGCAATCCCGGGGCTGAAGCAGAAATTACAGGCCTTCCTTCCGTGACATGGCCGGATCGCATCGTTCCAATGCCAGACCCTTTGTCATGTTTGCGTTAATCTGAAACATCGTTTAAGCGTGTTTGCGCTACACCTGCCTGTTACCCTTAAAAACCCGCCGCATTATTTACGCGACTTTCCTTTGTTTGCGGTGGCATGATTTTCACCGATTACACGCGTGGTGGTTCAAATCCTCCACCCCCCCCCCCTCTCTCCCGGACTCTTTGTTTCGTGTTTTCCTCATCCTCTTTTATTCGCACTGTTATTTAGATTACGGAGATAGCCTGTGCATTGTTAGGGGCTAAGCAGCATCGTCTTCCTTCTGTTGCATACCTGGAGCTTCACGTACATTGTTTGATTCTTTGGCGTTACAAATGAGTCAAGGGTTCGATTCACGGGCTCGGGCACATGGGAAGTAAACAAGAGATGCAGAGAGTAAACAAAACACAACAAAAATAAACAAAACATGCAGAAAGTAAACAAAACGTATGGGAAGTAAGCAAAACTTACGGAAAGTACACAAAACGTGCGGAGAGTAAACAAAACGTACGGAAAGTAAACAAAACATACGGAGAGTAAACAAAACGTGCGGAGAGTAAACAAAACGTATGGAAATTAAGCGAAACGTACGGAAAGTAAACAAAATGCGTGGAAAGTGAGCAAAACGTATGGTTGATTGATTGAATTGATGTTTTAAGTTCACTTTATGCAGAGATAGGCTAATCGGGACTGGACCTACAGTTTAAGGTGGGATTCAAACCACTGTGGCATGTGCCTCCACTGGATATCGCCTTGATTACAAGGCGAGGACGTTACCACTACGCCATCGGGTAGGCCAATAAATAAAAAATATGGAAAGTAAAGAAAACGTATATGGAAAGTGAAGAAAACGTAAGGAAAGTATACAAAACATACGGAAATAAACTAACAAGAAGAAAGTAAACAAAACGCATGGATTTGCTTTGATTTGATTTAATTTACTTCGCTTTTTGTGCCACTTGTGGCTAATTTGCGAAGAAGTGGATGAGTGATGATATGATGAAATTGATGAATAGACACTCGCAAACATCCAATACTTAACGTTCTGTAATAACTGATAATCAAGGACTTTCGGGATAGCTTGACGGTGGAGGTACAGTAGGATGCATGAACATTACCAGTCAAATTGTCCATTTCTATTTTCATTCGGTTTTCCTCGTAGATCCGACAGGTTGTATAAGAAATGGATTTCTGGTGGTGTTAACGAGATTTTCGACTGTTTGGTTTCAAGCTGCCTTTGTAGCCCGGCACGTCAATCGTTGAATTAACGGTCTTAGAGAATTCGAGTTTAGGCTCGGCCATCGGTTATTTTTTGTTAGTATTTCTTCATCGAGTTCATCTAATCATCATTCATCAAGATTTGCCAATTCTTGAACATCGCATTGCATAAAACAAAGAGAATGAACGTAGCAATGGACAGTTTGCATGGACATATTCATGGATCACACTAAAAAAAAATTAAAAAAAGAAAGATCTCACTTCAGTTCTAGTCATGTTGGCTCGGTGCCGGATAAACATTAACTTGAATGGACATTTTTCTTTATTTGTAGTCAACCGCTTCCAGCTATGTTCATTGCTCTTAATTTTACACGTCATGAGCAATTTTTTTTACTTTAGCTGGCGATTTATTGTTCCTTACATACGTCGTGGGGGTGAAGGAGGCACACGCACCCGCGCCTACTTAATCCGCTAAGATTTTTTATTCTGAAACAACACTTTGACAATGCATATTAGTGCGCTTGAATATTGAAAATAGCATCCAAGACGTGTTTTTTATGGATTGATTTGTTGTTTTAAGTCCACTTTATGCACAGTAAGGCTAATCGGGACTGGACCTACAGTTTATAGTGGGATCCGAACCACTATGTGCCTTCACCGGGAATCGAACCCGGGACCCCTTGATTACAAGGCGACGTAATCCCAGACGTGGGATATTTGTTTTACATTGCAAGTGTATTTAAATCTTTGATCCGAGGTGTGGCTAGAAAAAACAGGACTGTTGCTACAAAATCTTTTATTGGTTATTTTCTACAATATGAACATTATCCCCTTCAAAGTACTCCCCTGCACTATCGATACACCGCTCCATACGATTCTTCCATTGCTGGAAACACTGCTGGAAATCATTTTCTGAAACCATGTTCATGACCTCCGTCGCTTTTGTTTCCACAGATTCTGCGGTCTTAAATCTGGTTCGTTTCAGTGCTGATTTCACCTTTGGGATCGCACGGAACGAGATCCGGCAAATAGGGTGGATGTTCTAACACTGGGATCCCATACTTTGCCAATAAAGCCTTGACTGACAATGCCGCGTGGGAGGAGCATTGTCCTGATGAAGAATCCGTGACTTGCTTTCCCACAAATCAGGTCGTCGTCATGGGTCGTCAGCACCGTAATGAAATAATTTTGGTTGACAGTTTGACCTTCGGGTACACAATTCGAATTAATTCACCGACATTTGCAAGGTTTGATTCAGTTTTTGACGTGCAAGACCGTCCAGGACGCTAGTCGTCCTCGATCACTTCTCGTCACTCTTTAAACCTTTGAAACCACTGAAACACTTGAGTGCGTGGTAAACACTCATCTCCGTACACTTCCTTCGACAAGTCATAAGTTTCTGTAGCGGATATTCCGAGTTTCATAAGAAACTTCACATTCATACGCTGTTCCACTTTCACACTTAATTTTTTTTTCGACGGACCACAGATGTACGGTTCACTTCGTCCACAAGCTACAGATGAACTGAGAGCCGCGCACCCTGGGCAATCACACAGTCGATAGGCAAGATATCACGTTGTAGACTCATGAACCGCTTGACCTTGACGCGCTTGCCGTTTGTCGACATCAACATCAATCCGGTTTTTTTCTAACCACACCTCGTATATTAAACTAGGAAATAGACACATCTTCTGCAGGAGAGTTAATAAAGCTTCAATCCTCGATCTCTTCTCAAGCTTTCGGGAATTATTATTATTGGTGATCCTCCCAAAATTCTACTTAATTATTTATCGCAATGTTACACCTACTATGATTCTAGCTGCCCACCTCTAGAAGAAGAATCCCCGATAATGGAGGGAAATTCCTTTCTCGTATTTCGCCCCACTCCAATTGTGATTACGAATACGTTTAATCGAAAGTATGTGAGGAATCTGTTCGCGTTATCGATCCACCATTGAGTTATGTACTTTCATGAAACAAATTATAGTTAACAATGCGGCGTTTGTTATGGCTGGTATTGACTCAGATGTAAGAAAGAATGAAAGGAGATTCCCTAATATTTTTTCTCCTCCGACTCTCTCACCCGAACACACTCACTGTCTTTTACATTGTCTCTTTCAATCTGTTTCTCTCTCCCTCTACGTGTCTTTCTCTTCTTTCTCTCGCTGTCGCTCTTTCTATATTATTTTACTTCTTCCTCACTGTTTTTCTCCTTTTCTCTTACATTATTTCTCTATGGTTTGTTTTTCGTCCTCTCCGCGTTTCTCCTTTTCTTCTCCCTGTCGCTATTTTTTTTAATCTTTCTTAGCTTCTCTGCGTGTTTATTTCTCTTTCTCTCCGTAGAGTCCAGCGCAGATAATTCTGCCGTGCAATGCGCGACAGAACTAAAGAAGCAGTGTTGCTAATGGAGCAGATAGAAAAATCGCTGCGGTGCGCCGATGCACAGCTGTTACGTACAACAATAAAATTAGAGAATTCAGGTCTATCTAACGTTGAGTTTTAAACGTCATGCATTATACCAGGACTAGGATTAATATGTACTAACAAGTGACTATGTATGTAGCTACATACATATGGACTAAAAATTCGCAAAATATGAACTAACACATAAGTAAAATTACCAAAAATGCTGCAAAGAAGACTTCTTCATATGATTCCTTATTTGAGTGATTTCAAACAAAATAATAAAAATATATATATTATTTTTCATTGCATTAATGCACTGGTGGAGTTCTAACTTTTCACTCCCAAAACCCGTATACACTGGTATGGAACTGCAACGGCAGATAATAACATGCCAACGTGTTAAACCGCTACAATTGCACCATAACACTCCTCCTGAAGCAGTATTATTATTTCCTCTGAGATCGGCGACAGTCGGTTGCCTTTGTTGTACATTTACAAAGGATGCCGGCTTCCACAACAATAACAAGTACATATACTGCCACTAGACGATAAGCTGCGCGGCTTTTTCTTTTGTTATGAACCAGGGCCGGCGCTAGTCATTTTGCCTCCCTGGGCGGTGGCGGTAGATGCCGCTCCATTTTGACCCCCCCCCCCGCCGCCATTACGCAGCAACGGGAAATTGAAAATCAATATATTCCTAAGTAAAACATCAAAATATAAAATAAATAATGAGACTTCTTATGCTATTTCAATACTATTCAGCGCAAAAGAATATCTCGCTCGATCACAGTTTTCAATAGGCTTATTTTTTTCTTCTCTTCAAATTTTGCCGCTCTGGGCGATGGGACGGTTCGCCCTCCCCTTCCGCCGGCCCTGCTATGAACTTGGTCACCCATCAAAGCATGGCAATTTTAACACAGAAAACAATATGTATCGCATTAAGCAGCAAAAATGACAGCCTCCTCTATGCAATTTCTACAAGAACACGTGCCGGAGCCAGAGTTGAAATGATGTTGGAGCCACATAATTTATTTATTTTGAATAATTCCAAAATTATGAAATATGAACAATTTGTTGCTGCTGTTCGCTGCTCTCTTGCCAAAATGCCTTATTGGGATGCTAACACCATGACTGGCTTTCTCCTTCATGAACTCGTGCACGTTGCTTAGAATTTCCCGAGCTTGGCAATGCAAGGTTTTTGATTTCAACTTCGACAGAACTGGAGGCATTATGGAATTTAACGTTCATTAGCAAACACACACTTTTACATAAACACACGCAATACACGCACACAACGTCAAACCGGTCAAATACTTAGTATAAAATAAAAATATGGTGCTTCCAATCCAACAAAACTCACTGCCACTTTATGCCTTTTCCCCTTCCGTGACAGAAATAGTGCTTCATTATTACAGTTGGCAACACTAGTTACTAGCTAGCCAATGAACATGCACTGCATAAAAGAAGCAAGCACTACGCCGTGCTATATTGCCACATTAGCGTCCCTACCGAACGGTGGGAACAGCTAGCTGGAGCGCTATTCAATTGTTTTCAATGATGTTTGCGCGAGTGTGTCCAGGAATGGAATGACAATGTGGCAACAATAGCGAAGGTTTTCGAGCAGGGTAGAACACATAATGCTAAGAGAGAGGGAGACGAAACGAAAATTCGTTTCTACGCAACGGCAAATTTACGTGTGTGGCACTCTACTTCTCTAATATCCTTGATGCCTTCCTTCTCTCTTTCTCTACCCCTGTGTGATTCTCTCTCTCTTTATTTCTATGCCTTTTTATCCTTCTCCATTTCTCTGTCTCACTGTGATCCTCTCTGCCTGTTATCTTCTCTTTTGCTGTTTCGCTGTCTCCCCCTCTCCCTGCGTTTTACCCTTATCCCTTTCTCTTTGTCACTGTGATTCTCTCTTTCTCTGCTTCTCTCTCTCTCTGCCTGCCTCTTACCTTTCTCCCTCTTTCTGTCACCGTGATTCTCTGTTTGCCTTTTACACTTCTCTCTTACTCTGTTCCACTGTGAATCTCTGTCTCTCTCTGCGCCTCTTACACTTCTCCCTTTTTTTTTGCCCCACTGTGATTCTCGCTGTGCCTGTTACTGTGTGTTTCCCTTTTCTCTCTATCACTGTTGTTCTCTGCCTTTTACACTTTTCCTTTCTCTCTCCCTCTCTGATTCTCTCTCTTTCTCTCTGCCTCTTACTTGTTTCCCTTTTCCACTGTGCCTCTCTCTCTCACGTAGGTAGCAATTGTAGCTTTCTTTTCCTCTTTTTCTGAGCAATAGTTACATTCACCTTAAGTTATACGAGTTTTGTGTATTGAGCATTTGATCTCAAAATCGATATTACGTCAGCCCTAATCATCATTCATTTCTCTACTGGTATTACCCGTAATTCATAACAAGTACAACTGCAATGAACGAGAACGATTGTTTTGTCAGCTTTTAACGTACAATCTTCAACCTTATGCAACGTGCCAATTCGCTGTGGGTTTCGGGTTGCGTGTGCATTGTTTCTCGTTTTAAATCCAATCCAGCTTTGCCCTTGACTGTATAGTTCTGACGAGAAACGAGCGTGATAGTTATTTTTAGTCCGTCTCTCTAGCTGGTACGGAAATTGATTTTCGGGCGTGCTGACTTCTGTGGCCTACTTGGTGATAAATTATCTCATATTTCACTGCACACACAAAGCGCTGTTTTTTTTCGCAGCACTTAAATTTTGCGATGTTCGTTGTGATAACCTGTCGTTGGAGTTTTTCCATGGAGCTCCCCTACATAGCTGATCTATGATCGTAAGCGACGTTAATCAAACCATGCGTACAAGGGTTGTATGGGCAGTCGAGTAGATCCCTTGTATATTCATGTCAAGTGTAATTGTAGGTTGCTGTTGGCCAAACTTTTTAAGTACCGCCAGTAAGGGATCTAGCAGTGGAAATCTGCATGCATTTCTGAAGCTATATCTGCCATATAGCTTCTCAACCTTCGCCAGACAGTGACCTGGTAAATTCTGTTGTTTTTTTAAAAGAAAGAAAAGTCGATACCTCGATCTCAACAATGTTACTCGTAAATAATTTTCTATTTTTTTTAATTCTATACATTAATTATTATGTAATAATGGCTATTAAAGGCGAAAAAGTGTGTGTGTGTGTGTGTGTGAGGGGGGGGGGGTAGAAGCCCTGAAGATGAATGTCTCAATATATTACAACTTATGTGTAATTCTGCAAAGGAAGTAAAATTAGCTACACTATTTAAATGAGATATATGTGTAGGATTTCGGCGGGGGCTTCAGCCCCACGAGCGCTCCCCCTCGCTACGCGCCTGGCAGGGATGCCTTTGTGAGTGTTCCCTTTATTATTATCATCATGTCTTCACTCATCTTCGCGGTTAGTCAAAAAGTGGAAGAAAAGCGAAGTAAAATAAACCAACTCAGTCAATCAATCAGCAAAGAGTAATTGTTCGATTATATCTTATGTTTACAAATATAACATACTACGGCCAGCGTAATTCCCGGCCTCCGATAACATAATGCAAATGGTCCCTGACAGTTCGTTTCTACACCACTCGTTCAGGAAATAATAAATCAGCACATCATTCTTCCATATTCTTCTTTTTCTAGCAGATATTTGCTTGAACGACAGAGGGTTGGAAAAAAAAAAAACCTTTTGAAGTATGACATTGCACTATGCATTAGTTATGGACACTCACAGTAGCATGTTATTGGATTAAGTGGGGGTGGAAATAAGACTACAAGTTGTTGCGTTATATCTTGAATTTACAATAGATACACTATTTTTTAGCTTTGAACTGATGTAAAATTAATGTTTTGAACCCGTACACATCCTAATTATCATAGCATTTGTTTCGATTCAGTCGTTCAACATTTTCTGGCGCAGTGTCTGTTTATCTCCACAGACACTCGTTTTGTTGAGATGTGTGTGCGTTGCCAGAAAATACCGCATTGCATATCTTTGGCAACGAAATGGCGCATTCTGAAGTCCAGATACAATATTTATGTAATACCCAACACTGTTTTATCAACTGAAATGACTGCCAAGAAAATATGAGGCAGAAAAAAAATTTGAAGCACTGTCTGGAATTGTAAACAATAAAGTCACCGTATAGGCCTAGCTCTTTTGTGTTCCAAGTGTGCATAAGGCATACAAGAACGTAACATTTATATAGACATTTTGGTTGTTACTACTTTCCACATATATCTACTTCATTTTACTAAAAGATTCTGTACAGTGGGATCCATGAGTATTACCCTGCAAATTGTCCATCACCTTGTTCGTGCACTTCATTTGATCCAATAAGAGCTTCAAGAATTTAAAGAAAACTCAAAACAAGCTGTTGACCACATCTGCACCAGCATACATAACAAATGTAAGAGAAAAATTAATAAAAATAGTCATTGCACGGTATTACTCATGGATCCCACTGTACCGACAACCATTATAATCGTAATGCAGTTGTGCTTCTTTGACGTGATTTAGTTAGCCTGACGTTTTTCGACAACTAAGCCTGACGTTTTTCGACAACTAATGCCAGTTCGTTATCCATTATTGACTCACCTGTTATTAACTCATCTTGCAGTAAGTGATAAAAGAAAAGTGTGTTGAATTTTTAATATGCTTTCTCACTAAAACATTAAGATTTGTAAGGATATGTTAATTTTGCACACAGAAGGTAGTTTTGTTATTAGAAATAGAGATATTTATAGGCTCCTGTTTAGCCACATGGTTTCGTTCTCTCGCATTTGGTTCGATCCGTGGAGAGAACTCGAGCATGTTGGTGGTGTCATATCACTAGACCTCCTGGGAAGGGACATCCGGGAATTTGGACAAGCAAATTATATTAGGAAAGATAGCAAAGAAGCAAGAGAGGGAGTAGTATGGCTGATATTGGGGGGATGGAGACACAGTGCGGTGAAAAGAGAGGGAGGGACATATGGATGTATACTATGTAAGGGGAATGACGAGCCGGATCACTTGTTTGCATGTCCGAAAACGCGCGCCCTGGAGGTTGGAGGGTTTGGAAACGGAAGGTGCGCTCAAATTAGTCGTGGCACAGAGTGCAGGAAAGTGCAGGTTGGAGAAAGTGGGAGGGTTTTTGGTGAGAGTGAAGGAAAAGAGAAGTGAAGCGAGGAGGAAGGAAGAAAGACTGGAAGAAGAACTGTTGGGGGAGGGGAAGAATGTGTATATGGGGGACAAACAAAGAGAGAGCAGAAAAGAAAACTAAATGTAACAAAATTATGAAGTGCGTACAACCTATGGCTCGAACAACAAGGAAATAAATCTAATCTACTCTAATCACTTGTAAAGAGGAAGTAGCGGACTAGTCTCAAAATATAGATAGGACTGCGGCGATGGGACTTGATTCGCTGACCACATGTGACTCGCCGAATACCCATTTGGCAGCGCCACGAAATTTTTCACAAAACTATGAAAGCTTTTCGTTTGTTTGGTTTGTTGGATGCGAAATTCCCCTAGATTTAGTGGTAATCAGTGTTATATAATTCCCCTAGATTTAGTGGTAATCAGTGTTATATAATTCCCCTAGATTTAGTGGTAATCAGTGTTGTAGATAAAACATTGATTACCACTAAATCTAGGGGAATTTCGCATCCAACAAACCAAACAAGCGAAAAGCTTTCATATAACTTTTTTTTGCCAATGTTGTATTGATTTAGTTACCACAGTTTTTAATACATTACTTCAATGATATTGTACAGTGGGATGCATAGGCGTGTTCATGGCCTTCGTTTTTCCCAATGAGGGCATCAAGATTTGAAACAAAACGCCAAATAAGCTACTCGTCACCTGTATAGTAAAAATCTATTCCTTAAAAGCACTTAGGTTTCAAGAGAAAAATTAATGTAAATAGTCCATGAACAATTTGACTAGCAATAGTTGTGCACCCTGCTGTACTATACTTTATCTACTTTATCAACCCCACATCAGCCCCTTCTTGTTTTCATATATTTAGCATCTTCCGCCATTTAGGTACAAAGTAAAATCGAACAAGGGGGACACGGGGGGGGGGGGGGTAGGGGCCACCTTCAAGTTTACATAAAGAGCCCTCAGTGTAGGGTGCCTGTATTTTTGCGAAGAACATTTTTATGATGGGAAAACATAGACAGTTGGGTTCGCAAATATAACTACATATTTGGAATAAGATATTCTCGGTGTTTTATACACGATGGCTGTAAATTATCCCAGCTGACCTTCTGCCTTTGATGCCGACGGTCTGTCCTCTTCTTTTCATCTTTTCTTAGTTTGGGTACATCCTAAATCCTAGTGCGATGGGCGGCATGCCCTCAAATTTGTGTCTCTCAGCACAAAAGATTCATGCCTGTACTCTCTCCAGAAATAGTTTATGACAGGAAATCTGTAGAAAGTTGGGGCCACAAATACGACACATGTCCCGCTGTTCCTGTGGGTTGATTTTGATTGGTGGCCCGACACATGTACATTCCAAGAATGGGCACACGGTTGTGCTTGGATCTACCGAACAATATAACACACACACAGGTTTGTGTACATCCAATCTTTTAAAGTTAGGTCACAATATTTTGTTCATATGTACAATTCTTGTATGCACTGTGCTAGTTTGTGCGGTGTATATGTCGCTTATTATATGTATTTCGAGACTCTTAGACGAGACAAGACTTTACAGCACGAGACCAGACAATGCCAGTCTTGTCTTTGTACCATCCGTGTGGTCTAAGAATTGTTCATCATAAACAGTCCCTAATTTTGTTTTTATCTTGAAACATAATTAATTTTAAGTGCCTTTATTTAATGATTAAGTGTCTATTTTCGATGAACTCTCGTGACACACATAAAAGCTAGCTTGCAACATTTCTTTTAACATTTCGAGCCAACCTAAGTGGCGGAGTGGTTAGCACAGCGCGCTACGACGCCAGGGGTCTCGGGTTCGAATTCCGGCTTGGGCATAGGTGCTAGTGTCCCTTCATCAATGTAATCATATCCTCACTCATCCTCATCTTTGCGATTAGCCCAAAAGTGGCAGGAAAGAGAAGTAAAATTAACGAAATCAGTCAATCAACTTAAGGTTTCGGGGTATACACAATTTAAGAACCGCTGGTCTAGTTGTTAAGAGCGAGTATATCAATAGATTCCACTTCGTGGAACATTTCTGCAGTTCCGTCAAGGATAAAACTGTAAATCCAACACGAATTAGCCTTCCTGCATTTTCCGATACCGGTTTCCGTTGTTTCTGCGGCAGTTTTAGCCAGCACTGTATCATTTTGCGTCCACCAATCCCATCCTTTACAGCCCCATAACGTTGATCGCGAGCAATTTCGGAAGATTGCTAGTCGATAAAAAGGCTTCCCCGCAACACGAGACCGTTTCTGTGACGACTTGGCAACGCCGCAGACTCTTAAGGTTTGTTGCGGCGCCAAAGAGTTTTGTCACAATTTGTGCCAGCGCCGCGCCGCGACGCTCGGCGGAACTATCGGTCAGCTGATGAACTCGCACATGGCGAAGGGATCTAGTGAGGTTTTTTACGTTTTCTTAACGTGTCCTGCTTTCGTCGGGCGATTAATGCGGCGTGTTGGGAGAACCAGGAAAGTACCATATAACGAGGGAGTATTTTTTCGCCTGTGCTGGTTTTTTGTGTGACGTCATCTTCAGTGTCCTTGGATTCGTCCTTCCACGAGGTAGGTACTTACGAGGTGTTTACTTTTTGTCTCTGCCCCCCCCCCGTATCCCAGCTCTACGCAACGGGAATCGATCGTGGAGGAATTCCACATGCACTGGCTGCTAGTTATGTGTCGTGGTATGTTTGAGTTTGCATGTGTTGTGCGCGTAAAATATGTTTTATGTAAGTAGTATTGTAGAATCAATGTTGTAAAGTTATAACTCGGGAAGAAGGTGTTCAGGGAATGACCTAGAGGCATTGGCGAATTGATTTTCCATGTTGTGCGTCTAACTTCTTTGTGTGTATTTACGGTCTAAGTTGCTATCGAACTTGTGCTAATCGTTATTGGCAGTTATGAGAGTCGGTTGCTTCAGAATTGATCTGCAGTTTACTACAGCATTCAGAAATAACCAATACTTTTTATGTTAATCGTAGTTTGTCGATTGTTTTTTACATCTCGGGAGCAGTAGCGACGATTTGGTGTCAAAAAGTGGGGGGTGGGGGCAAGAACAGCTTACTTTCTCGGAGCCTCCTCGATGGCGCAGTGGTAGCTTCGTCACCTTGTAATAAAGGGGCCCCGGGTTCGATACCCGGTGGAGGCACTTAGTGATTCGGATCCCACTTTAAACTGTAGGTCCAATCCCGATTAGCCTTACTGTGCATAAAGTAGTGGCCTTAACACACCAAATCAATCAAGTTTTCTTTCTCGTGGTTGACAAGGCTTAGCATTAAGAGGCCATGGTGCGGCGGGGCGGGGGGAGGAGTGGCAAAAAGTGTGCAGGGGGCAACTGCACCCCACTGCTTGTGAGAATGTCCCCTCTGAAGTCCCCTAGTTTTTCTTACATAAGTTACTACAAAGTTCGAATTTCATTTAATTTGTTAATTGGGCCCGTGCTTTAAAAAAAAAAATCTTGTCCATTTTTCGTAATATGTTTGCATACATGAACTTGAAAGCATATGTAACTTACCAGGCTGTCCCAGAAGTCCTGCACCATAGAAGGGAGAAAATGAAACACAGAATATCAGAAACAAAGACAGACTTTATTCAGCAAAGTACCGGCCTCCATGCTCGATTATCTTCACCCATCTCTGCGACAACAGTTCAATCTGATGGCGATACCAGGTGGCAGGTTTAGAATTGAAAAACTCGCGACAGGCAGAATTTACCTCATCATATGAACTGAACTGCCGACCACACAGAAAATGTGAGAGAGAGCGAAACAAACCGTAATCCAATGGTGCAACAGCCAGACTATAGGCGGGATGAGGTAACAACTCAAACCCGTCAAGCTCAGCCAGGGTGTTGGTCTTCTTCGAGACCGGTGACTCGGAGCATTGTCAATTTGCAGCAGTAACCTCTTCCTCCTCGTTAATGCCGGGTATTTCTCGATCAGAATAACATACACTCGGCGTAATTGTTCAGAGTACAGTTCACCTGTTACAGCACGATCTTCTGGAAAAAAAACTCATAATGGAGAATCTTGTCAATATTCCACCACACACTCAGCATGAGCTTTTTCCCAAAATCTGTCCTGTTTCACATGGGTGATGGCCTCCTGTCCTCTTTTCAACCACTGTTTACGTGTATCAGGGTTTTTCAGAAACAGCCACTTCTCGTCTCCTGTCACAATTCTCCTCCAAAAACGATCACGTGGGTTTTGTAGCAATGTCTAGCAAATTGCAACTCTGCGCTGGGCCTGCACCTCCGTCAGCTCGTCAGGACTTTGTCGGGGCTGTTTATTTGTGTAATCCATGTCATGCAAGCAACGGTTACGGTCGATTTGGATGCCCCAACCAGTCTTGCTAACACTTGTGTGCTGGATTGTGGTGTAACATTCACAGCATCCTCCAGAGACTCGTCAATGTCTATCGGAGGTCGTCCCGTGCGGGGCTTTTCCGCGAGGCGTAAGTCACCTGAAGCGAATGTTTTAAACAAACGGGAAGCTGTCGGTCGATTAACCACTTCTTCGTTCTCCACACGACAAATTTCTTCTGCTGCCGCTTTTGCTGTTAGTCCTTTTAATATAAAAAAAAACGTAGCACTGCACAAAGTGCAATTTGGTCCTCACTCATCGTGCCCACTTAAACTTCACGGGAACACTCGCTACACATGCAGTGCATGCCTTCACTTGATCCCACGAACCTGTCCTCTATGCCTGCCAACAGCCTTTCACCGGTGATACCACCTACCCTCGCAAACTTCACATCGTGGAGCTCAGTGTGCTGATGGTGCAGGACTTCTGGGACAGCCTGGTATATGGACAAAATGCTGTAGTTTACTTGCTAATTATATAGTTTCTAATTTAGTATGCCTTATCCCAGATGACCTCACGCACGTTTGTGTGGAGCCACCTGGGTGGTTGACGCGCTTTTTCGGTACCAAAGGTTACGGGTTCATGTCCTAGTTTGGGCGTGGGGGGGGGGTTTCCTTTCAATTGCCCCTTCATCAATTTCATCTCATCATTTACCAGTCGGAAGTAGTCACAAGTAGCGGGAAAGCGGCTAGTAATGATGATACAGAACACAATGAGTTTGTTATGGTCAGTCACAATACAAGTTTGCAATCGGTCAGCAATAATTGTAATATTATGGCAGTGATAATTTGCATGGTCAGTGTGATAGGTCAATAATAAATTGTAACGACAGGTCAGAAATAAATTGTAACCATAGGTCAATGATACGAATTAAAGTACATATTGGAAGTCAGTTTTTGAGAATACATGTAGTTGTTGAGACCAAGAGTTTAGAAACTACAAATTTACCTTTTGAATCTAGAGCGTAGTTCCATCTTTTGAGGAATTTGCAAACTTGATTTCAAACACAGCTGTTAATGTTGCTTGAAATATACAAAAAATAATTTGTAAACTAAATGTGAGTATTACTGCAATCTCTGAGGTCGGTTCCGCACGTTTCCCTGTAGTGGGCGTTACACCATTTGATTTCAATAGAAGCAGACAACAGTTGTTTTCGCGTCACTGTGGGCGATGTGCTTAAAAGGCATTGTAGACAACTTGTGATTCTACGTTTCGCACCGAGGACTGTAACAGCGGCACTGCTCTAAATCTTCTCCCTATATATAAAAATGGATGTGTGTGTGTGTGTGGGGGGGGGATGTATGTTTGTTTGTTCCGGCATAACTCTCGAACGCCTGGAGCAATTTCAACCAAACCTGGTACACGTATCACTTGCAATCTGGAAATAATATTTTGGGGGTGAGACACCCCTGGCACCCCTAGGGGAGGGGTGGGAAGGGGTGACGTAAAAATAATCCAAACCGACCGATATTAAATTCCGTACAAAGATACATCCGTGACTCTATGCAATCCGCACAACGATAGTGTTCCTCGGGTTGTCTAACATTCAGGCAGTGTTGAGAAAACGACCGATATAGTTTTCGTGACACTCCCAAAGCGGTTCAACTTCAGAAATGACCTAAATTAGTGTCGAATCCATAGTTTTCGGAGTCGCTAAGCCAATTGGTGACATTCACGATCACATTTAAAATTAGTTACATTTTACACTATCGTTAGAATTCATTATTTTCCTGTCTAATACAAGATCGGGATAAACAAACACCCGGGAACGCCGGGTAATCAGCTAGTATAACATAGACTCGTTCTTCAAGGTCATACCAATCCTTCCTGGCAGACTTGCCAACTAATCCAGGTGAATACCTTACTAGATTTTTTTTTAAAGTATGAACGCGGAGACTTTTCGAACGCACTGTAGAATGCACAAATCGCTAATATACGATTCCAGTTTCTCCCAGGCTACGTATATGCAAAGACATGCATTTCACTAGCTATTATAGTTTTATTGGCCATGTGATATCTTACCGTACGGATGTACAGTCAGCAGCAATAAAAACGGTATACCTATCCCGAAATCTCTGTTGCATAACTCACATTACGCCATGCAAGAAAGCGAGGATTTTCAGACCGTTGTTATGTTCTATGAACTATAATAGCGATGAGCGAACTTCAGTAGCAAGTTGGACCTCCGCCTTAAAGTTAGGTATCCCATTGTACAGTCACCGCCAATACAAATGGCACATCTATATCCTGAAATACTAGCTTCCATACAAGGCGTTGTGTGTGTTGCCTAACTCTACGGCGGTGGTAGAAGTTGCCATTGAAAATTTGCTATTGAAATCCACTTCTCGCCTAGAGTAGGCAACACACATAACGCGTTGCTGGGAAGCTATTATTTCAGGATCTATGTGTCCCATTTTTATTGTCTGTGACTGTACATGTCGTATTTTGAACCCAGAACGAGTTTGACACTGAAAAAGTAAGGCTCCGCTGAAAAATCCAAGTGGAACAAACTTACCGACCTTGCTTTGGGAGAGCGATGTTACCCCTACAGATTTTTATTTCGCAACAGTTCGTTGACACCCATCGAACCACACATTATTCTAAGTACAATTTACAATTTTTAAAAAAAACATAAAATTCGACTGATAAAAATAATTATAATTTAACTTTTCTTGCTTTCAATGAAGAAAAGTCGCCAATTAGCTCATCGAAATTGATAATGTTTTGCAGTTGACAATATTGAGAGATTATTTAACCTCTCCAAACCTATTCACGAAAAAAAAGGCTTTGAATGCCCCCCTAGTCTACCCTGATAAACACTGAAAAAATAATCCATTGTTAATAGAACTTCGGGTAATGTGCCCCCCCCCCCGTACAAACGTCCTCCGCACGTTCACTGTGAAAATCTTATCGGATCATATCATCCAAGATCTCAACTGGCGTCATCGCATAGTTACGTGTTTTGCGAGGAGACCAGATAGTTCGCCTTTCCACGGAAAGATGTCGCGATAGTACAGGATCTCTTCGGTGCTCGGAGCGGATCGCTTGTCTTGGCTTGTTCCGCGTGGCTGTTGACATTTATACAAATAAATGGTTGCCTATAGCAACGGCGCCGGGTGCTAAACTGCCGTCTCGTCTGGCCGCAGACGCGGCTTTCAAACGAAGCAATGCGTCGTCAGCCGAGAGGAAATTGTTTGTGTTGTCCGGCCTTGCTATTGCATGGTTGTTGAGCTCATTAAGTCTCGAATTCAAATGCGTTGGAGCAATGGTTACGGTTATGTACTTGAATGGCACTTCTGATTAGCAGACAGAAAATTCTCCTTGCCTTGACACTGCACCATTGGACACTGACTTCATTGCTTATTTTTACTTCGCATTTCTGCAACTTTTGACTAATCGCGAAGATGAGAATGAGTGATATTATGATGTAACTGAAGAAGAGACACTCACAGAGAACACTCATACCCAGGCCGGAATTCGAACCCGGGACTTTCGTCGTAGCACGCTGTGCTAATCACTCCGCTATTGGACACTGTAAAATGAAGATTTCGATACATATATACAGGGTGGCCCAAAAGTCAGTTTCCCCTGAGAGAATTGATTGATTGATTGATTTGGTGTTTTAAGTCCACTTTATGCACAGTAAGGCTAATCGGGACTGGACCTACAGTTTAAAGTGGGATCCGAACCACTACGTGCCTCCACCGGGTATCGAACCCGGGACCCCTTGATTACAAGGCGAGGACGCTACCACTGCGCCATCAGGGAGGCCCCTCCCCTGAGAGAAACTGTATATGTAATTCTAAGAATTAAATTTACGTTATCTATGTAGAGACTTCTGAATCGCGAGCATCTGGTGGTGGTAGTAGGAACTAACGAAAGCAAGTATGCAGGAGGCTGTTGTTCTCTCCTAGGGGAATCTGACTTTTGGGCAACCCTGTATTTATATTAGAGCTGAGGCGATACCACTTTGAACCGATACTGATGTTGATTCTCTTACCGATTCCGAGCGATACTTGAAAATTGCCATAAATAAAACTTGTGCAAAATATATATTGGTGTGTAAATTTTATTCTCCAATTATATGCATCAATTTACCAAGAAATTTGCTCTAGAATATTCAACAATTATATAATAGATATTATGTAATCACCAAGTTTAGTTTTTTGTCAAAATTTGTGCAAAATAAAAATAAAGTTAGATTAATTAGACTCCGGCATTTTTTGCAGACCCCGTGCAATAACAATAAGTCTGAAAAGTATCGGTTGGTATCGGTAGAAGAATTCCAAACGATATTTTCCGATACCGGCTCAGCACTAACATAAGCATTTCTAGATTAAGTTAATTGCCGCGATGAGGATTCAAGGTTTGAAACTAGAACTTGATATTACGTAGGCTAGGCACCATATCTAACTGGTGTTTTTTTCTACGGCTTTCCGTCACCCGCACTCAAAACATGCCGCCACACTTCAATATTGGACGAAAGGGCATAAATTAGTTTGGAGCTACTAAGCTGTAAGTCTTGGACATCAAGGAATTATTTGTGCCTAGACTTGGTTTTGCAGTCTAACGGAGTTCTGGCGCCTGGGAATGCAACCGGGATAATCCCCTGTAGGAATTGCGTTGCGTCGTCCATATGTGTTTGGCATTGTCCCTTCATCCCCATCGTCGCGAATAGCTAAAAGTAGCAGATAAGCTACCGAAAATAACCAAATTCAATCAGTAAATGTTCATTGTCACGATGAAGCTGGAGAGGTATAAAGAAACGATTGGCCCAAGAAATCAAAGAGAGAATACCCACCTATTGTCCTATAATAAGTAAGAGGCTAAGGTACGCTACTCTGCGATCATTCGAACAATGTAAATGTACTGTTCAGATTATATCTTATAAACATTAATTTGTTGATAGTAAGGGATTGTGTTTTCTCTTTATGTTTGGAGCGTGCTGTAAAATGTTTATGGTGCTTTACGTCCAGGAATAAATAGTGTAAGACAGTGTGCGAATTAACAGAGGGATACCGTGGAAACCCCCCCGACAAAAGAAAATTATTTTCATCCCTGCCAGAGATGTTTTTATCCCCCTCAAAGGAAATGAAATTGACAGTATGCTATTTCTTAAGTATGTAACAAACATAACTGAAATATCATTCGTGTCGATTAATGTTCCGATCACCAAAATCCGATCACCAAAATATTTCGATGACGAAACGTATGCAGCCATGTGAATTAATGTACGACACAATTCTTACAACTGATCAACCTCACCGAACGTGTATTAGAAATGTTTGTCAAGTTTTTGGTGTTACTACTTCGATAGTTCTTTTTGTGTACAAGTTTGGGTTTTCTTCGAATGTGAATATAGTGTTTCTAAATTACGTCTAGGCCTCCGAGATGGCGCAGTGGTAGCGTCGTTGCCTTGTAATCAAGGGGTCCCGGGTTCGATATCCGGTGGAGGCACATAGTGGTTCGGATTTCACTTTCAACTGTAGGTCCAGTCTCGATTAGCCTTACTGTGCATAAAGTGGACTTAAACACCAACTCAATCAATAAAATACGTCTAAATGTTATCAAAAGGATAATGATTTAGATTAGAACTAAGTTCTAAGGTACTTAGGATCGCGTAGTTAACTGACTGGTAACATATATAAACATTTACATATCCCCCTCCCCCAAAAAACTACATCAGAAAATGAAATCACAAAAACGCTACTGAGTGTGCACCCCACCCCCTAAGGCAAAAAGCTTAATACGCACAGTGGTGTAAGAGAACGTGGTGCATATTTTAAAAATCAACTTTACACCTTAACTATAATCTACATATGTGTGGATACTAGAGATGGACGATATCGGAAATTTGATATCGCGATATATCGTCAAGAAAATATCGATATTTTTTCCGTATCGTGATATCGGCGATATATCGCCAAATAATCGTGACGATATATCGCCGACACGATATATATCGCCAAAATATCATGACGATATATCGTCTAGTTGATATCGCCAGGACGATACTTTTTTCAATATAGCGATATGCCGTCTGGGCATATCGCCCACCTGAAATCACCTACCCCAGGAATCGGACCGGTCTTGCTTTTCTCTCTCCCTCTCTCTCGTCCCCTCCCCCCCTGGTTGCAAATCTGACCTGTGTTCTTTGTGAGCCTCCCTACCATATGATACACTTTCCCCTTGCCTGCGATAATTTGGCTTCAAAATTCCCCGTTCCTGGGAAAATTACATGCTGGGAAAAATTGGTTTCCAACATTGACCAAGACTGTTGAGGAAGTTCAGAGGGTTTTTTCCCCCCGCAATATGCAACCCTGTTCTCTCTCCTGTTAGAGTTTGGCTCCACAATTCCCCGATCCTGGGGAAATTACATGCTGGGAAAAATTGGTTTGCAACATTGATCGGAGCCCTGTCAATCTTGCCCGCCACCCCCGTGGAGTTGACCGCCGGCGCTGGGCCAGCCGTCTCGCGAATTCAAAGAAAGCGGGCAATGTTTCCAACTCCTCTAAGAAATCAGGTTCATCTTATTGAAATGAACATTTTCTGATAATTTTTTTTCTGTATTTTATTCACTCAGTCTGGGCTTCGCAGATAGCCTAGGTAGCCCCGAATATACGCCTCTGGTCTGGTAAGCTGATGCTTATAATTGGAGTGGAGTATTCACCCACTAATATTGATCAATATTTGGAATAATTTTTAATTGTTACAACTTTGAAGCATCGGTATTGGCAGCCAGCGGGAATCTGTATGTGTATCGGTTTCAAGTGTATCCTCAGCCCTACGTATATGTGAAAAGAAATATAGCATATAAAAGTCGTACACCGCATATTCCTTTCTTTGAGTACCGTGAAAACCACCCTCCAGAGAGATTTAAGCAGCGATTACTTTAGATATGCCTTCTCGAGCGTGGCAAATCGTTGCATAAAAAGAAACGTGTTCGTGGTTTCCCCGTCTGTCAACAACACGTTCCTAAATCCGCCGCAAGATGTCTCCAGCAGCCTCTCTCCCACTCTCATCCTTGCCTGGACCAGTTTTCTCCAACTTGTCTTCTTCGACCTTCTTCTAAATTCCATTAAGTTGGACTGCATTATGCATGAAGCTCCGTGTTCTCCCCCGGGGAAACCTTGCAAAGATTTGATCCAGAAAATATTATCTCTCTCACGTGGTTACTTTGCTTCCACGCACGTCTTCCCCGGGGTCATGTGACCCTTCTGGAGAGAGAGAGGAATACCTTGCCTTTGACCACAGAAAGAAGCATTGTAGGCAGATACTGAACTCAAGTAGCAAACCATCTTCGCGATGATTTACTGTCCCATCCGCGAGAAGTCTGACACCAGTCACCGCTGAGAGGCGCCACTCACACTTTTTTGATTTCACCTCTACCTTGGTAAAAAGGAACATCTTGCAAGAGTTTGTGGTTTGGCTAGGTAACCGATGTAACTGGCACCGTGCTGTGTGCTCAACTCGAATCTTGTCGTTTCTTTTAATTGGTTGAGTTTTCTTGTATTCGTTTCCTTATTGGACAAAGTACCAAGTCGTGCCATAAGTTCTGTCCCCCATAACACAAAATGTTGTAGTACACTAAATCCTTTATTGCCAAGTGTACATTAGGGACACAGGAACTAAACAAAACATAGTCTATTCAAAGTGGCCGCCTTTGGCCTGCACATACATCTTCATTCGTTGAGGCCACGCGTCAATCACGGCACGCACCACATCTTGGGGTATGGAAGCGGTTGCTTTCACTAAATCGGCCTTAAGCGACTCAATATTGCGGTGAGATTTCTTGCAGGCCTTCTCCTCTAAGTAGTCCCAAAGGCGGTAGTCCAGTGGGTTGAGATCCGGGCTTACAGAGGGCCAATCCTCTGCGGCTATGAAGTTGGGAACATTGTTGGCCAACCATTGCTGGTTCATCTTCGCCGTGTGTGCCGGCGCGGAGTCTTGCTGGAATGTCCAGTCTTCACCAGAAAAGAGAGTGTGATTCAATGGTTCAACTACCTTCTCCAAAACATCGTTCTGGTAATTTGCAGCCTTGGTCTTGACTCCCTGTTCGCAAAAGTGCAGCTGGGTGACACCGTCGTACGACACGCCCCACCAAACCATGACTGAAGCTGGGTGGTGGCCTCGTTCGACCCTAGGAAGTTTATCGGCAGCTTCCCGAGAACTGTGGGCATAAATGCTGTCATTTTGCCGGTTGAATTTTTCTTGTACGGTGAAATTTTTTTCATCGGTGAAAAGGATTCGCCTGTGTTTCCCGTCCGCGTACCGCTGGAGTAACCTCTTGGCTCTTGTGGTTCGTATCTTCTTCAGAGCAGGTGTCAGCAGTTGTCCTGTGGTAAGGCACAAGTTTAAGGTCCTCTTTGATTATGCGGGACAGCGTCCTCTTCGGTATATCCATCTCCCGTGCCATAAGTTTCTGTTTTCGAAGAGGATTTCGACGAATTCGAGCAGCTACAACTTTCACAGCTGCTGGCGTCCGTGAAGTGCGCGGACGACCACTTCTAGCTCTGTCATCGATAGAGGAGATGTCGTTGAACCGGTTGATGCACCGATTCACAAATTTTTGCGTAATTTGTAATGGCTTTAGAAGATTGAAAATCTCCACCGGTGACTTGTTGCACTGCGATCACAGCGATCCGATTCTCCTTGCTGCCCCGCTCCATGTTAACTGGACAAGTGAACGCCACAAACTAGGGACTGGTTTACGATACAGGATGCGCACGACCTATTGTAAACACAGCTGGTCGCGGGCGTCAGTCGAATGGGCCGTGTGGAGCTCGTGCACTTAGGGACAGAACTTATGGCATATTGCTGTATGCATCCACAACTAGATGAACATTGACGATGGCGTGGCTTGAAGAGATTCGAACCTGTGGACCCTGTTCAGATTTTCATTTTGGCGAAAATTGTCATTGCTTTGCAATTTGAAGGAGACGTGAGAAGGGTGTTAACGTTGACTGGACTCACAGCTAGCATAATCCTCTCTGGGACTTATGTTGTTTACTGTCCAGGGGCGCCGACTTGTCAAAATTATTTGGAGGGGCTCTGATCACTGAAATAAATTAATGAATGACTCACTCCCTCCCTTTTTTAAGTTTTGGCCTCAGTGATCGGAATCTCATAAAAGCCCATGAATTCCTCAAAAATATCAAAATGTTTATTCACAGTTCTATTGCAGAATATTAATTGTCCACGGATAGATATGTCACAAGTTTCGTCAACCATAATCGCAAAATATTCCCGACTTTTAATATCTGCTACCACGGAGCGCAAAACAGATCTCCCTAATATATCAATGATCTCGTTCTGAATGTCATGTGAGAGCCATTTGTAGCCCGAACGTCCCATCCACTACCCTAGTTCATGCACATCGTCTTCTGAAACTCTTTTTAGTAAAAATTTTAACAATACTCATAATTACATACTTAGTATATACTAATAAGTCATGTGTTTTGCTGTCTCTGGTCATAGCCCTCCCCAAAATTGATGGTTTAGCGGACTCAGCCCCCCCCCCCCCAATTGATGGTCTAGAACATTTCAAATGTGTATTTAAAGTTAAGTTCAGGTGGCACAATTCAGAATAAACTTTACAAGAGAAGCAAAATAATACATTATATCCTCTAAAGCAAAATTATTTGGGGCTCTGCCCCCACATCGTTAACGTTGGGGGGGGAGGGGAGGGGCGGCTCGAGCCCTCCCAAGCCCCATGGAGTCGGCGCCTATGGTACTGTCCATGTGTGTTGTAATTGCTCCTTCATACATTTAATCTTATCACATTCCATCCCCATTCGCGATTAGCCAAAAGTGGCAGAAAAGCGACACTAATGAACAAAAATACAATACCCACTAGAAACTGTTGGTCCAGTCCCGATTAACCTATTTCAGCATGAAGATGTTTTAATGCAAACGTTGCCTCGTGATAACCAAGTTTTAGGATGTGAAATTTGTGGACCATCCCGTGTTCGAAAGTTCGTACCTTCGGCGTGAAGATCTTAGTGGATTCTCCACTATGACAGAGTAAGGGAGAATTCACACACAAGCGACACGTGTCACGTGAGAACGAGCCAATCAGCAGCAACGTTTCACACCGTAGCGGCAAGACAGGCAGCAGAAGCCTGCGTTCGATTGGAGTGACACGTGTTGTCTGTCGCTTGTCGCTTCGGTGTGAACTCCCTTAAGGTTTGTAAACACACAGTAAATGTTTGATGGCCATATTCAATTCTTGGACTTTCCGGATGTCGCACCAACGCTGTAAAATTACGTGCGACCTGATAGCGATAAATAAGTGAGATGTCTTATAGGCACGTCAACAGTGTAAGAAGTTTGTGTTGCATATGTCAGTAAAGCTTTATAAAAACCAGTCTCCTCAATGTTTGATAGCCCGTAATTCACTTTTGGTCTGTCCGGACGTTGCATCAACACGAGATTACCGACCTGGTAAGTGAAATGTCCGATAGGTGCGTCAACATCGTATGAAATTTCACTTGCATATCTCGACTACTGGCACTTGCCACTTGTTGATGGACTCTTTCCTCAAGCCTTCCCTTTCTATGCACTTTTGTTTTTTTACAAGACTTATCGGTCAGCGTGCGTGACTCCTTGCGTTACGCTTGTCAAGCGCGAGTGTGCGTCTCCTCTTGCGGTTTGCCAAGTCATCCGTAACTGGAATGCAAGGGTGTGTTTTGGAAGTCACGTTTTCTATAAGCCTGTTCTGCTTGCTTCTGCATTACAGCTCGTTGCGTACAAGGGGTTTTGCAGAGGTTTTTGTTTCGTAATACACCGAAATACAGATAACCCATATTCAGTATTACACAGCTACCCAAAATTCGCTGCTTAAATCCATATCCCGTGAATTGTCGAGCCCAGCATAATCTACCAGATTCTTTAAAACCAAGACTATTTTTACCAAATACTCAAATCCATAGTTAGCTAATTATTTGTTAGATAAATCCAATATTCTGTACCCACAGGTCAGTCTAATCCAGGATCAGCAATCTCAAATTTTAAATAAGATTACAAAAATCTAATATCAAATCCAATATGAGCTACTCGAATTTATATCCAAGATTAGCTACGTGAATCTCAAATTCAGAATTAATTCGAGTGGGAAATAAAGAAGCACGTATTCGATGCTCCTAAACAGAACTATTGTAGCTATTAGAGTTTCAAATTCAGTATTAGCTATTCAGTTTTTAAATTTAGTATTAGGTATTCGGTTTTGAATTCAGCATTAGCTATTCGGATTTTAAATTCAGTATTAGTTATTCAGATTTTAAATTTAGTATTAGGTTTCGGTTTTGAATTCAGCATTAGCTATTCGGATTTTAAATTCAGTATTAGCTATTCAGATTTTAAATTTAGTGTTAGGTATTCGGTTTTGAATTCAGCACTAGCTAATCAGATTTTAAGCTGAGCATTAGTTGTTCGGATTTTATGCCGAGCATTAGCTGTTCGGATTTTAAGCTGAGCATTAGCTATTCGGATTTTAAGCTGAGCATTAGCTATTCGGATTTTAAGCTGAGCATTAGCTATTCGGATTTTAAGCTGAGCATTAGCTATTCGGATGTTAAGCTGAGCATTAGCTATTGGGGATTTTAAGCTGAGAATTAGTTATTGGGGATTTTAAGCTGAGAATTAGCTATTCGGATTTTAAGCTGAGAATTAGCTATTCGGATTTTAAGCTGAGAATTAGCTATTGGGGATTTTAAGCTGAGAATTAGCTATTCGGATTTTAAGCTGAGCATTAGGTATTCGGATTTTAAGCTGAGCATTAGGTATTCGGATTTTAAGCTGAGCATTAGGTATTCGGATTTTAAGCTGAGCATTAGGTATTCGGATTTTAAGCTGAGCATTAGCTATTCGAATTTTAAGCTGAGCATTAGCTATTCGAATTTTAAGCTGAGCATTAGCTATTCGAATTTAAAATTGAGCATCACCTATTCGGATTTTAAATTCATCATTGCCTTTTGGGATTTTAAATCTATCATTAGATTTTCGGAATTGAAATTGAGCATTAGCTATTCAGATTTTTAATTTGACATTAGCTATTCTATTGGGATTTTAAAATCAGCATTAGCTATTGTGATCTTAAATTGAGCATTACCTGTTCGATTGATATCTGATTAAATTTCAGTTTTGTTTTTCCAACTTGAAGGGATTCCCCGATGACGTAGTGGTAACGCCGTCTCCTTGTAATCAGGGTGTCCCGGGTTCGATCCCGTTGAAGGCACATATCACACTGGTTCAGATCCCACTTTAATCTGTAGGCCCAGTCCCGATTAGCCCATCTGAGCATAACAGTGAACTCTAAACAAAACATGTTCTTTTATCCGAACCTGAAGTTCAGATTTTATGCTGTATGCTAATATGTTTGTCATTTTTTTCTAATTTCAAATCGGTGGAGGAGATTAGATATGAGTAATATAAATTCATTTTCCCTGAAGGGAAAGACTGAACATTCCACTGCAGTATACGGTCCACTTCTTTAGTATCTATTTCTTCCACAAGGGGGCGTTCGTTCTATCTTCCCGCATTCTTTAATAGCTGCAGTCCCATTGGCCTTTCTTTCCCGCCTCTTCCTGTTACAATCCAATGAAACAGAATTTTTAAGATTATTTTTTTCTTTTCTCTATTAAGTGCTGTGGAAATGCTGAGGGCAGTTTTTGATCAATAAACCTCCCCCGGTTCCAATTTCTTTCCCCCTTCTCCGTTTTTCTCTGCTGTCTCTCTCTCTCGTACCTCGCGAGAGGGAGCCAGCAGAATGCCGCAACCACGGATCACGTAACCATGGCAACAGCAGCAGCCGGTCAGGGTTGGCAGGTGCTGCTGTTTTATCGGTACGCGACGATAATGTCGTTTGCTTTGCGGTAAACGTTTCACCGCGAAAATTATGCCTTGGGAAGGATGCTTACTTACTATTCCGGATTCTATTACGGCCAAAGTGTCCATGTTGACATTGGCGTAGCCATGCATTATTAGCGTGTCTCAGTATAAAGTCGGCTTCAATAAAGTTATGGATTTGCGAGGAGAACGAGCCGAAAGAAGCATCCACCCACCCTTATCCAATTTTCGAATCCAGTATACACGAAAAAGAATAATCTTTGGGATGCACGTGCAGTCACTTCTGATCTGAGCCACTGCGAAAGTCTTTCCATCCTGTGCCTGCGAACTGAGGCCATTGTCAAACTCCCTCCTCCATTCGTATACTTGCTGGTGTGGCAAGTATGCATAGAGATGTTGAATTTTCATATGCCGGAGAGTTTCTGTACATTTTAGGCTTCCAGAGGGCAAGAAATCACTGGTGATGGTGTGGGGAGGAGGCGCCATCTTTATAATGACAAAAATGGCGTTTTGAAGCTCAGGTGATCACTGTTGCAGCCTTGAGATCGTTTAGTAAATAACAGCAATACTTCGTATAAATTTGAGTTTTATTCAGTCTGTATTTTTTGTGGAAGCTTTAAAGTTTTGACTCTCCCTCGTACATACAGAAAGTAAACTATTTACAAAATAATAACTGTAATACAATAGCCAATTGCTTTGGGCATCTCGGCTATTATATCTTCTGTATATGTAAAAATGGAAGTATGTGTGTGGGTGTGTGTGTGTGTGTATGTTTGTTTGTTCCGGCACAACTCTCGAACGCCTGGAGCAATTTCAACCAAACTTGGTACACGTATCACCTGCAATCTGGAAAGAATACTTTAGGGGTAAGACACCCCTGGCACCCCTAGGGGTGGGGTGGGAAGGGGTGACATGTAAAATTAATAGAAAACCACCGATATTAAATTCCGCACAAACGGACATCCGTGACTCTATGCAATCCGCACAACGATAGTGTTTCTCGGGTTGTCTAACATTCAGGCTGTGTTGCGAATGGAATCTATAGTGGTAGAGCAGCCACAGGCTGAACTTCGCCCATGAATAAAGAATTTCTAATTTGAATTTCTAATTCTAATGCGGTCTAATACAAGATTGGGATAAATAAATACCCGGGCAACGTCGGGCTTTCAGCTAGTATATAATATAAAATGCATGTGTAGTAAGAAGTGTATTGCTATTTATTTAACGTGGATATTTTAGGAATAGGCTTCATTGCCTCTACGGTTCTTTCTTGGGAGCGACCTGGTGGTTAGTTTCAATTATACCTGACAAATTTCCCTCACTTTAAATATTTCCCTTTCAACTTGATAACTCAAAACTGGAAATCCTGTTTCGCCTAAAATGGCTGACAGGTATCAAATTAGATCGTCTTTGCTGATAACCCATTAGGAGGACTGTTTCAATATTCGTACTCGTTTCGAAGAATTGAAACACGGAAATGTGAGCCTTATGCGAAGACAGTACCGCGTGCCCTCAAACTTTTATAGAAGGGGTTGGCGAGTAATTTCATCCGGCGATTTCTCAACTGGTCGCCTGGCAACCTTGATCCAAACTCCGGCGATCAGGTCGAGATCTATCGAGGAGAAAGAGCGCTTTTGAGTCGCCCTCTGCGGTCACATCTTTCCGTTCCGGTTTCCGCGGATGAACAGTATTTCCGAATTTCCTCCGTAACCTCAAGATATGAAGAAGTTACCCCCTAGAGGAGAGGGCTTGCACTGGGAGGACGGTGACTTTAGATAGGGGGCGTGGCATGTGAGGTATCGACCTCCCGGAATCTCCACGGGGCTGAGTGGGGGAGTAGGGGGAGGGCCACTACGCCGGAGGCATGTGTGCGTGTGTGTAGTACGCGAGTGCGGAAATGTCGTGTGTTCAATCCCCGATGATCCTTCTTGCGAATTGTGGAGATGTGACGCTCTGCACTGTGATGCATACTAGGTAGAGAGAGTGCTGGGACATGTGTGTGAATTGTGGCAGCCCACTGTTCAGTGTGGGTATATATTTTTCAAGAACGGTCCTTCCAGATACACTCTTATGTAGTTTATGTGGTCAGCATTATTCACTGTAGCCTAATGACTATGGTGCAGACTAAGTGGAGAGTGTGTTGGACATGTGTGTGATTAGTGTAATCCCACGATTCGCAGTAGCTCCATTGTGGGTACATATTTTTCAAGAATGGTGCTCCCAGATATATTCTTACGTAGTATCTGGTGTCAGCAAAGGATTTCTTCGCTGAACCCTACTGAGTGGGGCACAGACTGGGTAGTGGTGTGTGATTAGTGGACGCCTACCGTTCCCACATACTTTGACCACAATTTACTCTGAGAATGTTCTTTCTCTAGTAACTCTAGCGCTTGTTTTTAAGTAGCAGTCCCCTAGATACATTCCTAGCTAGTTTCTAGGGTCAGCGTCAGATCTCTGTCCACAAGAAGCCTAAGTCCAGATTAGTGAACCAGTACCACCGTCCAAACAGGCCTAAGTTCAAGACATTGGTGGTTCTAAACGTCCCGTACTAACGTCAGAGACCGCTTGGTTCTGCAGTGAACGTAAAAATGTTATGATGTGGTGCGACCGCGGTGGGTACCGAGATGTTCTTTGGCGCCCGTGACCCCTGACAGGGGGGGAGGAGGGGAGATATGAGTCGCTGGTGCACCTGCAATCGGAAGGTGTTTCCGGCGAAACCGGAGCGCCCCCGTATGGACAGAAACATTCTCCATCGCATCGCGTTCACAGTGTGGCACACCGCTCTGCACCTCGAGAAGGAACAGGTTAGTGTGGTGACGTCCCTTAGTTCGTTTCCCTTAGGGCTCGGCTAGACCTTCGCTGCTGTATTTGAATTTTCATCTCTTTTCGAGATACCGCTATGAAATTCCAAAATTTGAAAAATGACTAGAATTTCTTCTGGAGCAGTGCTTCCCAAAGTGGGCCCCGTGGCTGGCTTACAAGGTCGTCGCGAGCTGTTCCAGTATTTTTACTGAAATGACACTTATTCCAAATATATGCTTATTTAGTTGTTGTTTCTGAATTCGAAATATGTGTTTATTTTTTAACTTCAGGCAAGCAACCTAACTAAGCGCTGCAATGTGTTAGATAGGCCGACATTCTGACTTTCGCGCCGCGGAAAATTCTTGAAACACTAAGCGCGCCGTGAAACTATAATATTTGGAAACACCTCGTCGGTCCAATGACATAACGACCTATCTCATTTTTTCCAACTTTTCAGGAGAAGCAAAAAACGTTTTCGCACACACTTTCGTAGATGTTTGTGAGAAAACTATTTACCCCATAACAAATTTTGTTTTGTCATTGTATTATGTTACTGCTGTAAAATAGTGTGGTTGAATGTTACATGTGTTGCGTTACGTGCTTGAAATTTCATAATTTCTTGACATTACGTCGGTATGTCAGATCAAAATAATTACTCACACAGAAATATCTTTGAGATACGCCATGCAAATTAGTATCAAGTTACAGCTTCATGATTTGAGAAATCTTCTTTTTTAGTCAAAATGTGAGCAAAACTATATAATATTTATGATTTTATTGTTCATGACGCTTTTTTTTTTCAAAGTGAATGGTTATTTTTATTTTGAAGTTCTTTAGAATTATATGCTTTAAGTACGTGTACAAATTACAAAACTCTTCACTACAAGTACAATTAAAAAGCTATACATGCAATTGCCTTAAAATTCAGAAAATCTTCCATCTGCATTCTGTGCAAGATGTAAGGATGGTTTCTTCGGGCTAGTTTTATGATGGGTGCAAGCTGAGAGGGGACAAATATCGCTCCAACTTTCCGTAACGATCTGGAGATTGCACTGTGCGCAGAGTCTCCCTCGTTTTGCCCATGATGAGGCTCAAAAAATCTGAGCACATTATTTTTTATATATTCTTTTAGCATTACATGCATAAGCGCAGCCACCACAATCCTATTCTTGTTTTGGCCAACACAACTGTCAGCATATAAGTGCCGTATTCTTCTTTTCTTGGTCCACTTTCATTAGATACTGGTAAAGACATGTTGCTATTTCACATGATCCACGCTTGCTAATTCCTTCATGCCACAAGAAACAATGACAATTTTTCATATTCAGTTCATAGACAGTGAAGTTGTAGTTAGCCAGACGTCTGTTGTAGAACACGGATGAGTGGTTCGACATAGGCAAGTGAATAACTTTTTGCAGATCAAAATCAGCAGAACAGGTCGCTGTAGTCTTACTTATTGCTTTCAATTCTCTCACTTACTTTTCTCTGCAACGTGCTGCTTAAATTTATCTTCTAGCTTCATTTTATCTTCATCAGATCCCGCATTGTACGTAATGCATAATCCACACTGATCTTTTTTGGGTTGATGAAATGCAAGATTCATACCCTTGAAAACATTTGTGTATGTTTGCAAAGATGCTTGACATGTTGTGTCAATCTCTTCCTTGTACATCTCATACATCTTCCTTACATTTAAATCAGAATGCAGATACTCCTTTGTTGAATATTTTCTACAATAGTGAGACTCCATTCGTGGAAAGCGATTTATGTGATCTTATACTATACTCAGTTTCCTATCGGCATTTTTTTTCAAATGTTTGTATCTTCCGCCTCGTTTTTCAGTTACTAATATGCCTGTTTCTTGAATGTTGTTCACTGTCGTACGTATAAATTGTTCGCTAATTCCAAGAGTATTCAAAAACATCTTCTTGCAAACCTTCAGCCTTGTTCCATCCAGGGAAAGATAGTAAAATTGTGTTTTTGTACGTCTCGATGCTTGTTTTGTGGTTTTTTGTCTCGTATCTTCTACATCAACGTGTCGTGCTACGTACTTCCTTTGACGTTGCAAGTTTCCAAGATCGAAAAATCGATTTAAAATAATTATTCGTGATTTCTCATTGTTCTTCAGTACATAACATTTTCTTCCTTTGTGGGTGCAACCTGTGCAGGGGTGTTTCAGCAATCTTCTTTCCTTAACAACCTTCCCTGTAGTTGAACTGAAGTATTCATAGC
Organism: Lepisma saccharinum; assembly: GCF_977018435.1. Lineage (NCBI taxonomy): Eukaryota > Metazoa > Arthropoda > Insecta > Zygentoma > Lepismatidae > Lepisma > Lepisma saccharinum. The sequence goes on from NC_139248.1 coordinate 27,602,346, forward strand.
CTTCATTACGTAACTTCTTACTCAGATTTTTCTTCCCTCCTTTTCTAGAAGCTGTAGTAGAGCCTTCTTTTGGTGATCCGTAAGTTTCAGGATTTGTTGCAAAGTGGTCTATAGTGATGGCATTGCTATCACATATTAAATAATTGTTATCCTGCACTTTGTTTACCACACATTTTGGATTGTCAATAACGCCCTGTTTCTTGTGCAATGTACAGTCATTATCTTTAACGAAATTATCCCAGCAAAGCAGGATTTGATATCTGGAACACGAGGAGAAGACCTCATCCTTGCATCCTCTTGTTTCACAATGTTGCGATTTTCCTGGCAAATAATCTGGATCATCCGGGTCACTGACATCTTCAAGAAATTCACTTTCGGCATCAAAGTCACTCTCGTCCTGTTCTTGTGTAGGGGATAATACATCGTCCTTCTTCTTCAGCAAATAAGACAGAGGTACATCTTCGTCAGATGATACGGCAGATTCTTCATTCATTGTTTCTATGACAGTCCCTTTGTACCACTTCCTTTCTGGAGGCCAGTAAAATTTTACAAATATCCCTGCTTTGATGTTATTTTTCCTCTTTCCGATCACGTGTAGTTCTCTTGATGGAACAATATTTCTTGAGCCATCTTCCCAGAGCACTAAGACGTCCATCTTATTCCTAAGGTTGCTGATCTCAAAATGATCGGGACAAGTTGAAAGCTTTGAGAGTATTTTGACAACGTTGCATATTGCCTAACAGAGCTTACAAACAATGCTTAATATACAGCTTTGATCCTTCTTCGAAAAACCTTGCCGCTAATATTAAATTGTGCTATTTCCGACATCAACAAAAGGTATCGAACAATTCATTTTACGTCTTTCTTTCCTTATCCTTTGTTAGACCGTTTCGCTATTGTTAAGATTGTGACCGCTGATTTGTAAACACTGAAATGTACATTTCTGCATTGCTTTATTTTCCTCTTTGTGAGTGTATTGGCCCCGATTGTTGCATTTTTCTGCTGTAAGCAAAAAGAGATACGCCAACTTGCGAAACAGTTTAGGATTTACTTTATCGGACATAACGACGGAAGTCAAGATACGCCGCTATGTCATACCAAATTTTTTAACAAATTGAGATACGCAAAATTAAAAAATATTCATAACTTCCTTATTAATTGGATTTGAGTTACGCCGATTTGCCAGGTGATGCAGGTCACCGGTATGATCACAACGATGTTAATAACTCAATTTCAGAAAAAAAAAAGAAAAAGATACGTCGTTATGTCATTGGACCGACGACCTGTTCTAGAGCATTCACGCGAATATTCATGTGATTTGCTTTGGCTGTTGTCTAGATATTATCAATAGCTTAATAAACTTACGTAGTCACGATACTATTGAGAATATCTAAACAACAGCGTATGCAAACAATGTGAAGTTTCACGTTATTGCTCTAGAAGAAATTCTAAGCTGATGTAATTTTTCACATTTTGAAATTTCATTCCGGTTTTTGGAGACGTTATAGTTGGCAGGATTGTGCCAATTGACGTTCATTACTTTGCAGGTCTACAAGGGAATCCCCTCCTTTTATGGGGCCTCCCCGATGGCGCAGAGGTACCGTATTTGCCTTGTAATGAAGGGGTACCGAATTCGATACCCGGAGGAGGCACATAGTGGTCGGATCTCACTTTACACTTAAACTGTAGGTCCAGTCCCGATTAGCTTTACTGTGCACAAAGTCGACTTAAAACACCAAATCAATCAATCAATCAAACCTCCTTTGATGCTAGCGTTCTTTCCAAAGGTGTTTCTGAATTTCTGACCATCCTTTGAGAATCCTACTATACATTCTCTCGCTGTTTTATTGTATTGTTCATTAAGAAGAACTTGGAACTTACTTACTAGAACTTAAAAGTTATATTTGCACTCTCATATCTCTGGTAATCCTAAAACTATTTATTTATTATCTTAATAAGGCTACAGCTAAGTCATATAGTATTTCCGTTCAACAGCATTAATGCAAATAATGGCTTGGTGACCTACATGGTAAAAATAATACCTGAACGAAAAAATAACATTTCTAATAAAAGTGAAAAGAAGTTTGGTGAAAAACGAAGCGGAATTCCATTCGCCCGTATCAAATTTCAGATTTGCTCGAATTTTTAAAGAGAGAACTCGATAATTTCAGGATTGCTAGATCACGCAAGCGGAATAAACATAATTGTAAATTGATATCATGCAAAGGTAAAGTTGCTATTGAAATCCTGATTTGTTATGTGAAAGTATGAGTCGTACAGAAACTTATTTGTTGTGGTTTCTGTTAGAATCAAATGCTCTGATCCTATTAATTCAATGATAATGTAATAGTAATGCGAATTTTAAGTACTCTATTGACTTGGCTAACTTAATTCCTGTTGCTCCCTCTGGAGCATAGGGTATCCGTGAAACTTCTCCATCCAGTCCAGCTTCTTAATTCCATTCCATGTTTTCCCCACTTCAATTGCTTCTTCTTCAATTGACTTTTTCCACTTCTTCGGTTTCCCTGATGATTCGAATCTAATAACAATTTCTCGATTTTCGAAGACTATGTCCAAATCATTTCCACTTCCTTTTCTTTATCTGGATGTCATTATTGGTTGCTGATTTCCCATAGGTTTTCACTTGTTATGTCGCACCATTTTATCTTTATTACCCACCGTAGGAATCTGTTACTAAAAGTTTGAAGTCTGTGTGTAATATGCTGGGTCACTCTCCATGTCTCGCAGAAATAAAGCAAAACTCATTTAACACTTGTATTAAATTTGTGAATTTCTGGAGATACTTTATATTTCCATATTGTTTGTAGTTGTAAAATGGTTCCATTTGGACATCTTTATATGTACTCGATTACTGTTTTCCTATTAAGAATATTACTAATCTTGCGTTTTCTCATTTCCTTACAGCACAGCAGCGATGGACTAACCAAGAACCAGCCTCGTAGCAAACAGGTAAGTTCTGCACCAGTCTATTGATAACATTTGTGTTGAAAACTGACCAATCTTCCCCACAGCTTTTCTCTTATCCTGGAACGTATGCATCCTCGTTTAGCCTTGAAGTTCATTGGGTTGCCTCTGCGTCAAGGCGAAGTTCCTTTGCTGCGAAATTGAAAAGATTGATATGAATCACATAGAAGTGAGTGGAGTAATTGGTTAAAGCACAGGATTTGTAGTGAAAATCACAGGTATGTCATAGGTTTGATTCCCACCACCGGCAAAATAAATTTCACCTGAAGACGAGAAAAGTAGTTCCCTCTCAAAACGTAGTGCTAGACAATGGATAATATCCAATTAACACTGTATGCAGAACCATTGTCACTAACGTTCAGAGAATAACGAAAAAGTCTTTCCTGAAACTGGCCAAAGGTCCAAAGGGACTGGGACCTTAGTAAATCTAAATGTCCAAAGTTTTATGGCTCAACAGGACCTTTGGCAACTGTTAGGGCGATTTTTTTTCAAATTTTCCTCTCCATTGGAAAAACCGCTGTGATATTCCAAAATATGAAAAATTACATCAGCTTAGAATTGCTTCTAGAGCAATGACGTGAATTTTCGTATAGTTTTCTTTCACTGTTGTCTACATATTATCAATAGTTTCCCGATTACGTAAGTATTAAACTATTGATAATATCTAGATAATAGTGAAAGAAAACTACACGAACATTCACGTCAATGCTCTAGAAGGAATTCTAACTAATGTAATTTTTCATATTTTGGAATATCACAGCGGTTTTTCCAATGGAGAGGAGAATTTGAAAAAAATCGCCCTTACGGCTGCCAAAGGTCCACTCGAGCCTTAACATTGCATGATAATTTAGAACCTGTGGTAGAACCATTGACACTAACATCCATAGAGTAATGAGAAAGGCTGTCCTGAAACAGGTCAGAAACAGGCCAAAGCTCCAAAGAGACCTTAATGAATCTATATGTGCAAACGTTTAAGTTAGGTCCAGAAAGGCTAGCGACACTGCTTGCTAGAAATTTACAGTTTCCTACAATTGACTATTCTCATCGTAGATTCTGTCGTCGCCTTGTAATCAAGGGATCCCGGGTTCGATACCCGGTGGAGGCACGTGCTGTTTCGTATTTCACTTTAAACGTAGGTTCAGTCCCGATTAGACGTACTGTGCATAAAGTAGACGTAAAACACCAACTCAATCAATCAATCATCGTAGATTCTGATTCGCCCCTCCCTTCTCCCAAGCCAGTCGACATACAAAGCTCCATATGTGAGGTCAAATACCTTTTTAACAACGCGACCATGACTGTTAACATATATATATTGACTGAGGTCATACGAGTGACATTGTTCTGGATTTATAGATAATAACAACATTCTTTTGCTTGTGCTAGAGGAGGAATATACAAGGTTACAGTGGGAAGTAAGATGTCATAGATGCTGGACAGTATGTTCTAAAAAATTTATCTTAGTGTTTATTGCTGTGTTTTATTGTTCGGAGAACTGGCTATTGAAATGGGAATGTCTTTGATTCAAACGTGGACTTAATGCGGGATGTCCTTGGATGCGAACTAAAGTGATGTAACGTATCGAATAATGTTCATTTATCTCCGACTCAAACTTAAACTTAGTGGAGGATATTCTTGGATACGAAAATCGAACTTATAGAAATATAATGAGACGAGAATAATAACTGCGTTTGTGTTACCTTTTCACTACAAGTTTAATTTTGGGATATTCCATGTCAAAGTGACCTATGGATAATATTAGCAGTTCTTCCTTCCTACCTACAGCTTCAGATTTCAGCTTCCGGAAAGAATCTTAATTTTTAAAAGTTAATGCAATGCTGTATCTTCTATATTGTGAATGAACGATTTATAAATTGTCATTGGGATAAAAATTCCAGTATTATACATAATTAAGTTAGACGGTAGAAGGGAAGGTATGTTACATATGTTAGTTTATTTTAACTTTTTGATTCACTTTTGTTTTGTATTGTGTCCCACCCGTGACACAAGGCACAATTCATTTCTCCCTCAACTTCACTAAAATATTCAAAGGTAAATTACCTTCTCACTTTGTCCTAAATAATTTATTATTCATCATTTAAAAATTCACAGAAATTAAAATAAATTTCTTATCAAGTAAACAGGCAGTGTTTTATATATCCCGCCCGTGACACAAAATTTTTCACTTAACAGATATAGATCTGGTTAAGTATTCTAAGGGTGATTATGTTTAATCATAAGGGTTAAGTTTCATAATTCATTGCACGCAAACTGCAAGAAAAATGTTCCTTAAGTATTAGTCGAATAGTTACTTTAATGTCGGAAAATGTAGTCTGTGCGTCCCACCCATGACAATGTAATGCCCCTTTTCGAAGAATGGAACTCGGGCATCATTCTTATAACTATACAAGGGCGCTCGCAGGGAGGCGCCAGGGGGCAACATGCCCCCCTTGAGATTTCTGAATGGTGAAATTGTAGCGGTATTTTAACAACAAAAAATGTTTTTCCTGTGACTTTACACAGGAAGTTACAGCAACTATTATTATTTGAAATAAGGTTACAGTTAAGCTTACAGTCTATATTACACTGATTATCTTCCTATAAAGAAACCTTTTTGTTAGTATACAGTTATAGTCCACGCGTATACTTCGTTAACGTCGAAGAACTAAAAAAAGCCGCCGCCACAAACGTGGGTGGGGATAAATAGCGGGCGAGTTGTTTTCGTCCAATCACACTCAACCTTCAGCCAATAGGCGCAGCTGTCATTCTGCTCGTCTATTCCACGTGGAGTCTCAGTCACATGACTGCGGATACGTTGTTGCCGTACTTGCAACTTCAATGTGCAACCTAGTGCGCGGAGGGACAAGGTGGCGTAGAGTAGATGTGTGGCAACACTTTGCGTCGAATGTGATTGTTGCAGCTGATGGGGAAGCTCCGTGGACTTCAAAGCCAGCGGGTCGTTAACGTAGATAGCGCGTCGACTATACGCAATTTGTATATGGATATACAGAATATGGAAATTACAAATTATGTAATTTTAAGAAATATATAAATAGTAGTAGAGCAAAGTGACCAAAGTAGGACCCCCGTTTTGTTTTTCATCCCTGGTGTCATTATGGCATATTATTTCTTATTAGAAATTTAATAAAATGGGTTCTTTGATATGTTTGCTAACGTTTTCAGTAACGTAATCCACCTTAAAGCGCATGATGCTTTGCCAGTAAGCATTTCTGTAAAAAGGGACGAAAATTAACAACATAGAAAAAGTGGCCAAAGTCTGACCCCTCCTTTAACAAGTTCCAAAAATTTGAAAAGACGCAAAGAAATGTAAATATATGGTATGTACTAAATGAATTAAATTTATTCAGCTTGCATAAGGAATATAGATGTACAAAGGTAATATAATATAGACTACCAATATCCTAACTGCGTCAATCGCCCTTTCCATTTGTTGGACATCCCACCTTCTCCCACCTGCATTGCCTTACCCTTGAACATCTGAAACAATATGTAAAAGGACTTTACTAACGAGTAACGGCCCTTTGCTTCAATTACAATTGTATTGTTAGGCGTTCATTGAGGGGTCCTACTTAGGGCATTTTACTCGTGGAGTCTTATGTTTATACAATAAAACCACACGTATCTTCAAACAAACCATTACCATCATTTCAAAGTACAATACTTACTAGTGTCTAAATTGTAACAAGATTGCTACTTACCTTTCTCTTAATTAGCAAAATTCCCACTGTTGTGCACCGATGTACAAACTTTCATTCACACAAAAAAGTCATGACGGACTACACTACAGCACCTGATACTTGCGCGTTACTGCTGATACCTTCCCTACACAATCTTTTCGTTATTCTTGACGTGTTTCGCCCATTGCCATCATTTGGCAGCAGCTGCTTACGGAAACAGGAAGGGGGGGTCCGGCTTAGGGAGTGGGGGCCAGGTTTGGTTATTTTCCTCTAGTAATCGTTTCGTTTATTTATTTTAAGTGTTGAGCACAGTATGAAACCTAATACAGCACTCAAATACAAAAGTACAAAGTTACACGAATAAAATACATAAGCTGTAGAATAACATAACATAACAAGTTAGCATATTTACACTTCAAGTTATAGTTTTCAACGAGATCTATTATATCTCTGATACTAATAATTGTTTATTGTTATATAATATTGTGCAATTAACTGTGTATTGTTCTAATAATAATAATAATCATATTTATTGAAGTGATGATAACGATTAAACAACCACTATGTTATACAAAATTAAAAAATTGAATACATTATTATAAAATATAAGAGTGGATCCTTCAATCTTATACATCAACATAAATTCAAATTGTAGGTTTCAACAAGATCAGCTACTAAACCTCTTGCCTTGTTTAGGCATGTGAGAATTGAGATATACCTATGGGAATATCTGGGAATTTTATAAGCTATATTATTCAAAAAGTATTCACTGTCAACTTGGAAATTTAATATCTTCTCTACAAAATTTATCCTTTTCATTTTTCTTAAAAATGCGCGCATGCGTTCAGGAGACGCTTTGTATTAATGCGAACAGCACGCATTCAATAGTAACAATAATAATAAAAACAATAGCAACAATAATAGTAATAATACTAACAATAATAAAAGTTTCTGCGACCCTGCGCCCCCCCCCTGAGAAAAAAAATGGTGCGGGCTCCCTTGATTATATACAAACAAGCTCGTCAGGCTTCGTCTTTGATTTGTGACTATTGTCTATTAATTTTTGTTCCAAGTTGCGTGTGTGAAGGGAGAGAGAGAGAGGGGGGGGGAGATGAATTATAATTAAGAAGACGAGCACATTATCCTTGAATCTTCAACGAACCTGCATTAGCAAGTACTGACGAATGCTTCAGTGCTTTCGTCCTTCCCCCGGGAACACCAGCCACAAGTGTTCCTTCAAGTCTCGTGCATTTCATATTCCTCGTTTGTTGTTGCTTCCCCTCCCGCCTTTTAGCAATTAGACACGCCTGCTTTTCGTTACGAGCTTCCATTTGTCACAGTGGATCGCGCGTGTCGAGAAACACGTACGCGTTCGTGCGACGTCTGGGGTGAGGGGCGTATATTTCCTTGGAACTGTAAGTAGCGAGCGGAAATTACAAAAACAGAAAGATCTGTCGGCAGACTTCATGCTGCCTATGGAATTACTTTCGCACATATTATTTGTGTGTGTGAGCAGGAGTGTTCATCCCTCCTCCAAAGCCTATGACGCACTCCCCCAAAAAGGTAGACCATCCCCCCCCCTTTATGCCGAATTATTTACTCAAATTATTTTGGTCAGAGAAAATTTGCGGAACAATATAATACAGACATATCTAAGCAATCTATGTTTTTAGGTAGCCTACTTTAGGCTCACTTTCATGTTTGCTAACATAAAGCGTACAAAACTGCTCAGGCTCACTGCCATTGTTAGTGTACTGAACCTTATTCTTAGCAGTTTATCTGCTTGACTAACTTTCAGAGGCGTCTCCTGAACGCATGCGGTGCATGCTGCGCATGCGTCAATTGTGGAAAAGGACAGCTTGCTCTGCGACGACATTAATGATCATTTCTACATTCTAATTAGGGGTGGGGTTAATTTAAAACTGGTTATAAAAACTAATCTTTCAATTTTCATTTAGTTCATGGTGAAATAAATGAAAATCCCAGCACCTCGACCACGTGTCATTCTAAAGAATGATGGGATCTGAACCAGTGTTTGTGCAATTAATTGCTGGGTGATGTAAGATACTCATCATTCATCCTCTGATGAGAGCACTCGTCATTGGCATGACGAGTTAGCGCTTGGCAATGCGAAAGGTACAACTAAATTAAGGAACTAAACTGCAGAAAAGACAATGGTCACTCGTTGGGTTTTGTGAACCGTTGAACCTGAATCATGGCTGGGTGTTAGGATAATTACCCGTCTATCTGAAGAATTAGGCTGAATAGAATATACGAAGTCCTCTGTTGGCTTCTCAGTTTGTCGACCAGAGCGTCGTCTCACTTCTGACCCACTGCTCTCCTGACCACTTCTCCCTTCTCAACTCCAATCCAAAAGTCAGTCCCCTCTCAGCTTGTCTCACCTCTATATCACTAGGCCATCGAGCTCTTCCTCTATGCCGAATCGTGTTTTTTAATTGCCACTATGCAAACCGCTGACTCTATAACCAGAAGAAATTACCTGTTTCCTGAATGCTCAGGAGGTTTGCATGGCACAACACTGTGCATTGATAACATGCCTCAGAGGCTGAGACAACTAAGAAAAACAAGTGAATGCCCTGGTCAACGTGAAGCATTCAGAGAGACTTAATAAAATAAACATATAATCTTAGGGATTGATACGATATAGGAGAAGTATTTATTTTACACGAGAGCGCTGAACTAAGCTTATATTACATTTCTTGGATCTGAAGTGAAAGAAAGTAATAATTCTTTTCCCACAATTGACGCATGCGTCACTTCAGATCCAAGAAATGTAATATAATCTTAGTTGAGCGCTCTCGTGTAAAATAAATACTTCTCCTATGTGAAGAAATTAGAATGTAGAAATGCTCATGAATGTCGTCGCAGAGCAAGCTGTCCTTTTACCCACAATTGACGCATGCGCAGCATGCACCGCATGCGTTCAGGAGACGCCTCTGCTTACTTTGTATTAATGCGAACAGCACGGCCCCCTCCCCAACCAAACCGATTCTAAAGGCATAAGAGGTGGTGTTTCATTTCAACCCTATCGCCACAATCACCCATAGATAGGTAGAAAAACTGTACATAATAACCATAAGAAAAAAATCAATAAGTCAATCAAACGAAATGATCCCGCCATTTTTGTGTGAAGATATATTGAATTGGTATACAATTTTGTCCCCCTCAAAAATTCCCATGACACCAGTATGTCATGAAATCACCCTGTGGCACACCTGTGTGTCAGGCCAAAGTCCACCCGGACTGTGGGACTGACTTTACGGGCAGGACACTGTGATACATTATGCTTTTTTACTTTTTTTAGACCAAGAACGACTATCGTTGTTGTTTTGTCTTGCTACCATCCTCTCCGATGCCGTAGTGGTAACGTCGTCGCCTTGTAGGGTCCCGGGCTCGATACCCAGTTGAGACACATTGCACAGTGGTTCGGAAACCACTTTAAACTGTAGATCCAGTCCCGATTAGCATGTGAATAAAGTGGACTTAACACAAAAATTCTTGCTACCATCCCTACCGACTTGCCTTATCCAGCACATCAACCAATCTCCGTGGCGGAGTGGTTAGCACATGCGGCTTCGTCACCAGGGGTCCCGGATTCGAATCCAGGCCTGGGCATGGATATTGCTTGTGAGTGTTCCCTCATGAATTTCGTCATATTACTCATCCTCATCTTCGCGATTAGCCAAAAGTGGCTAAACCAAATCGATAAACAATGAACAGTTATCCAGCACATCCAGTACAGCGTATGGCTGTTCATTAAAGTTGATGATACGCACGTTTTTCATAATGCACATGCAAGTGAAACAAGTGTTAAGAACACTGACAACAATACTTATCTTCCATTTGAGAAAGGAAATCGGGCTTGCACTTTTATAGCAAGAAAAATGTGCCGATTTGTAATGGACGGCAGGGTCCTAAACGTTGAGTGTAAGACCTGTTATACGGAACGCAATCTACACTTTCTCTCGGGAATCTGTGGAGCAAGGCTGCGCGTAACCGCAGAGAAGGGTAGAAAGCAGCTGGTAGCTGCAGACGCGTTTTCTCCTTCATACAATCACTCCCCCCTCTCACGCGCTCATTGGTCAAGCTTTTTCGATCACTACTTGCTGTGAGGACTTGCTTTCGTCCGATTGCTCCAGAGATTCCCGCTATAGAGTTTAGGAAGGCGGTTGAGCGTTAGGGTACAGCGAGGAAACCACTCATTTCGAACTTCAGAAACGGATAGGGCTCAAAATCTGCCAAAATGGCGGCCGGAGCGTGGTGCTGATCATATCACCTCCAAAAAAGGTCGAGATCAATAAAATGTGTGGGGTACTACCCCATCACACCCCCGTATGTATGCCTCATGGCATGGTGCAGAGTCCATGGGGAACTCTACCTTTACCAACATTTCTTCGCATTGCACTGGTCTGTGAAACCGTATCACCAAGCAGGGATTATTTTCTGATTATTTGGTTGTAACCTTTCTCATCTTCGACGATGGTTTGTGATCTTTTCTGTGGGCTCATACTGTTCTGGAACTATTCACTTGGCGTCGCTTAGGACGTCTTTCAGGTACCCAGGATGGATTTGAAGCTACAGCAGGACGTCGCAATTAGGTTTCGTTTGACAAAATTGGAATTGCTTATGATAATGTAGTTCGTAAAGAGTCTACAATCATTACGCAGTACTATTTTGTTGCAGCTGAAGAGTCATGCATGAAAGAGAGCTTCGTGGACGCCATTTTCAGACAGGGAGCTGAACAACACTGTTGTTACAGTTTGTCAAAGAATGACTTCATGGAATACTTTAGATAGTAGTATGAACATTGCAATCACTTTAGAAGTACACTGTTCACAACATTTGCAATATATATTAAATAAAGAGAGCCAGTAGTCTTGAAATAATGCTATTAGTCCCGTTATTTCTTGATACGCCCTCGTGTTTGCAAAGTGATTTTAGAAATTTACCACAGATAAATGATACAAATGACGGTGTTAATTATTATTATGCCAATAGAATAATAAACACTCCAAGCTTTTTGTACACACCTCATCTTCATCACAGACGAACTTATTATAAGCCGATATTAAACTCGTGCAGCAAACCTTCTGCGCTATGAATTACTGTCTGCAAGAAGTTCTGGAATTGACCGCTGAGAGGCGCCACTCGCACTTTTTGCTTCAGTGTTATGGGGAAAGCAACGCGCTGGATATTCCGCACAGGTCAACGAATGAATCATCCTCCCCGCCCCCAGGGGCCCTAGTACATAGGCGCCGACTCCATGGGGCTTGGGGGGCTCGAGCCCCCCCCCCCAATGTTAACGATGTGGGGCAGAGCCCCCCCAAATAATTTTGCTTAAGGATCTAATTTAATATTTTGCTTCTCTTGTAAAGTTTACTCTGAATTGTGCCACATGAACTTAACTTTAAAAACACATTTAAAATGTTCTAGACCATCAACTTTGGGAAGCTGAGACCGCTAAACCATCAACTTTGGGGGAGGGGCTATGATCAGAGACAGCAAAACACATGACTTATTACTATACAGGGTGTTTCCGGGATGATGATACAAACTTTCAGGGATGATGGAGAAGGGCACATATATCAATTTGAGATAAGGAACCCTGGTCCGGAAACGACTCAGTCGAAAGTTATAAGCGAAAATCGGTTTATGAAGATGTTATACTTTTATCTTTATCTTTTATCGACATCTTGTGTACGAGACACCTGTCGAGACTGAAGAGGATCTCCTGGCAAGAATTCTCGCTGCCTGTGACATTGTTCGAACGACCCCGGGGTTGTTCCAACGGATACGCCAGAACTTTGTCCGACGATGTCATGCCTGCAGCGAAGCTGGGGGATGCTACTTTGAACAACTGTTGTGAATGTAGCAGCTTGTGAAACTTGTGCAGGTAATAAAAGTATTACATCTTCATCCACCGATTTTCGCTTATAACTTTCGACTAAGTCGTTTCCGGACCACGGTTCCTTATCTCAAACTGATACATGTGACCTTCTCCATCATCCCTGAAAGTTTGTATCATGAGACCGGAAACACCCTGTATACTAAGTATATAACTATGAGTATTGTTAACATTTTTACTAAAAAGAGTTTCAAAAGAAGATGTGCATGGACTAGGAGAGTGGATGGTACGTTCGGGCTACAAATGGCTCTCACATGACATTCAGAACGAGATCATTGATATATTAGGGAGATCCAGTGGCGGCGATTGGGGAGGGGCGTGAGGGGTCAGTTGACCCCCACTTTTTGCCACTTCTGCCCCCGCACTATGCTAAACCTTATCTACGAGGGGAAAGTAAATTATTCTTACCCCCCCCCCCAGTTTTTGCACCTTGCCCCCCTAGATTTGGCACCAAATCGCCGCCACTGGGGAGATCTGTTTTGCACTCCGTGGTAGCAGATATTAAAAGTCGGAAATATTTTGCTATTATGGTTGACGAAACTTGTGACATATTCATCCGTGAACAGTTGACATTTTGCATTCGAACTGTAAATGAAAATTTTAATATTTTTGAGGAATTCATGGCTTTTACGAGATTCCGAACACTGAGGCCAAAACTTAAAAAAGGGAGGGAGTGAGTCATTCATTATTCAGTGATCAGAGCCCCCCCCCCAATAATTTTGACAAGTCGGCGTCCCTGCCCTAGTATAATATTATCCTCATCTTCACGATTAGCCAAAAGTGGCAAAGTAAAATAAACCAGATCAATCCATCAGTTGTCGCTGCACAACCACATCGCATTTATTTAGCGCCATATTTGCTACTACTGCCTCCTAGCGGCAAATCATGGTAACTATGTGCCCGTGCGCTTTCTAAGAACAACTTGGAGAGAGTGTTGTTCTATCGGCGTCAGAATTACCAGATCCGTTGCGTAGTTTATCTGTGGTGCATTTCTGAACTGTTTCACGGACTTGTGAATCACGATGTACGTACAATAACACAGTTATTTCGCTTCCAGTCAGCTTTCACCAAAAGTTAGAATATCAATGATATATCCTGCAGGGACTTGGTTTTTGGAAAGTTTTCAGAAAACTCCCCTTTTTTTTGGCCGAGTCAGCAGTTACCGTGATCCCTGTCCGGTCTTGTATCGGAGCAGTTGTTTTCTCCACCGTGGTTGCCTGCCGAAATATTTTTAAACAAGAACAAGTTCCGGAACGAAGGAGGGCAGACGCACAAATCACTCGGCATCCACCCTTCAATTTTGTTTTTAATCTCGGAAGCAGCCCTCTTCACAGTTGGACAGGGTCCAAGGTTCTGGGTAGGAACTGCTCCACCGTGTCCCGCTCAAAGTTCCCCTCGCACCGTCTCAAGTTTCATTGATTCTGGTTCTCTGTCTGATCTCGATGCTTGGCAGGGCTAAAGTGCATGCATGGGTTTGTGGCCTTTTTTTTTAGGTGCACATTTTTCATCTTTTGGATGCATATTTTCTCATCTCTCGGTGCTCTTTTGTGCATATTTTATGTTCTGGGCACATACTTTTCTTGTCGCATTGCTTATTTTCAACTCTTTTGATGTATTCTTATTCTCCACCAGAAGCATGTTTCGTCTCCTTCAAAGCACACTTGCTCTCTTTTTGTATCATATTTCCTCAATGTCCATACATTGAAGCACATTTCCACTCTTTTAAACCATTTTCCCCCTTCTGATAACATTCCCCCCCTTCTAAAGAACATTTCCCCTTTTTTCAAGCTCATCCCTCCCCTTTTAATGAACATTTCCCTTCTTTTGAAGCACGTTTCACCCTTTTTGAAGCACATTTCCACTCTTTTGAAGAATCTTTCCACTCTTTTGAAGAACCTTTCCCCTCTTTTGAAGAACCTTTCCACTCTTTTGAAGAACCTTTCCCACTTCTGAAACACATTTACACCCTTTTGAAGAACATTTTCTCCTCTTTTCAAGCACACAACCCTTTTTGAAGCACATCTCCTCCCTTCCAAATAACTTCTTTTTTTTTCGAAGACATTTCTCTTTTAAGAACATTTCCTCCTGTTTGTAAGCAATTTACTTATTTTGTGTAGCTTGAGCATGGATGTTTGTGAGTGTCCATTTATCAATTTCTCATCCCCATCTTCGCAAATTAGCCTAAGTGACACAAAAAGCGAAGTAAAATAAAGCAAATCAATCAATGAGAATTTCTTTTGTGTAACATATGTCCTTAATTCCCCCTGTTTTGAACGTTTTTGATGCAAGACAAGTCCATCCCAATGCATATTTGTCCCTGTGCTTGCATATTTTCCATTTTAAATTCCCTTCATTTTTAGTATTCCATATCATTATATCACCTTTCTAAATGTGTTTCATCCCCTCTTATTTTGGTGCAGTTTTTCTTCTTCTCTGGTGTCTACTGTATTCTTTTGGTGCAAAACCTTCCTCTTTAAAAGCCTCCTACATCATCTCTTGGTAGTACCTACTTTGGAGAACTTTACTGCGTATAAATTCAATCCTTGCAAATAAGAGAGGCAAATATGTACCCAAGTGTTGTTTCCTGCCCGAGGACTAGATTGCAAAACTGTGATTTATTTTGTAAACAAAAGAAAAGCTTTTTTCCTGCGTGACAAATACCGCAAACAGCGTGGTGGTAAGAATACTGGAATGCGGGAAGTTTTCTCATGTGCACGGCGTAGTAGAGGTGCGTAGTTTCTGCCGCCGACAAGTATTGTCGTGGCCTCTTCAATTACTTGCATTACCCTGGAAGCAAGGGAGGAGTTCCAGGGAAAGGGGTCGATGCTTTTGCAAGGGTCCCGTTGCCATGGGAACAGCCTCAATACGGCGGCACTTGAAACACTGCAAGGTCATGCCTTGCGGGGCGTCGAATCCCGTGCCTCGGTCGCGTGATAGGGTAGTTCTCGCCAAGTACTCTCTCTCTCTCCCTCCACCCCCCCTCTCTCTCTCACACACACACTCTCTCTCTTTGCATTTACGGGATTAATGAAAATTCTTTAATTTTTCATTGTACACTCACCGGCAATAAAAAAGGGACACGTACATCCTGAAATAATCGCTACTCTGCAAGGCGTTATGTGTGTTGCCAAACTGTACGTCGATAGCTGAATTCTAATAGGAAATTTTCAATGGCAACTTCCACCACCACCGTAGGGTTAGACAACACACACAACACCTTGCAGGGAAGCGATTATTTCAGCATGTAGGTGTCCCATTTTTATTGCCGTTGAGTGTACCTCGTTAGTTGTGATTCGTTTATGTTGAATTGATGGACTTTTAACCACTGTTTTTACTCTCTATTCGTATAGTACATGCGTTTACTTCGTTAACGTTGAAGAACTAAAGAAAGCCGTCGCCACGAACGTGGGTGGCAGGCGAGTTGTTTTCGTCCATTCACACTCAACCTTCAGCCAATGGGCGCAGCTGTCATTCTGCTCGTCTACTCCACGTGGAGTCTCAGTCACATGACTGCTTATACGCTGCTGCCGTACTTTGCAACTTCAATGTGGAGACCGTGGGAAGGTGGTTGTGCGCGGAGGGACAAGGTGACGTAGAGTAGATGTGGAGAGTCGATGTATGACAACACTGTGCGTTGAATGTGATTGTTGCAGCTGGTGGGCGCGTTCCGTCGACCAAAGCCAGCCGGTCGTTAACGTGGCTAGCGCGTCGACTATACCTACGATTCTGAGACTAGTGCTGCCTCCATCCTAAGGTTGTGTATTTGAATCTAAGTATTCATCTCTCCGTAGTCCCCGACAGCAGGGTGTATTTGGGTATTTTGGGATGACTGGCGCTCTGTTTTACCTTAATAAAATGTTTATTCTTCATGAACGAAATTAAAGAACAATTTACATACTTAAATATAAACATCGGTATTGTTCTAGATATTTTCATACTGCAGTTATAGTAAAACTTCTCCTAACGGACACCTCTGAATAGCGGACACCTCTAAATTACGGACATTTTTAAATTCCCCGGCAGAAATACTACATGGGGTTTAATGGCAATATTCTCAATACCCGACATTCTTAATAACGGACGCGGGCACTGAAAACTCCCTCCCCAACGCAAATAAAACTTCTTAATAACGGACAGCCTGAAAGAAAACGGTCGCAATTCCTGGAATTCGACACAACAATGGCCAGTATTTCGAACTAGCGCGCATTGTTTTATGTAACAACGAACGTACTTCTTTTTAAAAGTGCAGACAGTAGACAGGATTCTTTGTGGTTATCTTGAGAAGTGGGTGTCACTTCTGCTACGATGTCGCAGAAATGTAAACGACAGACTTTAAAGGAAAAAGTTGAAGTCATCAACGTTATGTTCGTAAAGTACATACTGTAATATGCTTATCCTATTGTGTAACATCCTACACTTTTTTTCTGAATAGCGGAAACTTCTTAATAACGAACATTTATTTTTCCCCCAGGCCTGTCCGTTATTGAGAAGTTTTACTGTATCTTGTTGCTATGCTATTTTGAGCTTGTTGACAAATTATCGCTTTTTAAAATTATGTTGCGAATTTGACATATGAAGGTTAGTAGTCTATTTGTCCATCTAATACTAGTTGCCTGTGACATCTTAAACATTTGACAAATTTTAAAAAAGGACAAACACAACCTTCCAACCAAATGGCAAAGAACTACAGTGTAATTTCCAGGCCAATAAAAATTCTAATGGTAAAATTCTAGCGTGAAAACATGACCAAGGGTGCTATGAAAGACAGCAGAATAAGTGGTCTAAAGTACAAAAGCCAAAGGACTGTTCTTCAACAAAGTGATATATCTTTATGGAAATGAAGCAAGGCGAGTCCAGTTGATATTTAAACAGTGGGCTCAAGTTTGAAGTTGACAACAATGCCACGATATTATGAATTAAATTTCAATTTTATTATCTGCAAAACAATAATTATAAAATGGAGTGCTTTTTTCTAAAAAGTGTGTTTTTAGGTTCCCAATAGGCTTTGAAAATCCTGAAATAGGTTCTAAAAATCCTAAAATAGGTTCGAAAAAACCTAAAATAGGTTCGAAAAATCCTAAAATAGATCCTAAAAATCTCAAGTTAGGCTCGAAAAATCCTGAGGAAGGTTAAAAAAAACTAAAAATAGTTCAAAATTCCTGAAAAAAATGCTGATTAGGTATAGTCACCGGCAATGAAAATGGGACACCTATATCTTGAAATACGCACTATCTTGCATAACGTTATGTGTGTTGCCTAACCCTACGGCGATGGCAGAACTTACCATTGGAAATTTGCTATTAAAATCCACTCTTCGCCGTATAGTTAGGTAACACTTTTTTTCGTGTTATCCACCGTCAAACTCCGCCTTTTGTCTGTGAGGATTATTTATATGCTAAAAATTATATTTCAACATTACCATGGTCAGTGATGCAAATCTGAATGCTGAAACATTACTTCGCAAGACATGAATGAATGTCACAATGCACCGAACTGAAGCGAAAGTGAGCAAGACCGCAAGGATTAGAAGTTTGCATTTTGGACTTTGCAGGCAATGATGGCAAGATACATTTTGCTTTGTTAAAAGCTTTGATAAAACACCATAGACTTGGAGGAAGAGACCCAAAGTACGTTAAAACACGTTCGTCATTGAATTTTTTTTCGTGACCAAAGGAAGAAAATGCCTCTGTGTGACATAAGAAATCCTGTAAAAACCTTAAAAAAAATATAAAAACCTAAAAAAGGCTTGATTTAGGCGTATAAACCTAAAATAGGTTCTAACAAGCAAAATAGTTTTTTATGCACTATTAAAATTCATCAGTTGTTGTGTTTTTTTAAACGAAACGTTGACATAACTTACTATTTCTTACATATCTGTAAAGGAAAAAATAGGTTAAAAACCTAAAATTCGAAGTCTAGTAATGACACATTTGCAACGCCAAGCGTGTCAGAACATGGTGCAGAATTCGGCTGAGCTTCTAAAATGACGGTCTCCATATCGATCTTCCGGACTCATTTAAAGTATCAAGTATGTGTCCATATCAAGCGTTCAAACCATTAGCATCGTTGTATCGAAAAATAAACGGGGATACGCCCACTTTGTGACCACTCTGTACATTTTGAAAAAATGATATTGTAATTGTTAACGTAATTCAAGGTGGCTACTCACCGGGAATTCCTTGAATTCCGGGAATTATGCGCGAATTCTGCTTGAATTTTTCCCGTAGACGTGAAAAATTGCAAATTTTATTACTCCAAATCCCATTGAATTTATACATATTTATTAATGCTCTGAGGCAAGTTTTTCGCAGTTTAGGTTTCATTATTATCGAAGAAGGAAAAGAAAGCTGCTTGGAAAATAAAATAGAATTCTCTTGATCCGTTTACTTTTTTAGTGTCCCTTGCAGAACAATATCTGACAGACGAAAGATTATTGCAAGATATGGTATCCTGAAGTTGAAGAGGCAAATTTGAGTTTGAAATTCTTGTACAATTAACAATTTTTCGTAGATTAGTATATCCAGTAACATTTGTGACTTGTGTTTGAAGATTTATTTCGAGTCTGAATGGGAAATTGCAAATTCAAACTCGGCACCTTAAATTAAATGGTTTAAGTATATATACCGTTTAATTGCATTGATTTAGACTTTTTTGGATATATTGGAATCACACAAACTCTTTATATTGTTAATAAATTTGTAACACCATTAAGCCTTGTTCCCATGATATGAAAAACTCAATATGCTGACCAAGGCAGAAATTTATTTTTTATTATAAAACATAAACTAAACGTAACGTTTCAACCTTCTAGCAAGGTCTTCTTCAGACTCTGCACAATGAACTGGAATGGGGAACTGAAGATAAACATAGAATGGAAGAAGGTGTTAGAAAGAGTGGAAAGGACAAGAGAGAAAGAGGAGAGGAGAAGGAAGAAGAATAAAGGAAAAAGAGCGTGAGATAAAGAGTCCAACAACATTCTAGATGGAAGAAAATATGTTTAGCCTTTTAGATGAAAGTACAGTTGACAACGGACCACCTGCTAGAATGTTCCAGAACATCTTTCTAATAGTCTGGAGGGGAGTAATGTTTGTGTATATATATCGTCCTGTTTTTGTACCTTGTTACATTTGTACTTGGTGCAGAGACTGAAGAAGACCTTGCTAGAAGGTTGAAACGTTACGTTTAGTTTATGTTTTATAATAAAATAAATTTCTGCCTTGGTCAGCGTATTTAGTTTTTCATAATATATTTGTGTGTATGTGTGGGTAGGTGGTGAGGGTCGTAATACGTAGAGAGAAAACATCTGCTGTACCCTCGAAATTTTGGAAAGTTCGCCTTGAAAACCGGGAATTATACTTGAATTTTATCATGGCCCTACAGTGGCCACCCTGTGATTAGAGCCGCGGTGGTCTAGTCGGTTGGGCGCCTGACTGCTATGCGAGAGACCCGTGTTCGATTCCCGGGCTGGGTGATCTTAAAATCAAAGGGGGTACCTGAGTGCAACCCTGAGGGTAAAGGCGGCCGGAGCGTGGTGCTGATCACATCACCTCCAAAATAATATAGAATGTGTGGGGTCCTACTACCACATTCCCTAAATGTGCTTTCATGGCACGGTGCTATATGCACGGGGAACTTTACCTAACGTCGATAGATAAAGTGAGATATTTAGAAATATTAATTCGAAACTGTTTAAAGATGATAACCATTCAATCAATAGTTATTATTGACACATTACAGGTATTTAAACTTTAATATCTTCGATTTACTGGAAGTTGAACCCCTACCATTATTTAAATACGACCGTGCGTGGAGCTTTGTTTATTGTGCCAGCCAGCGAAACAGCCCCAGTGAATTTCTGACATGACGGTCAATTAAGCTCTATGCGGCCAGCCATGGATGAAGGAAAAAAAAGCGCCGGGGGCGACATCGTGGAAGTTTCCGAAGTCAATTAGTCGCAGAGCAGACACACTCGGTGTACATAATTCAATTACACTGACAACGATGCGCTGTACGTGTTAGATTAGCTATCAACACGCGAAGTTTAACAACTTCCTTTCCGCCAGTCACACGCGACCACATCCGTTCGTGCTCCAGCGTGCGAAGTTTTAAAGTATTGCCTCACCACAGACTACTGCCTGAAACTGCTTGGTGAATTATTGTCAAGGATCTTTTAAATGCTACAATAGATTAATAGATGGCGCTCATGGTCCTCAGTCTGTTGCAGACCGAATGAACGAACAAATGAACGTCACAGCCAGAAAAAACAGACTTGAAACTGGGTAAAAATTAAAGGGGCTGTTTTAATCTGTGAACTTGCACGTATGTGAGTAGCCTGTGCGAACAAAGCTTAGAAGAAGCTCCAAGATCTGGGAATACATTTATAATGTGTCGTTTAATATAAGGAAATCTTTTTTAAAAAAGAGGTCAAATTCGTTATTATTCTTCAGTATGAACTGTTCAGACAAAAGAAGAATGAATATACATGGATTTCGAAGATACTTCTGAATAAAGTACGGATTTGAAGAAGCAGCAATGCTTGTTGCAGTCCTTCAAGCGGCATTTCCACAGGTACCACACGAGTATGGTAGGGCATTGGTATTTCTTTCGACGGTGGTAAAGGATTACTGGCGTGGCACAAGAAAAGTTCAGATTTGAGTGTACAGGTGGCAGCACATAATTGAGAGAAGCAACTCTGAAACTCATTTGAGTTTTGAACTCGTGAGGATAAGCCTCAAACGACCTAATGGCATGGAACATTAAGATGTAGCGACTCTTTTTTATTGTTGTTGGTTGTAAATCTCTCAAATGTCAAACTCTCTCACGTTCAACATCCCGAGGCTAACGAGGTACTGGTGACTGGACATGCAGTCAAGATAATCACTTGTGGAACTGTGTGTTGTTCTGTTTTGTGCTTCTGTGTGATGATTGTCTCTACACAGCTTTTACCCTTTAGCTTTTTTTATTGGCGTGGGAAGTTTTAAACCATAGTTTTCAGAAGGGGTTAATGTAAGGAAAATTAACATAGTAACATATTTCCAACTTTTCCAATTTTTAATAGTTTCTAAATTATCTAACATATATTTAAGGAGCATAAGTAACGGAACATAGAAGATTTGGATTTCCGACATTTCCGACACCGTCATTTGCGACACTAAGGCAAAAATTGGTTTTCTCCTGTCATAAGCGACACTGCTTGGATTTTCCTCTACAATTTCTAATTAGTTTACCAGATCTAGCGACATTTGCGTACGTGCATCAGCAATAGCGTCTCTGAAGAAAGTATTTCCCGAGGCTCAGATCAGTGGTTGTAATTATCACTTTAACCAATGTTTGTGGCGAAAGGTGCAGGAGTTGGGACTGACAAACGATTACAAAACAGATCCAGACGTGCGGCTGTGTATAAGAATGTGTTCATCTCTGGCTTACCTTCCTGTGACTGACGTCGGTGATGGAAGATGCGCCAAACCACGACATATTGAGAAAATTTTTAGATTATTTCGTTGAACAGTGGATGAACAACTCTGTTTTCGACATTTCCATGTGGAACTGCTCCCAACAGCGGCACAGGACTAACAATGCAGTCGAGGGATGGAACCATACAGTTAATGTATTGACGGAAAAGTAAAGTCCTAACGTGTACCAATTAGTGAAGACTTTAAGATTAGAAGCTGTGTACAACGACTACTTATGTGAGAGTAGGGTCTTGAATCTTAAAGGGAAACGTAGACGACGTCAGTACATTACATTAGATGAGAGAATACAAAGAGCGTTTGCCGACTATGAAATGCATAGAGATCTTAAGCGCTTTTTGAGGAAAATGGCGTACGTTCAGAAATTAGAATGAAAATAGTAAGATGTGGTTCAACTTCAAGAGAAACGACACATTCTACATTTCTACATTGACAAAGGGTAAATACATCCAGCTTTTAAACACGCAGCTTCCATGATGCCAGTGTGAAGTAAAACTAATAAAGATTTTAAAAACACACCAGCTTCCACGATGCTGCCAGTCCTGAGCCTGGATAAAGTGTGACGGGAAGCTATTTACACTTTGTGTCGCAGATGACGGTGTCGCAACTGTCATGGAATATATTTTCCATACAGTGTCGCATATGACGGCAGGTATGCTAGTGTCGCAAACAACGGTGTCAAAAGTCGTGGATTCGAGGATTTTCATTTTCACGTAGGCTAGCTATAATTTGGCAATAAAAGCTTTATACTGTAGAGGGTGTTAGTGAATGAAATTTCCGGTGGACAAGTAGTCACACTAACTGCCTCAAATTTAGAGCTATGTGAGCTGAATATTTTGTTGTAGGTAGATATCTTCAAGCACTGGCCTGGTATTATTTGAGCGGAATTGGTTAGCGCATTTTAGATGGCAGACGAAAACCCTTTACGCGCACTCCAAATTTTATAAATTGAGAGATAATTGGACGATATTTTTAGACAGATAACGGGCGTTCAATATTAGACTTTATGCAATGGGTTTACGTACACGGTATAGTTGATTTCATGAAAGTCGGATGCTAATAACCGAAGGCATTTTTCATAGCATTACCAAAGTTGTTGTTTACACTTGTCGTGGTATGTACCAAAGAGTTTTCATTTGTAAATTATGATACGTTCCTTGACATCAGATATGCATACCTGTAACACACATGAATATTTCATCTGTTTGACCGTATGCTAGGTTCCATTACAGGTTTTGGTAAACGAGTAACATTAAATACTCCAAAGATAATTTGGAGTCAGTGACAGCTTTCAATTAAAATGTGTCTGATTTGGAATTACTTGATATTTTTATTAAGCAATGTACATAACCGTATACAAAACTGTATCCTGTTTTAACACATCTCAATAATAGGACATTTATGCACCATATATTTTCGGTTGTAAACATGAATGTCATTTGGAGGCGACACACAACCCAATAAATCACTGAAAATCCATTACTGCAGAGCAATTTTCTTTGGTTTATGTGGTTCATCTGTAAATGTGTTATTTGGTTCTTGATTTTTGTGAATCTGCACCTACGGTTGTCATTTACAACATTAACTTGTTCACCTAATGTACACAGAAACGTGGAGATTGGAAAAACAGATTGTTGTTAACGTATGTAGGTAGCTATGAGGTACACACTTCTGTTCACTTTCTGTAATGTACTTGTTGGAAAAAAATGACGGGACTGTTGATAGTGTGGGAACAGCAAGTTTCTGTCACCTTCCCTATGGGGTAGTTCGTTGAGTTGGAATCACTATGTGCCTCCATTGGGTATCGAACCCGGGCCCCTTGATTAGCAGGTGACCACATTACCACTGCGCCATCTGGGAGGCTCCACGGTGTAGTTCACGTGAGAAGAAGATGGGGGCGTTGTTACGTGTATTATACAGGGTGCTTCTGTGACCGTGTTACAGAATTGCAGGGATGATGGAAGGGAACAACCGCAACAAAATGAGATAGGGAACCCTGGTCCGCAAATGCCCCAGTCAAAAGTTACAAGCCAAAACCTTCGAAGGGCAGGCAACCACGCATAACGCGTAGGGGAACCATAAAACAAAGGGGAAAGTATCCACCGTGCGTGGCCTGGAACATTTAATAGGTCCATATCTTTTACCGGCACGATTAACTGGATGAGTGTACACTATTTATGAGAGTTATTGGATCATGTCCCACTACTCGTTCGTCAATGCATGTGGTTTCAGCATGATGGCGCCCCAGGCCACTTCGTAGCTGGTACTCGTGATATCTGACGCAGACCTTCCCACAGCGGTGGATATGGAGAGACGCAGCTGTTGCTTGGCTTGCCCGTTCACCTGATCTGACTCCGCTTGATTTTTTTATTTTTTTTTGTTTGGTCATGTCAAAAGTGTTGTCTACGAAACACCTGTGAGTAATGTAGACGAACTCTTGGCAATTATCCTGGCAGCCTGTGATCTCGTCTGAACGACTCCTGGGATATTAGAGCGGATGCGGCAGAGCTTATTGCGACACTGTCATGCCTGTATCGAGGAACAACTGCTGTAATGATGGCTGCTGTTACTACTCATTAAAGCCAATACAGTGATTCTTCTGTGTTTGTTTTCCACTTCCCCAGACATATTTTATGGTTCCCCTCCGCGTTGTACGTGACTGCCCTTCGAAGGTTTTGGCTTGTAACTCATTTTGTTGCGTTTGTTCCCTTCCATCATCCCTGCAAGTCTGTAAGACGGTCACAGAAACACCCTGTATACATGAAGAACAAATCGTATACATTAATTGTTTTAACATTAAAGGGCCAGTGTGTCAATATTATGTGGCTTTTGGAGAAATTGCTGTGTTGCGGCGAAGCAAATTTTATCTCTCTTTGCAAATTGACAGTAATATTAAATTAATAAGGCGTCATTACTTTCACGGGCTATGATGAAGAAGAAACCATTACAGGTTAATCACAATAAATGATAAATAAAAGTATGTGGTGCATTCTAAATATTGACAAAGGTTTCTGCAGTGGGAAGAATTTTGAAGACAAGATTAGAGGACTACATGACCCAAATAAAAGGCGATATTTAGAAGAAAGTTATGAAGGATGACACAGTTTGGAAGTGTTTGGTGATTGGGTTCGCACGTGGCCAAATGGTTATCGCTTTCACCTTTGGTGCGAGCGATCCCGGGTTCGATTCCCTGTGGGAGCCACCAAAATTTCTGTGTTGACCCAGCGTCGTGAGGACAATTTGGGACCTAATTGAGAAGATGACGTAGCGGCCGCAGGTCTCGAAGGCCAGAAGACAGCGGCAATGGGACTCGATGTACAGACCACGAGTCACTCGGTGTAAAAGAAAACACACTTGGCCGGCCCTGGTCCTCATAGGGCAGTCGCACATGTAATTTAGTTTAATTCTATCATGAGATTGACGATGGAAAAGTGCAAACCAAACTTTTGCTTCAAAATTAGTTTTAAAGAAACAAAACAAACGTTTATGGTAGTTTGTGTATTTGCATTTGTGATTCATGTCTTGAGCGTTTTGTTAGTACATGAGCAGTTCTATAAACTGTGAAATAGTGAATAATAATAGCTCTCCTGTAGACGGTTTTATTGATTTATGCATTTTTGAAAATTGACTAACCGCGAAGATACAGTGAAGATACGACGTCAGCAAGGGGGTCAGGAAAGAGATACGTACCGGAAGTACCAAATTTGTTATCTGCAGAAGAGGGGGTTCCCGAATGTTTGGATGGCCATAAATTCAACCCGTTATCATGTTTGGAGTTCTTCCCTATACCTAAATAGAGGAGTGAAGGTTACCAGATGTGACGTAGAAGAAAAAGCACGGAACCGGTTGCAGCGGCGTCGCTTTGACGTCGTTGGTCCCTGATAAGATGTCCTTGGTAAGGATTTAATGCAGGGGCTAAATCAAGATAACTCTATACTGTTGGGGTGCCTCAGGAGATAGATTCTGATGTTCTCCCTCACTCTGTTGCTTGCCAGTTTATTTCTCTTATTTTGTCCCATTCTCTCCTTCCCACGTTTCTTTATCTTCCCATTTCTCATTCTCTCTGCCTTTCTTGATCTCTCTCTGTCCCTCTTTTCCTTTTCTTTGCCTTACTCTCATTCTCTCTGTCCCACACTTTATATTTCATTATCTCTGTGTACCCCATTTCTTTTGTCTTTCTCGCATCCTCTTCTTCCCTTATTTCTATTTTCTCTTCCTCCCTGTCTTTCCCTCTGTGACCCTCTGTTTCTCGGTTCTTTTCGCTTCCTTTCTCGAATTCTCTCTGTCCCTCTTATCTATCTCTCAATCTCTGTCCCTAGTTTTTTTATTTCTTTTCCCTCATTCTCACTGTGTCGTGTAATTTTGCTTTATATCACGCATTCTCTCTTCCTCTATCGCATTCTTTCTGCCCTTCTCTCATTTCCCTCATTCTCTGTCGCAAATTAATTTTATTTCTGTTCCTCGTTCACTCTATCATTTCGTATTATCTCTGCCCCTCAATTTATTCTCTCGGTTTCTCATTTCTTTTCTCTTCCTTTATTTTTATCTTCTCTTCCTCTAGTATTCTCTCTGCCCATTATTTCCTTCGTTCCTCTTGCTCGCATTTTCTCGGTCCATCATTTCTTTTGTTGTCCTTTCTGTCCTTCATTTTTATTGGATCCTTTCTCTCATTCTCTGCCCTTAATTTATTTTACTCTTTTCCTTGTATCACTGTCCAACGAATCTTTCACATCTTTTTTCCTCTTCCCCCTCACACCGTTTTCTTTTTCTGATGACACATAAATATAACGTCAATATATCCCATCTAAAGACACGATTTTTGCCCTATTTTATATATTTTTTTCCGGGACATGTTATGCCAGTTTAATAACCAAACTTTTTTTTTGCTTGTTTGTTTCTTTATGTTTTTGTATTTCGTTTTTAATTCATATCGGAAGGAGCACAAGTATTGCTCAGCAAATTGTTGATGACTACTTTCATTAATATTTTCCTCTTGCATCCTACGTATTTCTAAGGAATTATTTTTTTTACCTATGCTGGAGCAGAAGTTCTCAGCAGCTTGTTTGCAGTTTTATTTCAATTCTTGAAGCTCTCACTGCGTGAAACAATCCACATAAACATAGTGATGGACAATTTACTTGATAGTACTTATGCATCCCACTGAACCATCTCAATGCAGGTAGTAACTTGTTGAAAACCTCGTTTCCTACAAAACGGACATCAGGAACTAGAGAAGCTTCTAAACGGTCATCCAATGGATCATTCAATGTGGCAGGAAACCCATTACGGCGTCACCATTCCGCCCATGTCTCAATCGTGGACAAACTGGCCCAATAAACAAACAAAGTGAAGAGCGGCCGCCCAAGGTATCACATCAATTACGACTCAGTTTGTTCTTCCCATGCGTAGCTGCTGTGGGAACTTGTTACGAACTTTACGAGATTTGGTTTCAGAACATGAAGGCAATAAAACACCATATCGGCGTATCTTTATCAATGAGAAGAACAGACCGAGCTACGGGACAAGCAGCATAAACAAGTAGGAAGACCATTGTCGTTGTGCAGTGTTTCCAACCGCAAGGTTATGTTTCTGTGAACATGAACAGAAAATTTTCTTCTGTTGTTGAATTTTACTGCTAGACTGCCCACCACACTGTAGATGAGGGACGTAATGTCGTTGTAGGTTCGATACCCGCAGAGGCACACAGTGCTTTGAATTCAACTTTAATCCAGTTCTGATTAGTATACTCCGTTTCAGTCATCTGTGGAGCAAAGCCGCGTGTAACGGTAGGGAAGGGAAGAAAGGGAGTGAACAGTAAAGCAGCTCGCGCTGGTGCAAACGGCTGGTAGGTAGCCGCAGCCACATTTTCCCCTCCATGCACTCACTTCCCCTTGCCTTCTCGAATGTTACTTGCGCAGAGGACTTATTTTCGTTCGCTTGTTCCAGAGATGCCGGGAGAGAGTGTACCTGCTCATAATATGGACTGAAAGAAAAGGAAAGGTGATAGCGCAAGGGCCAAATCCATGGTTATAAATTTATTCTTACCAACGGTGGCGCCAGGATTAATCATTAAAAATAAGGAAAACCGTGAAACATGCATGCAACCTTTCAAAACTAGGGAGCAAGGTGCCAAAAAGGGGGAGGGGCAAGGACAGTTTAGCATAGTGGAGGGGCAAAAGTAGCAAAAAGCGGGGGGGAGGCAACTGCACCCCTAATCGTCGCTACTGATTAACAAAAATTACTGACTGAAATTACATTTTATGTGTGAAATATAATAACTTTAAGATTGACATTCATTTTCCAGGCAGGCTGTGCCCCACTTGCCTCCCCCCTGGACGTCCATGATGATATGTATTAAGTCTTCTACTCCAAGAAAGTGGTTGTACAGTGTAAACATTCAGATACACGTTGCAGTCTTATTGAACTATGTAGTGAAATAAAAAAATGAAATTAGCCTTGTCTATAAAAACACAATTTCTGAACCTTTTCAATGTAACCAATGGAGGTACAAAATACATAGTACATTTCGTCTGCCACTTCAGGACAAAACGTGAAGTGCACAGCAACTTTGGCTTCGTTAACATCCCTTCTGCCGCGCTATCTCCAACAACGAACTGTAAAATTTGTTCGTGAACATTGGGTCTCTTTCTAAAGGGTTCTGAAAAGCCTGAAATGGTACGTTTACTATAACTTGACAAGTTTAAAAACAAGACGCTGCAAATAGCTGTTGCGCAGCTCACACCACATTTCCCCACTCCATTCTCTGCAGCGACGTTTGTTCGCAGTGTTGCAACCTGGAGGGAGCGGAATGGTCTGAGGATTTTCAACGAAATTTGACATGTTTTTATAGACATGTTACGTGGAACAAATACACAGAACGTATTAACAAGAAAACTACCCTTCACGTTACAACTCGCGTTAAATGAAGGGCTCGGGTGTAAAACATGGTAAACGACATTTTGAAAAGGTTATTAGAAGCTATACCTCTTTCAGTGCTTGCCTTTTGCATACAATTATAACGGTCTTACTTCAGTACCTAACATTCGACGCTCGATATGACGACATGACATAATATGACATTGCAAGGGTTGAACATTGACATTGCTTTCAGTTGAACTTATGGTGTGCTGAAGGGGGTGTGGAAGAGAATTAAGGGGTCGCAAGCATCCACTCGCGCCCCCTGACCCTTACACACCCTTAAATGCAAAATTCTGAAAAAAAACCCTGGTGAGGAGCGTTTTGACCACCGTTAAAGGTATAATTCCAGCATTCGCTCAGAGTGCTGAAAGAAAGAAATTTGCAGGTGACCAACCGCTGGATATGAACTCTACTCAGACAGAAGGTCGATTTCGTGCAGTTAAAGTACATACTGGTGACGAGGCACTTACATAAAACAGCAGCTCTTGCTCATAGCAATTCATTGTGTATGAGAACCAGAGGAACGTAACTCCAAATATCCGGTATTAAATTTTGTTAAAACAGTCTCCTCTGAACAGCTTTATTTGGCTGAGATTGGCAAGCTTAGCCACTCTGGTTTTCACACGACGAATTATAAATATATACAATTGTACATTGGGAGGACGGTGTACTTAAGCAAGTAATTGGCAACACTGATGTCGTATTTCACGTTTTCAATGCCTTACGTGCTTGTTGTGTTGAAACGAGCCTGGTTCGAATACCTGACCACATTGATATGCGGTGTGGGGTGTCCCGTTTCATGCATGCACGAAACGCTTCGACCTGAAGGTTCGGTCATTGAATAGATATTTTTTGAGGGGTTCGAAAGATGGGATCGCAGAAATTTGCTGAGGCTCGAATATAGCACCGTGGGTTTAGGGGAAAGTGCAGCCACGCGCTGCCAGGAGCGACATTAGAGAATATGCATAACAGCTATTTTACGAAGGTAGCTTAGTGATGCGATAAAGAAAGCAAAGTTCCCACCACACTAAAGCCGGCTTTAGACGAAAGCATTTCCTTTTAACATTTTTGCTAGCATAAATGCTACCTAAATGCTTCCAAAAATCTTCTAACAAATAGTACTTTTACACGAAAGCATTTTATGGAACATTTTGGTTAGCTGTTTCAATTACAATGTACAATACATACAGCACGAAAGGCACGTCGAGTTACACCGTCTATGGTGAGTGCACGGTGTTTACAATTGAAAAGGCTAAAATATTCTTCCATACGTGTGCAGTAAACGTTGTAAAGTATGTATTTAATCAGCGCCTTTCTTCTCTACCTAAAACCATTTAATACGAAGCGATATTCCTCTCGGTTGAATAGTTATCGTCGTTTAAAAGTGTGAAGTGATACATTGTTTACATCTCACGCGCCCGCCATTATATTCTACTCGTGACCATGAGGTCGCTTCTGATTGGTTATGCTACAAAAAATGCTACAGAAATAGACCCGGTTCTATCCTTGAGAAATGCCATGAAATATGCCATGGCATCTGAAATGACAAAAGATATTTTACTATACACGGTAGCTTTTTGGTCATGGCATAAATGTTAGGAAAAATGCTAAGGAAAATGCTTTCGCCTGAAGCGGGCCTAATGCATTTGCAATAGTTTTTCAGAATTCAGTTTAAACTTAACTACGCTTAAGACACAAACATATACGTGCACCCTAATATCACAGATAAGGGTATATATACCACCCATATCTGTCCTAACATGTATGCCTCATTCGATTCAATTTACTTTATTGCTCATCCTGGTCTATCAATCACAGAATTTAAAGGGCAAATCAATACAACGATAAGACATTAAAAACAATAAAAACTCTATGTTAGCAATTACGAGAAACCCTTTTGTGAGAAGATATTCTAGAATCTAAAGGTTGAACAATTCATCACTGAAAAGCAATCACCAAATAACTCAATTTTCAGCTAATTCAACTTCACCAGCACGCAGATATAATCTTCATGTTCCGCACATGAACATTTTGTCTAATTGTGGAACTTTACAAATCTTTCGGGCACCCTTACTCGTTCCTTTCAATACTTCCACAAGCATGTCGTTTCATATCGTGAAATGAACCGAGGAGTGCGAATATGTAAATATCACGTGAACGTGGCACTATAATTTTTTGTCCGTACACTTGCCCTGTAATCATCATGCGATTTTTTTTCACCTTCTAAACGCGCATATTACCTCCCCCGTTCACTGCTTTCCGCATCAAATATTTACACACAAACACTTGATGCAGTGTACGTAAGCTTCGCAGCGCGACGTGCACGCTCTCTCGCGACGAAACGCAAGAGCTTCTGGCGATACTTGGCAACATTGCAAGTGCGAATACAGCACCTGAATTATCGGATAGTGTGCATGTGAAAGAACGATTTCCATCTGTCGCGCGCTCACAATTAACACTCTGATTGTACGACTTCCGTTTAGGAAATCCTTTTGGCATGGCAGGACAACAATGTGAATGACAACAATCCATAAATCAGCTTATTTCTGATGGGTAAGTCGGCTTCCTTTTTACTTCCACGTTATTCTTGCATTTGATACGTTTTAATGTTAACATTTTTAAAGTTAATTTTCACCTAGCCTTCATATTTTTACAAACCTTCGTTTCATCGCAATTAATAAGTTGTATTTGCCATAATAAAACATTTTAGGCACAAAATATAGGCATGCCAAGCTCTGTGGTGTAGTGGTTGTTGTTACAAACTACAAAACCAGGAATACAAGGGTTCAAATGCGAGATTGCTAGATGGGGAATTGTTGTATCATTGTGTTTGTACAGTGGGATCCATGAGTATTACCGTGGAAATTGTCCATCACCATGTTCGTGCACTTTATTTGACCCAGTAAGAGCTTCAAGAATTAAAAGAAAACTCAAAACAAGCCATTGACAACTTCTGCACCAGCATACATAAAAATTCATCGCTTAAAAAGTTAGGATATAAGAAAAAAATTAATGAAAATAGTCATGGACAATTTGCACGGCAATAATCATGGATTCCACTGGACCACCATTCATTCTAATGTCGCATGTAACAAAGACGGTTGCAAAATAGTGATAACATTTGAAGAAAAACATGTCCAGAACTTCGCCTTATTTTCGTGTACAAAACAATGTAAGGAAGACCACATGCTTATTATTTTAATACAATTTTATACAATAAGACATTTTCCATGCTATAATGTACTGTAGTTATAATGAAATAATATTATTAAAACGTTTATGACTTAACTCTGTCCTTATGTGAAGACTGTAGTAAATCTAATTTGTAGTGTTTTGCATTGTTGTAAAGTTATGAGAAAACAATAGTACATAGAAAAATGGTTTTGTTTTAATGAACAAAACACGTTTCGTTAAGCGTTTTGGTAACCATAAACAAAAGATTTGGTAGCTTCCACTAAATTTAATAATTTTAACTAAATTATTTTGGTAACTCTAATCAAGTGTGCACGATTACTGACGGAAGTTGGTTGTGGTGAACAATATCTGTTTGTTTCCCATTTAAACAAATGTTTGGGTACGAGAAACTATTTTTTTGGTTTATTCCAAACTAACTTTTTCCCTATGTAATAAGTTGTATAGTTGATATATTTATCCCCATTATTGACAATCAGAAATGTTGCAAGGAGGTAAAATGTACGCAAGGGAAAGTTTTGCCTTGTCAACAATATATTGATTTCATATTGATGAGTGAAACAGAGAAAACCCATCCCCAATCCTGGATTCGAATCCAGGACTACCTGGCGTCGTAGCGCGCTCTGCTAGTCACTTCACCACGGACAGGCACGTATTTAGAAATTTATTTGGGGGGAGTCTGTACCAAGCGTCTCAATAATAATAATAATAATAATAATAATAATATAAAAATTTAAAATAAAATAATTATATTATAATGATATTAAATTTGGATTAAATTTTTTTGGGTGCGTCAGCACTGAGGCTATTTTGCACCCGTCACACTATACGGGGTCCAGCCCCTTACCATAAAAAAAATAAAAGCGTGTCTGGAAACTAAAATTTCCTTACCTTGGTTAAAAGCTGAGGCTAAAAAGGGCGCATAGACAAATAAGGACAAAACACAGGACGACACAGAATTATACTGGCCATGGAGCCAGTCTCCAGAGCCTCGTTAGTCTGCAGTCCAGGGTGTACTACGTGGAAGTGAGGTTGACTATTGAGTGCACCCCTTACACCCCGATATTAAATTAAAATAATACTAATTAATAAATATTGAATTTATATTGTATTGCTATCATTACAGTAATAGGTTGATTGATGGATTTAGTTTATTTTGCGTTTGATTAGTTTATTTTGCGTTTTGTGCCTCTTGGCTAATTTGCGAAGATGGGGATGAGTGATGAAATTGATGAATGGACATTCACAAACAACGAAGCCCAAGCGGGATTCGAACCCGGACCCTTGGATTCACAGCGCGATGTGCTAATCACTCGGCCACAGGGTCCGGCTACGGTAATAGGTATTAAACGATATAAGAATAGAGATGTAATAACATGTATTCATTATCTAGCGTATAGTTAAGATCGCTAAACTTTATGAAAGCAACTGCCCTGGGAAGGAAATCAGTGCCAAATAGATAAAGAATTGAAAATTTATTAAAAATAACAAGGAAGAATAAGAATCGGAGATCTAATTGACGAAAATGAAAGTTTCAGATTAATATCTTTGGTACTGTCATTTAAAGTTCGGCGCAAGTAAATAACCTTCCATTATACAGGAAATGCGAAACAGATATATTTTCATTGCTTAGCTAAAGTTAGTACTTGGTAAGTCCTTCAGGAAGGGGGGGGGGGGGTCCGGACCCTTGGGCCTCGCACCTAAATACTACGCTGACATATTAGTCTCAAGCGTCTCCCAATAAAATAATTATATTGTTGTTATGTCATTGTACTACGTAAGCTTCTGTTTAGACACACACACACACACACACATCAAATTAATGTTATATAAAGCAATTATAAAAACTATATATATTTACTGCCTTCAAATATTTTGAAATAAATAACCCTCGATTATACAACAAATATTAAAGAAAGCATATTTTCATTATTTAATTTTTGTTCTTGGTAAGTCTTTCGATCGAGCCGGGGTCCGGACCCCCTGTGCCCCCTTAAATACGTTCTTGACCACGGAGGTCACCTTCTCAAAATTTGACTGGGTTGCTGTATTTTCCCGCTCGTGCCTACAATAGGCTTGGCTATGGACGAATCATTTAATTGAGTCGTCTCATTCCATCCTTCTTCGTCGCGGTTAGCTTGGGAGTACTAATAAGCGACGTTAAAATACCAGTGCTATCTCTCATGTACTAGTAGATTGGATTCCTCCAAGGGTTGTCGTGTCTTAACGTGGAACGGCGCCGACAAACAATGCCATTACGCGTCATGAAATTTACAAAGTGGCAGGAAATTTAGCGAATGAGCCAATTTGCCTGCAACAATAAAACTCCAAGTACAATAAGCCACTTAGGAGACGCGCATAAAATTTAGCGCTCTTAGGCAGGGACGGCGCCAGGGGTGGGCACGGGTGGGCAAGCGCCCACCCAAAAATTTCTGTGCCCACCCGATTGCCCACCCAATCAAATTCAATAAGTACATATACTTGGAGATATATGAATAATTCGATAAATAACTGTATTCTGGTGTTCATAACATGTATATTTTACTTGTAAATATTATCTATGCTTGAAATATTCACATATTATCAACCCATAAAAAGCCAATTTTGTCATTAGAAAGTGAAAGTAAATACTAGAGCTATTGAAACAAAAACTGTGATCAAATTAATACTTCCATGAATAAAAGCAGTTAGTAGCTTAGGAGGCTCAAAATTATGCAGGGTATGATCAAGATTAGATCAGAATTTAGATTGAACTTGAGAACTGCAGTTCCGGGACTCCACATATTTATATAAATCCCAGCCTGGGTATGGTTAAAATAATCTCCAAATAAACAAATAAAATCATCATCTTAGCGTTACTTCCTCCGGCAACACAATACATTATTTTGACTTTTTAATTAGCTCGGCATTAAAATTCCAGAATTGTCCCTTTTTTTTATTTCATTACAATTTTTATATACTTGTTATCTTCAAATATCAATATGGTATGCGAAATATCAACTTTATATTCATTCTACTAATAAGAAGGATTCACAATAATCACTACAATACTGCAGTGAATAAATTTTAATAAACTAGTTATGTATGGAAAAAGCTACAGAATTATTCAATTGCTAATGAGTGACTTATCCTATTTAGAAATCCTCGTCCCACACATAAATTTTGCCATATGAATCAGCCGAAAATGTCAACAGAATCTGTAGATGCAGCTGAAGTAAAGAAAAAAAAGTTATGTCACGAAGTATCCAGAAGACTATTTTATTAGTTTGTTTTTAAATCCACTTTTATGCTCAGAAAGGCTAATCGGGACTAAACCTACAGTTTAACGTGGAACCAGTGTGCATTGTGCTTCCACCAGAGGAGGGGGAGTCGAACACAGGACCTCTTCATTATAATGCGACAGCGTTATGCCTTTGGGAGAAAATATACAGAAAGAACTCGCACCAAACGTGGCATTTTATCACCACAGAAGATGCGTCCATTTTAGGAGGGTGATTGCCTGAGACAAATATTTGAGACTTTCGGAAAACAACATCATTGTTCACGGAATTAGCTGCCTTGATCCACTAATGAAACGCTGTGCAATTGAAACTACCATCTCAACTTTCTAAGAGGTATGAACTAATGCAACTCCATTTTTGGAAGAGTAAGTTGTGGTTGATTTGTTATATTTAACCTTTAAACAACCGAGCCGGTTTTCGAAAGTAACCCCTCTCTCGCCGCGGCCTTTGCGCGCGATTTTTAAATTTTTACACTTATTTCAGAAAAACGTTATATCTCTGAGACTATTTGAGCAATCTACTTCGGATAACTTTTGTTTGAAAACAAAATCATCGGAGCACGCGACCGTGCACAATTCAGAAAGCCCAAGTGAGAAAAACGTGGTTGGGAGGGGCCAAGTCCCCAAATTTCAATGAAAAAACATCTGCTGTTTGCTCCCTCTTCTCCCGTTATTTTGGAAAATGGGCGCAAACTTTTGCATTGTTTTCAAAGAATAGACTTTCTGCAACAAAGGGAACTTAACTTATTTCAAGTCTCTAGTCATACAGGCTGAAATATGACGCAATATGTACAATCCTGCATTTTGGCAAAAATGGCTAATTTCCATATTAGAGAATAAATTAGTATATCTCGGAGACTATTTGAGCAATCTACTTCGGATAACTTTTGTTTGAAAGCAAAAGCATCAGAGCACGCGACCGTGTACAATTCAGAAACGCCAAGTGAGAAAAACGAGGTTCGGAGGGGCCAAGTCCCCAAATTTCAATGAAAAAATCTGGCGTTCGCCCCCTCTTCTCCCATTATTTTGGGAAAAGGGCGCAAACTTTTGCATTTTTTTCAAAGAGTAGACCTCTTGCAACAAAGTGGAACTTGTTTCAAGTCCCTAGTTCTCATACAGGCTGAAATATGACGCAATATGTACAATTTGCATTTTGGCTAAAAATAGCTAATTTGCATATTAGAGAAAGGGGGAGGGGGTTTGTTATCTTCCACATGACATTTCAATGTCTTATCTCAACATCTGTCAGCGTTTACAACCTCACATACAAGTATGATGGTCCTAAAAGCACGTGAATGTTGTAATCGGCACCATGAGTCATATATGACCCATTGGCTGTTTTCGCCTATACTTTCTATGGGTCATATATGACCCATTGGCTGTTTAAAGGTTAAAGTCATTTTTCTGCTAATTTTGATAATGACGACGATAAGGTTCAATGGTGATTAGATTTAAAGTTACGAAGGGGCGAAAACAAACACAAGCTGACACTCAAAATACAAACCCTCATAAATTATTACTTTGACAGTGGTTCCAAGCGCCAGGGACTCGTTGCCTGAAAGAATCAACTTTCCAGGGTGTGCTGCACAGGATAGAGGTTGACATTCTAGTGTGTTCGAAATGGTCACGCCATGCAACCCAAATCATTATGAAAAATAGATGAATTATTACTGGCACGGTGATCAACTTCGATGAATTCCTTGTGTCCTAAATCATTTTGTTACCTCAAAAGATATGTTCATGTAACAAACCATACGTGTATTGCTTCTCCCGCATTAGTAACATGACAGTTCAGAAAATGAATAGCAACTTAGCAAATAATCTCTTCAATTCTGAACAGATTTTTCGATCTTACTTGTTTGTGAGTGATATTCTGTCAAAATAGCCTTTCATTAGCCTAGGAATACTTCATGGACAATGAACAAAGAATTTGATTTTCGTGTGTGTTTTAAAGCATTCCCAATAAGACGTTCATTTTAATCCAAACATTCAGTGGCGGCGATTACGAGGACCGGGAAGCGGGGGATGCAGTTCCCTCCGCCACATTTTGCCACTTTTTGCCCCCGCACTATGGCCTCTTTATGCTAAGCCTTTACTACCAAGAAAAAGTATATTGTCCTTGCCCCTCAAATGTTGGCACCCAATCGCCGCTACTACAAACATTCAGATAGATTTCTCGGTTGTACAAACCTTGTAAGCTAAGAAAAGTGACCCCTAAGGAGAAAGAAAACTCTTTCAGTCAAAAACTTATACGATGAAAATACTATGCTCAGGAACATGCATTTAAATTACGAGAAACTTCACGATTATCTACCGTCGCACTTTCTATCATTGTCGCCGAATACATAAAATCAAGTATGTGCCTTGTATTTGCAACACAAGCTTAAACCTAATTCACATTTATTTCACTGTATTAAAACATGCATGAAAGAATGTGATTAGAATGTATGGCTGGGGTATGGCTGCGCATGGGTAAACACTTCCTTGAAATAAATGTGTCCTTCAGAGACAAAGCGAAAGGAAATGGAACAAGATGCGAAAGTAGATTAGAAAAGAATAAAGAGGAAAACAAGGAAAGGGAAAAGAAGTAAGAGGAAAATCGGTAGTGTAATAGATAGGTGATACATACGTCTTACATACACATACGTATATACTATATATGGTCTTACATTTATACTGCCCACCCTAATCTATCAATAAGGAGCTTCTGCCCACCCGGTCGAAAATTTCTGGCGCCGCCCCTGCTCTTAGGACTTGCTGTGCTCTGATATGTTTGCCTGCGAAGGGTGTAAACGCAGCAGAACGTTTAAGCCAAGCGTCAAGTTAGGTTTGCAGCAGGTTTTCGCATATGTATACGGCGCACGCTTTTAGAAGGAACATGAGTTCGGCCAATACCCAGCCAGTGCTACTGCGCTGTTGCCAAGCTAACTGCTAGCGCAAGGGAAGGACACAAAATTCGCGATGTGTCCATTATTTTTGATAATGCATGCACGGTATATATGAGTACAGTGAAATAATATAGTGAATATTTCTACACAGGATTATAATATCATATCACTGTAGCATATACGAGAAACCCATACCTGAAAGAAGCTTGAAGGTATTTATTTATTCATCACCGCTCTCGTCGTCTTCCTCGGTCTCCGCAAGGAAGTCCGCATGAGTTTTTCCAGGGAGGGGCAAGGAAGGTGCTTTTTTTCCAGGGGGGCAAACAAGGCACATTTTCCTTCATAATAGTGTTGTTCCCTCAAAACCATTGCTTAAATTTGAATATCATATTCATGCAATAATTAACACATATTATTGTGGCTGTAATGAAATTATATGTGGAAAATATATAATTTTTGGTTGACTTTCATTTTCCAGGGGGGCCACGGCCCCCCTTGACCCCCCTCCCGGACGCCCATGGGTCTCCGTGTCACTGATTTCACTCATTTCCGAATCACTCTCCTGGAGGTTAATGATTAGATTTTGCACCCTTGGTGCCTGTTCTACTGGTGCTACGTTTTGAGAGTGACATTATTTAAAATAAAAAGAACGCACGGACGGAACACACTATCGCACGAAAGGGCTGTATTTAATCCTTTCAGAAACTGTTCTTTTTGGTGCTCGAGTGAACGATGAGCGAATAATTTTACACCAAACTGACCCAGGCTTTCAATGTTCGAGAACGCCGAGAACTATGAAGGGTCATTGTTTATATCGAGGTGAATTTAACACCCACAGCTTTCCCTAGACACAACAACTCAGATGCGTCAACCCGGTGGCAACGAAAAATACAGGCTGAAGGAAATGAAAGGTGTTTCCCTTGTTTCTTCAAGGAACGATAACTCCGGCTGTAGGCGACGGAAATTCATGGGATTTGGACAGTCAGGTTCAAAATGTCTTTCCCCATCTTATGATGAACTTTAAAGTGGCGAGTTTTATGAAAACTTCTTGCGCGCAAGAAAAATACAGAACGCGGCTTTTAACTTCCGCGCCGCAGTCTCCTAACTGTACAACGTTGCACTTTTGCCATTGGTTGATCGCCACACACACCCTCTGCGTGGCCCCACCCGATATCGCTTCTAAAAGCGTGCGTCGTTATAGATCCAATCGTGTGCGCAAGAATATAGTTCCACTGAGACGGGTTCTATTGCGACACAACTGCATACTTGCAAGGAAACAGTTATTTAATTTGTAAAATGCAGACTAAATAATCTATCCATTGGCAGGTATGAACTTGATCGGTTGCAATCACTGTGCAGACGAACTTGGATCCGCAGATTCGCCAACTATGATCTCTATTGTGCTGAAGAATCGCTGAAGTCCAAGAGCGAGACAAGCAAGACTGAATGCGTTGCAGAGTGCGTGTAATCCGTGATACCAGTGTTGCACATTCCCACTATTTTAACCCTATGTTTATTGTGATTAATAATCGTGCTATACAGCGCCGAGAATGGCTGAATTTCCTATTCAGCGCGCGGTTTTACTCGAGTGTTAATCGCCGTGAAACATGTTTATTATTTGGACGAGACGTGCTTTTACTCGGCGGGGGAGGGGGCGTACATTGAATCAAACATTGAAGGATACCACCGTGCAAAACTACCGCCAGGGCTGAAGAAACCGACGAGAAAGGGGAAGGGGGAGGCTTATTGTTTCACCCACTGGCGGCAATGAAAGCTTTGTTGAAGGCACATATCTACTGTGCCGTGCAAAGGAAGGGAAGGGTGATTATCAGCAAAAAATGAGCAGACCAAGATTTGAATCCTGGTTTAGTGAAATGATTCATAAATTGAAACCAGAGTAAGGCAACAGACAATGCACCTGATTGCATATATCACCAATAACAAATCATACTTTTTTGGTGGTATAACTTGAAGTGCGTGTGTCTTACAGTAACGGATGTTTTGCGAACGAAGCAACCAAGTTTTTCATAAATGTATTTCTTCCTAAACCAAAAACAATAATTTGTCATTAAATTTGTTTATTTTTCTTTTTGCGTGCTGGAAATATACACACATGCTCTCATGTTTCGAAGATATTTCACACTTATATTAAGTAATGACACATTTATTAAATAACCTATCCGCAGAAAGTAGTTTTAAAATTTTATGTTTCAGGAGACAAAGAGAAGCAAAAATACATTCCGCTTGACATGCATGCGGGTTTTGATGTGTTGTCCGGTTGGCAATACTGTGGATTTTCTCAAGAGTGTGCGACGCAAGCAGCTCGGCGGTTGAGGAAAGACTGGCACGGAAGATTCTGAGCTCAGTTCTCGCGCGGATTGATACATAAAACCTGCTGAAAAGTTAGCTTAGTGGCAGAAACTTTCCCTATATTAACTTTTCGCGCGGATTGTAACTATTTTGGAAATTCGGAAAACGCCTTCCGATTTACATGCTGATTTGTTCCATCCTTCAGTTCCATATATTTTCTTCACGGCCCCTTTACTTTCACATATTAATCTTCACCATTGTCACTTCCATATTAATCTTCACTGTCTCGTTACTTTCATATGTTACTCTTTTATCTACAAGGTGAGCCTAAAGAAATTGAAAGTTTCAAAATTTTACAGAAACAAAGAGTTTTATTGACTGGCAGAAATACTTACATGGTTGGAAGAGTATGCCCTGAAGTTTACATGGCTAAGTTACAAATGTTCTATGTGTGACCCCTTTTGTAAGACGATATATATCAATCCTCTCCCAGTACTTTTCCTCGTGCACAGACAAACAGTTTGCTCATATTCCTTGCTCTAATCGTAGATGGACTGCCTTGTGGGTGGTTATTATAACCACCTTTTCTACCTGGCTAGCGGCCATATTGCTCGACTGACTTCAAGGTCGATCACATGATGTTGACGTCACGAAAACAAACGAAAACTGGAGGCCGTGAACATGAAGATTTTCTGTCTAAAACAATACAGTCTCCACAGGACTCTTCCCCAGATCTTCCGTCCGTGGCAGTGTGCCAACTTAGCTCTCTTGGAGCTAGATCTGGCTATTTCCTGCACTCGTTCGGCTGTGAACTGGGACGCCCAACCCTGTGCCTCTCTATGATGCCATCACTGGTAACGGCCCACATAGACCAACTTTTGTCATAGTTATACATTTTGCACGTGACGTGATATTGTTATATTAGCTGCGTCGCCCTAATCCCTCTTATCTGCCAAGCTACTTCTTTATAACGCCGTGTTTGACGTGAAATTGACATAATATTGTTATCAGGGAATTCTTTATTTCGATTTCATACGACCATCGGTGGATTATTGAGATGGGCGATGCCGCCGGATCTAGATGTTGAAAACTAAGAATAAATTATCATCAGTAGTATAGTGTCCCCGGTTCACAGCCCGAAAATGGCGCTCGGTGGCGCTCGCAGTGTTACCAACTCCTTACTTGAAAAAATCACCAAGGTTTTTGTTTTTGGGTATAACCTAACCTCAAGCAAGGAGCTGGCAACACTGCTTGAGGCTTTTCTCGCAGTGTGGCCAACTCCTCACTTGAAAAAATTACCAAGGTTTGTTTTTGGGTCTAACCTAACCTCAAACAAGGAGCTGGCAATACTGCTTGAGGCTTTTCTCGCAGTGTAGCCAACATCTTACTTGAAAAGTCACTATGGTTTTTTATTTGGTCTAACCTAATCTAAAGCAAGGAGCTGGCAATACTGCTTGAGGCTTGTCTTGCAGTATTGCCAACATCTTACTTGAAAAGTCACCAAGGTTTTTGTTTTTGGGTCTAACCTAACCTAAAGCAAGGAGCTGGCAATACTGCTTGTGGCTTTACAGTGCATAAAGCAATTTGCCAACCTACTGGTACTTTTGCCTTAGCTTTTTACAAAAAAAAAAAAAGAGAGAGAGGGAAGAGTTAAACAACCGATAGTGTTGCTAATATTTACCTACAGCTTTTTTTTACATGGCAAGGGCTTAGCCAAATTTATATACTGGCGTAACATACACTGGGCAAGAGAGCCGGCAACAAATATATACTGCCGTAAAAGAGAGAGAGGGATGGATGGATGGTAGCACAGTATGTGTGTGCGTGTGTGTGTGTGTATAATATGAAGCATTATTAACTAGAGTGTGTTGGCAACTCGCTTATAACTAAAAAAAATAGAGATGCCAATGTTGCTGTAAGATAAAGAGAGAGACTAAGCTGGCAACAGTGGTGAGCGAATACGTATTATTTCCAAGTCCCGAGCGCCAATGTATATCGTGATTTTTGCAAACCTCTCTTGCGGCAACGATGTGCCACACATACATGTACGTATTTTTTTTTTATTTTCGTATTGTGGCGCAAACAAACAAATAATAATTGTTGTTTTTAGGATGCCTGGCCCCTAACCCCGCCAGGGTGCGTGGTGCCCAACCCAAAAAGGTTCTAATGGCTGCGGCTCTAGATAACCACACCTCTGTAGGGTTTCACGTGTTTTTTTTTTTTTTCCCCCAAACTTCCATGAAACTCTACAGAGGACCTCCGTAATGCATGCAACGTGTACTAACGACTCTAGTGTTATTTGATGTTGTAATATTTTTGGATATAGAATTTTGTGAGATATAGATAATAATAATTATGTTTATTATAATATTTTTTGATGAAGATGGAGAATGTATGTGTGTGTTACAAATAAAGTTGCATGCTTATTTTTTCTAGTGTGTGTGTATGTGTATGTGTTCTTGATGTTCGACAGCATCTGAAACGATAAAAAAAAGAATTTTATTGTTAATTTTCTCATGTAAAAACAACAACAACAAAATTTTTGTGCAAAAATTCTGATTGTTTTGTGCTATAGTGCAAAAACTGATGATATTGTAATTCATAACTGATGAAATTAATATTGTAACTGATTTTGAACTAGTGAAATTTTCGTATTGTGCTATTGAAACTGATTGTGCTAGTACAGAAATTTCTTATTGTGCGAGAAAAGAGGTTAAAAACTTGTTAAAACTGCTCTGTGACCCTCTCGTTCTTCACGTCGTGGACGAAGGACTTCTCGGCGACCAGGATGACACTGCATACGGTATCCTCGGGCAACGGACTGTTGAACTCGCAGACGATCTTGATGTTGGTTCGATCGTTGACCACCACCTGCTTTCTCTTAGATGTGTTGATGACGAACATGGGTCTGCGGGTTTTGAATTCGCTGGGCGTGTAGTACATGTCCATGCTTCCCTCGGTCACGCGTTTGAAAGAGGTGTAAGCTTCGTAAAGTTTGAGGTAATCGTCTTTGGTCATGTCGAGGTTGTAATTCTCGCGCGGGAAAACTTCGTTGCGTCCATTTTTCAGATAAACATTCTTGATCTTGCAGTTGTCGAACTTGCTGGAATTTTTTTCCTGGTTGTTATCGCGTCCGGTCTGAAAAAGCACTACGACGAAATCTGGCATGTCGAACTGTATGTTGTTGAACTGTGTCGTCACGTCGAATTCCATGTGACTTCCCGACGCCATCTTTTGCACACACTGGTAACTGTGAAAGTGAATCGGTACCTGCGGACTTTTCAAGATCTCTGCTTTGTACTTGAGGGCGTAGTTTGTTTCGTATTCCACGATCGGCATTCTCAATTCCATGCTCCGGATGACGCACTTGGCTGCTTCAGGTAATGTGTTGGCTATCGGCGTGCCGTCGGCGTTCAAGTTGGTGTATCGCATCAGTGCGTTGTTGTCGTTGGCTGCTCTTCGAAAAGTGACGCGCAATCCTCCCTTCCACATGATCTCCTTGTAGTCCGAGAAGAATCCCGGCAGCAGACGCATGGGAAAGAGCGCCGTGTGACTTGTCGTCGATATTTTGGTCCCTGCTTCGAAACCTCCCGCCTGGTAGTATGCTGCGTCTGTTTTGGATAATTTCAATGTTCCCACTGCCGTCGACGTGATGCCTGGATAGTCTATTCTGTCTATGACGGTGTTGTGTTTCCTCACCTCCACCTGCGAGAACAGGTGAGGCACGAAGTTGTCAACGAGTATCAAATTTGCATTGGGCGGAAACGCGTCTCCGCTTTCCTTCTTCACCACGTCGAATTGAAGGTAGAGGTCCGCTCTGTGAGGATGAACGAACCCATCCCCTACGTCCACGTCGTATTCGATCTCCCTGTTCGCTTCGTTCAAATTGGCGAACGTGCGACGGTTGGGAGGAAAAGATTGCAATTCGTAACTTTCGATTTGCTCCATTTTTACTATGTGTGTTATTTATTATACGTTGATCTCCAGGATGGCAGTGGTCGTTGCACCTGCGAAATCCACCACGTCTCCTTTCTCGTTTGTCACCACCAACTCTATGTCGTCTATGCGGTTGCGGCATACTGGAAAATAGATCGGCGAAGAGGGTGTGTAGATGATCGGTTCCATGAATTCGGAACTGGGTTTGAACGTGGCTATGATTCCTGTCTGCTTGTGACTTCCCAGTAACCCTCCGTCC
Source organism: Lepisma saccharinum (assembly GCF_977018435.1). NCBI lineage: Eukaryota > Metazoa > Arthropoda > Insecta > Zygentoma > Lepismatidae > Lepisma > Lepisma saccharinum. The sequence goes on from NC_139248.1 coordinate 27,647,208, forward strand.
GAGGATTTCGTGATCATGCCTTCCGCCACGTTGCAGTGTACGTTCAGAGTTTCTATGGCTAGAAATTTGGGAATGTTGGTTGCCGTGTGTTTGATGCCAGCTTCGAGTTTGGTGTTGTTCTCGAAACCTAAAAGTTCTCCCATGGTACCCAGGTTTATGGTTTCCGTCGCCGATAGGATTTCCACTCTGTGCGTGACCGAATTTTGAGAAAGGTACGTGCCTTTGGGTAATTGAGCTTGCAAAGTGGAAAGATTGTATTGGCCTGGCGTGACGACAATGTGTTCGCTTCCGACGCTAATTTTGTTGTTGTGCTGCGTGACGTTAGGTATGAGGTACATGCTGTAGAATGCACGCAGAGCTACGGATTTAGGATAGACGATGTCGTCGTGCAGCGTGAGTTTCAAGATTGAAGATTCGCTCGTGAGATGGAACACGCCCATCGTGTTTTAGGTTCCACAATGCTTTCTGAAAATGTTCCACCGAGGGGTTATTTATTTTAGACATGTATGCGAGAACGGAAAGGCATAGGTGGCCGCAGTTAACATCGGTGAAACCCTGGATGCGTTTGTCATTGTAGTAGAGGTTGGCAACACTGAGATACTTCACCAACCTGGCAGGTGGTGTGCCACCGAACGAATCGAAAACAAATGCATTGTTATCGTCAATTTTGAGGTAGCATATCCAATGTGTACCAGGATTTTTGTAACTGTCCAGGTTGACCACGCCATACTCCCTTTTCTTCACAGCAGAGGGTAGAGAATCGGACATGAAAACACCCCTGAAGTTTTTTATTCCCAACAGTTCGATCAGAGATTCAATATCGAAGTTGGACAGGGCTTCTTCTTTTTTTTATATTTCTTCAAAGCATCGAGGTTGCTTTTTTTTTGTTTTTTGGTTATACCTTTCCCCTTCTTCTCCATTGTCAGGTTGTGACGTTTCTGTTCTTCCAATTCTGCCTTGTTCTTCTTCGAGTCGATGACGGTTTTTACGATGGCGGCGCTACCGCCGGCCAAACTTCCAACGGCCCCTAATGCTGCCAGGATGGCTGGGATGCTGAATATGAAACCTCCGATCTTTTGCTGTTTTCGCGAACGCTGCAAGCGTCTCAATTGAGGTGTGCTGAGAAGTAATTTCATTCCGTGTCCTTTCGTCAAGCAAGAACGTTTCTTCTCGCGTTGTTTCTTGGTGAGTAACCCATCGAGGGCACCTAGATTTTTCAGATTGGAGTATGGTATCTGGTACACGACACCCTTGGGCTTCATGATGATGCTCTATATACTATCTTCACGGTATGTTATTTATATATATGTTCTGAGATTTTTTTTGTTTTGTGTAATTTTTTTCGGTATGTTATTTATATATAAAATGTTCTGAGATTTTTTTTCCGTGTAATTTTTTTTCAAGGATATACTCCACACAGAGCCGTTACACAAATTCTATTACATGCTTTGTTTTCTTACCAAGAAGTTCCTTTGTACCCTTGTACACGATTTGAGTTTTGTTCTCGATTAAAATAGCTAGCTTCTCGTCGGATAACATGTTAGCGTATCGATCTGGTAAAAATAGACTGTATTGTGCGTTGAGCAACAGACGCGCCTTGGGGCCATACTGGGTAGAAACAATTGAACCGGAAGTTATCGTGTAAGGTTTGTCCACTTCTAATTCCTGAATTTTTACATATTCGACTGATGAATTTAGCATTTGTTTTAATGCTTGGGCGTCTAGTGATTGTTTACTCATTTTATAAATGGCAAACACAACTGGAGTTTTTTTTTTTTTTTTTACGTAGTGTTATTTATATACCGAAGAAATTTTTTTCACGGTTCGAGAAATTCTTTTATTTCTACACACCCCATCCAAGTTTTTGTTTCGTGTTCATGGCGATGGTGGTGCCCAGTGCTGCAACTCTTTCTCCCAGCGAAGCGTCTCTGCTAACGAATCTTTCGAAAGCTGCATGTTCCAATTTCTTGTCTGCTTCGTGACGTGCGTCCAGATCGGTCTGCGTGGTGTTGTAGGCGATGTCGTGATCTTTGCATGCGGCGTCCAACGGATTCACACCCTTGTCTCCTCTCTCCAATCTTTTCTCGAGTTTGGTACCTGGTCCGCAGTACTGGTAGCCAGGTAAATGCATCTCGAAAGGTAACTTGTTGATGATGTCGTTCACGAGACCCTTTCCTTCGGCCACGTTCCAGAATCTCGGAGGCAGCGTGTTGATGATTTTGATGAGGTACCCTATGCCCTTGTCGTCGTTTACGATGAAGTTGGAAAGTTTCGTGCTGATCATGTCCACGATGCCAACCTTCTCGTTGTAGAAATTACGATTGCCTGCATTCTCCTCTCCTGCAATAACCAACAACCTGTCTATGAGCTTGCGCACGTCGTCCACCCACACAAACTCTTTGGGTAGGGTGTTGTAGAGTTTGACGCCGCTGCCTGTTTTCACCTGGTTCCATATCGGTTTGATGAGATTCCTGTACTTCTCGCCGCTGCTCGATTTCACCCTATTCTGCGTATCGTCGTTGTTTTGGTATAAGGCATCCGTCATGATCAAAATTTCCTTGTAACTCTGGTAATCTTCGTCGGTGTAATCCTTCGGCTGCTTTTTGGCAACGAGTTCCCACAGTCCCACCGTACCCGGATACCTGTTCCAACTATCCTTGTCGCCTAAATTAATTTTAATGTCGTTACCTTCGAAGGTAACTTTTGATTTTCCAATCTTCCAAACCACACCACCACCTTCGTTACTCTCCATGCTCGGATACAATCCGAACACTTCATCCTTGTCGAACTTGCCCGTGCTCAGGTAGTCTCGTGCCAAAGGTCCCAACTCGATTTTATCCAAAGACGAGGGCGTGCTACCTATGGCTCGACGTCGTGCCGGTACGTCCTTCAGTTCGAATGGTGTCGAAGGAATGCTCGAAATAGGCGTGGGTACGGTGTAACTTTTAGCTGCAAGTGGTACAAGTTCATTGATCAAATTTTTATTTTGTTCTGTGACGCCTTTAATTTCTTTACCTAGATCGCTGATGGCATCGATCACAGGTTGATCTTGACGTTTCTTCTCTTCGTAGAATCCGCGATTCTCGGATTTCCAACCTTTGAAGCGTTTCGCGAGGTAGTTTCGCAACTTGAGATTTTCGTCTTCGATTTTTCGTTTCGCCATAACGTTATTTATACATGTCGTTTCTCACAACGTTGCAACGTTTAGAAAGTCGTTGATTTTGTTTCTGTATTTTCCGTCGTTGGGTTTTCTCGTCATGTCGATCGTCGCGAATCCGAAATCGTCACTGTTCCAACAGTGGGAGCAGCAGCGTTCCGAAAATTGATTGTAGTTCATGTCTCCGCCTACGTAGTCATCGTACGCGTGCTTGAGGTTGGTGTGATCTTGACGAAACAAACATATGAAATTAGCGTTGTCGCGTACTAACTGTTTTGGAATTTTGGAAAACGTTTGAGCTAGGAAGAAGCAATCCATTCCTTTGTGACGACCTTGCGTGAAAAAGTTGCGAATTTCATTTTGATTTTCCAGGATGACATCGTCGAACACAACGACTGAATTTTCACGACAATCGTCGAGTGGTTTTATTTCAGATGCGAAAGTTGCAATGTCCAGACCATCGTACAGTTTTATCAGTTGCTGGTATTTCGCTTGTTCGAGACTTTTCGAAAATACGTAGAGGTGCCTGTTCTTCCAATCTAACCAATTCGGTGCGAGGAGAAAATTGTCCACGAGCAGTGTCGTTTTCCCACACCCTGAAGGGCCTACGATTAGACAACGGATGCTGTCGGGAAGCAACTCGCCGTTTCTTTTCTTCGTTTGATTTTCCGAATCAGGTAGACGTTTCACGACATTCCACGCACTCATAGAATCACTTCGTTCGCGTCGATCCAACTCTTTTCCGGAAGCCCCAGCCATTTCACCAATAGTTTGTCACCTTTTCTACGCAATACTTTCTCGATGAGGTACGTGTTGGGATGTTTTGTTTTAGAGAGTTCCTCTTCGTAAAATCTTCCTTTCAAAATCTCGCCGCTACTATCTTTTATTATATATGTGTGTCGGTTTCCGGGTAAAACTCGAACCACCGTAAAAAGTTCCATACTCCAATTTTTTGTGAACCCCTTCTCGAAGGTGCGTTTGAATTTGCTGATCCTCACCTGGTCTCCAATTTTGAATTTTGACTTCTTGGTAGTCGCGGGAGTGTACTTTGGACAGTAAACTGTAGAAATTAAACGCTGCTCGTCGGATTTCGTAACGTCAGCTGGCTTCATGCCTATGGTTCTGTGTACTGTATTATTATAAGTGTCGACGAGTTCCGGCAGTATGTCGACCCATTTGTAATTTCCCCGAAGCGTGAATCGTTTCCACATGTGTGTTTTCAAGGTTCGATTAAATCTTTCCACGATGCTGGCTTTGATGTGACTGAAAGTTGAATAATGCCGAATGTCATGTTTTTGAATAAACTTTTGGAATACGGCGTTGTAAAATTCTTTACCGTTGTCTGTTTGCAAAAACCGTGGCCGTCTGCCGCTTTCGCGAAAAATTGTCTTGAATGCTTCCGTGACGCACGTTCCCGTTTTGGCTTTCAAAGGTAGAGCCCATGCGAATTTCGAGAACGTGTCTATGACGGTAAGGAGATACTTGTTGCTCTTGTTCAATTTATGTACGTTTTTCAAATTGCCGCTGCTCATCTCCACGAGGTCACTTTGCCAGAGGTCGTCGATTCCCTTGGTCACCACCGCCAAACGTTCGTAGTTGCGGCGTGCAGGTTTATGCAATTCTTCGACGATGGCTTGCCTAGACATTTTTAGAGATTACGTTTGAAGAGAAGCACCAGCGTGATGGGATTCAAAGAAGGTGGCACCTCGCTCGTGTTTTGAATGATCAGCTTATCGCCGGCACTCACGTCGAAAACAGTAAGATCTTCGTCTTCGTGTATTTCATATATGTTGCGCGTTTCGTTCCAACGTGCCAGAGGAATGTTTCCTGCTTTCTGAACACCACGATTCGATATCAAGGTCATGGTGGGAACGCTAGCTTTTCTGCCGTGAGACCAGTACGAAAATTCATTTATCTGAATCGTGCCATCGAGGAGAAACTTGTAGTACGGATGATAAGGATGTAACATGTACAGTTTGTTACCTTCGACGAAAGTGGAGATTCTCTGTTGATTGGGTACGCTGTTGATTTCGATGGCTTGCAGAGAATGCAGTTTAGCGAATTTAGTACCGTGGACCGTGCTTAACGTGTCTTGAATGCTCGTCAACGCACTAGCTTCAGCATGAATATTTTTAATTTCTTCGTTGATCAACTCCAGAGACGCCTGAAGCGTAGCGATGGTGGTTTGAACGTCGAATCGAACCTTGCTCATTTTCATCACGCGCTGGACAACATACAGGCCGACTTGGAATCGTTACGGACGAGCGTACCTTCGAGCGAAGATTTGGAAAAATTGAAAACAGCCGTGACGGCACTATCCGAATCGAGCGACATCAAAAGTTCGTTGAGCGATCTCGAGAGTAGGGTGGCCAATCTCCCCACCTCCAAAGAATTGCACGCTTTGAAAAGAAACATATCACGTATGCTGAAACGACTGGAAACGGAAACGGCGAACGTGGAACAGATTCGAGACGAACTTGCTTCGCTGGTGTCGACGTTGCCCACTTCGCAGAGCGTCGCCGACCTTCACACGCAGTTTACCGAGATGCGAAGCATCGTGAACGATCTTACCGAGAAAAGTTCGAAATTAAATCAAGTCGAGAACCTTCAGAGTATTGTCGTCAACATCAGAGATCAAGTTGGAGTGCTTGAATCCACGCAGGAATCGACGCTGGCCTCTTTCGGTGCCAAATTACAAGAACTCAACGAAAACTACAAGCAGTTGAACGTGGAAGTGAAAATCAAACCGTCATTTTCTACTGTAACGAATACCATCGTCGAACATTTGTTGCCCTTACAAAATACACTGGGACAGCTTCACAGCAACCTCGTTAGCGTCGATACTAAATTCGCTAAACTGCATTCTCTGCAAGCCATCGAAATCAACAGCGTACCCAATCAACAGAGAATCTCCACTTTCGTCGAAGGTAACAAACTGTACATGTTACATCCTTATCATCCGTACTACAAGTTTCTCCTCGATGGCACGATTCAGATAAATGAATTTTCGTACTGGTCTCACGGCAGAAAAGCTAGCGTTCCCACCATGACCTTGATATCGAATCGTGGTGTTCAGAAAGCAGGAAACATTCCTCTGGCACGTTGGAACGAAACGCGCAACATATATGAAATACACGAAGACGAAGATCTTACTGTTTTCGACGTGAGTGCCGGCGATAAGCTGATCATTCAAAACACGAGCGAGGTGCCACCTTCTTTGAATCCATCACGCTGGTGCTTCTCTTCAAACGTAATCTCTAAAAATGTCTAGGCAAGCCATCGTCGAAGAATTGCATAAACCTGCACGCCGCAACTACGAACGTTTGGCGGTGGTGACCAAGGGAATCGACGACCTCTGGCAAAGTGACCTCGTGGAGATGAGCAGCGGCAATTTGAAAAACGTACATAAATTGAACAAGAGCAACAAGTATCTCCTTACCGTCATAGGACACGTTCTCGAAATTCGCATGGGCTCTACCTTTGAAAGCCAAAACGGGAACGTGCGTCACGGAAGCATTCAAGACAATTTTTCGCGAAAGCGGCAGACGGCCACGGTTTTTGCAAACAGACAACGGTAAAGAATTTTACAACGCCGTATTCCAAAAGTTTATTCAAAAACATGACATTCGGCATTATTCAACTTTCAGTCACATCAAAGCCAGCATCGTGGAAAGATTTAATCGAACCTTGAAAACACACATGTGGAAACGATTCACGCTTCGGGGAAATTACAAATGGGTCGACATACTGCCGGAACTCGTCGACACTTATAATAATACAGTACACAGAACCATAGGCATGAAGCCAGCTGACGTTACGAAATCCGACGAGCAGCGTTTAATTTCTACAGTTTACTGTCCAAAGTACACTCCCGCGACTACCAAGAAGTCAAAATTCAAAATTGGAGACCAGGTGAGGATCAGCAAATTCAAACGCACCTTCGAGAAGGGGTTCACAAAAAATTGGAGTATGGAACTTTTTACGGTGGTTCGAGTTTTACCCGGAAACCGACACACATATATAATAAAAGATAGTAGCGGCGAGATTTTGAAAGGAGATTTTACGAAGAGGAACTCTCTAAAACAAAACATCCCAACACGTACCTCATCGAGAAAGTATTGCGTAGAAAAGGTGACAAACTATTGGTGAAATGGCTGGGGCTTCCGGAAAAGAGTTGGATCGACGCGAACGAAGTGATTCTATGAGTGCGTGGAATGTCGTGAAACGTCTACCTGATTCGGAAAATCAAACGAAGAAAAGAAACGGCGAGTTGCTTCCCGACAGCATCCGTTGTCTAATCGTAGGCCCTTCAGGGTGTGGGAAAACGACACTGCTCGTGGACAATTTTCTCCTCGCACCGAATTGGTTAGATTGGAAGAACAGGCACCTCTACGTATTTTCGAAAAGTCTCGAACAAGCGAAATACCAGCAACTGATAAAACTGTACGATGGTCTGGACATTGCAACTTTCGCATCTGAAATAAAACCACTCGACGATTGTCGTGAAAATTCAGTCGTTGTGTTCGACGATGTCATCCTGGAAAATCAAAATGAAATTCGCAACTTTTTCACGCAAGGTCGTCACAAAGGAATGGATTGCTTCTTCCTAGCTCAAACGTTTTCCAAAATTCCAAAACAGTTAGTACGCGACAACGCTAATTTCATATGTTTGTTTCGTCAAGATCACACCAACCTCAAGCACGCGTACGATGACTACGTAGGCGGAGACATGAACTACAATCAATTTTCGGAACGCTGCTGCTCCCACTGTTGGAACAGTGACGATTTCGGATTCGCGACGATCGACATGACGAGAAAACCCAACGACGGAAAATACAGAAACAAAATCAACGACTTTCTAAACGTTGCAACGTTGTGAGAAACGACATGTATAAATAACGTTATGGCGAAACGAAAAATCGAAGACGAAAATCTCAAGTTGCGAAACTACCTCGCGAAACGCTTCAAAGGTTGGAAATCCGAGAATCGCGGATTCTACGAAGAGAAGAAACGTCAAGATCAACCTGTGATCGATGCCATCAGCGATCTAGGTAAAGAAATTAAAGGCGTCACAGAACAAAATAAAAATTTGATCAATGAACTTGTACCACTTGCAGCTAAAAGTTACACCGTACCCACGCCTATTTCGAGCATTCCTTCGACACCATTCGAACTGAAGGACGTACCGGCACGACGTCGAGCCATAGGTAGCACGCCCTCGTCTTTGGATAAAATCGAGTTGGGACCTTTGGCACGAGACTACCTGAGCACGGGCAAGTTCGACAAGGATGAAGTGTTCGGATTGTATCCGAGCATGGAGAGTAACGAAGGTGGTGGTGTGGTTTGGAAGATTGGAAAATCAAAAGTTACCTTCGAAGGTAACGACATTAAAATTAATTTAGGCGACAAGGATAGTTGGAACAGGTATCCGGGTACGGTGGGACTGTGGGAACTCGTTGCCAAAAAGCAGCCGAAGGATTACACCGACGAAGATTACCAGAGTTACAAGGAAATTTTGATCATGACGGATGCCCTTATACCAAAACAACGACGCTACGCAGAATAGGGTGAAATCGAGCAGCGGCGAGAAGTACAGGAATCTCATCAAACCGATATGGAACCAGGTGAAAACAGGCAGCGGCGTCAAACTCTACAACACCCTACCCAAAGAGTTTGTGTGGGTGGACGACGTGCGCAAGCTCATAGACAGGTTGTTGGTTATTGCAGGAGAGGAGAATGCAGGGCAATCGTAATTTCTACAACGAGAAGGTTGGCATCGTGGACATGATCAGCACGAAACTTTCCAACTTCATCGTAAACGACGACAAGGGCATAGGGTACCTCATCAAAATCATCAACACGCTGCCTCCGAGATTCTGGAACGTGCCGAAGGAAAGGGTCTCGTGAACGACATCATCAACAAGTTAC